>NC_056738.1:138115565-138270565 GCF_019279795.1 Protopterus annectens | reverse complement strand
TTGTGTGCTGTTCATCCACTCCCTCAGGATTGGACACACCTTCATTTTTTATAGTCTTATACTAAATGATTTTCACACCCACAGAAATAACATGCTTTGGGTTGGCCCCACTATCAAACCAATCCTCTCTTAACATTCACCATTACTGTGTTTGCAATATGTTGTATTTTCCCATACTTAATATCCATTTCTCATCCCCCTTTCTATGCATTTCTTTCATCACATATGTTTTTAACTTCATGCACTTTACTCCATAGTGAAACAAAAACAGTTTTAGCTGATGTTCATCCATATCTTAAGTGATAAACTGCATGCTTATTTTCTTTTTTAATCATAGTCCCAAACTCTGAAATAAATAGTCCTCCTGTTATTGTATTTCTTTTATCAGTCTTGGTCAGAATGTTTCCTGACAAGTTAAAGCTTTCTAATGTCATTTCACAAATATTTTCAGCTTCCAAATGAATTAACACTTTTATATTTTTAATCTAACCTTTAATGATGCAATTCATAATGGCATACCTGCCTATACTGCCATCACATTTACTTTTTATTTTTACCACTGGTCATCTGTTAAGAAACTGCAAATAATTGTTCCCTCTCAGTTCCCTTTTCCACTCTCCCCTTGCCTTGTTTCATCTGTATAACATCTTTCTTGTAATAAAAAAACTCATTTACAGGGGCAAACCCTGAAAAGTGGCTACTCCACCAGCTGAGAATACCTCCTTAGTTTTCCTTTCACCAGCTGTTGCTTGAATTTCCAAATTCTCAGTTTCTTCCTCCTGTAATACACTCTCCCTTATGTCACTTCCATTGTATGTTGTCTACTTCCTTTTGATGTGCCTGGTTTATCAATATACCTGCACTTGTGTCTCCAGTCCTCCATTTTCCAACTCTGTAATATTTATTTCATCTCATTCTCCTACCTTCAGTATGAGTAAGTTTTCTCCTGCTCCTCTCTCCAGCTCTGCTGCACTCTCCTCCATCTTGGAATTCCTGGAACTACAGTAGCAGTTCTCCAGCACCACCCAGCATCTCCATAGATTACATCATTTCCTCCCCTTTAAAGAGTAGAGTAAATTTCAATAGCCAATTTTCCCTAGTTTCCTGGGGTGTCTCCTGAAAAGAGGTTAGTGACCTAGTGTGACTAACCTAGTCAACAACGTTTAAATAAAAATAAATAAAAATGTACAAGAAGTGTCCATATTTGTGAATACTATATCAAGGATATGGGTGCCCCATAATATGATGGTTAATTATTTGTAAAAAGGAGTTAGCATTTATGATGTCAAGAAAGTGTTTGGCTTCAACCAGTTTACTGATGGTTAGTTGAAGTCCTCCAGTAGAAAGGTGATGGGTTTAATGGGGGTTTCACTTATTTGTTAGGTCATTCACTCCAAAGGAGCTCTGGAAGTTTTCACTGTTAAATTCCAATGGGCAGAGCCTAAGCTTTTTTGAAAAATCAAATTGTGTGTTCACATTTCATACAAATGTTCATATCTCTGGAACCATAGGGGTTACTAAAGAAGTGTAAATGGCAACTCTTCAGCACAAACTATTTTTATAGTGGTAGTGTTCTTTAAGTTTTAGGTTTTAAACTGGATTTTATAAGTTACAGTAAACACAGTAGCTATAAAATTTGTAATATTTTGTAAATAACTTGCAATATCTCAACAACCACTCAAGTTACACACATACTGTTAGCAGCATTTTGTTCATCCAGCTAAGAGATTTCATATGATGCTAAACAGTTCTGTCTGTGCCACTTGATTGTTTAGATATTAAGAAAAACATAAAGTTTGTGACAATAAAAATAAATATATGAACAACAATTAATATTTCTTAAGCTTTTCCAGACAGAGGCCAAGTATTACTGTAGTTATATTGTCTATGATGCCACCTGTAACCTTAAACCTTTAAATAACTTGCATGCAGAATGTAAATGTGACTAGAGACTATTATAAGTCTAGAGAAATCATTAGGATGTGAAAGGCTGGAGGCAGCACTAAGCTTTGATGAGTTAAGATAGTTATTATGCTCAGATGGTAACACAGAGGGTGTTCTATAATTAGCTATGAAGTGGTAGTTAATCTAGTTTATGGTGATTTAGATATCTAGGAGTTCAAATATGGTTTTTCAAGGAATCTGTTATGAGGGGATGATATCCCTGACAAATACTGATACTCTGCAGTAGATCTGAAGACATATTAGGCACTATACCCAGAAACAGAGGGAGTGCTTTCATTGCTTTGAAACCATATCTTTGCAGCTGCACATATAAGGACATGTTTAGGTTGCAGGAGAGCCCCAAATTTGGGTATTTTTTGTTGACTTCTTGCATTGAGTAGACCCACATCAATGTGTTTCAAATTCGAATTTACTAGGTTTGAATTCCATCAGATTGACTCTGCCTAAAAATGCATTATGGGGCAACAAAGGCATGAAAGCCTTGGTAACACAGGTGCATACTATCCTTGGCAAAGCAGAAGGGCTTGTCAGCTATCTCATTCCAAGCTGACACATCCTGGAACCCACAAGAATAATGCCAGCTACAATTATTAAAGACAATTATTTTGTCTTTGAATCTTGGCATCATTCTGGGTGATGGTATAATACCAGCCAAGAGCAGTATCCTTCCTGCCTCAGACACATGCACAGCAAGGTCAGCTATATGCATGTCCCTCTGGGTACAGCACCTAGTATAATTCACACACAGGTGGACCACTATCAGGTTAGCATATTTGTCAGAATGGAGAGAGGGAGGGATCTAAGATCCCTTATTTCATCCTGGATCTTGGCTCTAGGAAGACAGCTGTCACCTTCTTCTTATCCATTCTGGTGAGGGTGATGTCTGTAAACCTGAAAATAAAGTCACCTATGTCTAAAACATTATCATGGTTAGATGCAGTCTCAGTATGCCATAAGGCTCATACAGAAGTATCAATCCATGTCCAACAACAAGGTGAGTGAGTTGTCTGGCAGAAGCATACATTAATACATGTAAAGTAATAGTACAGGTAGTTAATTTTTGCAGCTAATACCCATGCATATGCATTCTAATGTTATAATTCACTACAGTGGTATATATGGGGTGTTGATAAATGTTGCTAATGTTTTGCTGTTAATGAAACTTTATATGGACAAGATAGGAGCTGCTTAAAATGCCATCAAGTTACTATCCCTGTTACTTATGCATATGCAAAGTATATGCCTGTATCTTCTACTGATTCCCCATAGAGTGTGTGTGTGTGTGTGTGTGTGTGTGTGTGTGTGTGTGTGTGTGTGTGTGTGTGTGCATGCGTGCGCATATGCATGTGTGTGTGTGTGTGTGTGTGTGTGTGTGTGTGTGTGTGTGTGTGCTAGTTGATCTAATAAATATAGACTGATGGCATTCACAGATTGCCTTGATGGTGATACATATCTTTTCCAAGGTATGACTTACTAGCAGAAAAACTGAACAAAGAATAGCATTAGTTGCTTGCAAGAATTTGTAGAAAGGTTGGGTAGAAGATTAATTATCAGAACAGATTTATTCATGAAGTTAGTATTTATGTATTAATGCTAACCTGAACTGCTGTTAATAAGTAATTATGGCTCCTAATAGTTACTCCATCCCCCCTACATGTTGCTGTTTTTAAAATCTGCTGTAGTAGCTGCAATCTTTATTGTTCCTTTTGATTCTTCTCAGGGTTGGAGCAGCATCCCCAGTAAAAAACAGTTAACATTTTTTGATTTTCTGTTTAGTTATGGGTCCTCAAAACTTTTTGCATTAGAAAAAATCCAAGACAAACAAATAAGCAAATAATAAAAACCTCAAATCATCTTAATTCAGTTACCAGTCCAGTATTAGGTTTCTTGACCATAACTTGAGGTTGTTCGGCACCATCTGGCACGACACACAATAAGCATCTCACCGGGCTGCAGAAAGAAGCAGTGTGAAGCCCTTCCTATTGGCTCAGGCTGCCTCAGGTGTCAGCCAGCTTTTTTGACATCATGGCCAGTATCATAAGGTATCACCTGCCCATCTTTGCCACTTGGAAACTAGAATCATTTTGTAGAGTACTAAGATATCATATCATAAATATGAAATATTTTCATGCAACCAACTTCATGTTAGCATTACGTGTGACTGGCTGCTCTGCAATTAATAATCTGACCTCCAGCACCCTTTCTTCCATCACTACCATCCATATCACTAAATGGTCTGAAAAACCGGTCATTTGCTTTCCGATAATACAAAATATTAAATTTCAGATCTAAGTGGTCCCATAAGTCCATTGACTTTTGTTCCATAAGTTAATTTACCACATTGTATCAGTGCCTGTATTTTTTTACCTCTTTCCCTTTCTTTTAAATTTCTTCCTCTTAAATCACAAAGTCCCCTGCAGTTATAATTTTCATGTTAACTACTCCATAGTCTGTTTCATGAAACAGATTATCTCCTCCTTGCTAGTTATTTATGCATATAATGCTGTAACTCTATAAACATGTCCTCCCCACCTCCTTCCATCCATAACCGGTAACCATCCCATCATTACCAATGTTGCATCTAATATTTTTGCTGGTCTTTTTTTACACATTATATTCATTCCAGAACAAAGTCCACTTCTTATGTTCCATATTATATTTCCACCCAGAATGTTTTCCTTTATAGTCTTTCTTCATTTGTCAGGAATTTTACATCCACATCACATTTAGCACACCATTCCAGTATCCCTAACCTTCTTGTAGCATTAATATCACTGCCCACATTTACTGTGAATACTCTAAAATTGCTATTTTCCTTCCTTTTAAGTGTAGAGGAAGTATTTTTTTTAATTTTCATTATCTTACTTTTACTGTTTCTCCTATTGAATATTTTTCCTGTGGTTATGTACAATTGATTCTTGATCCTCAAAATCAGATTTTTCATTGGCTAGAGCTTCAAAATAATTATTAGTGTCGATCACATCTCCTGACCTCTGATCTCTCCTTTTCCCCTCTATATATTTTATACAGTTTCCTCTTCCACTAGTTCACCCCCTCACACAACATCTTGTTGCTATTCCTCATATATGTTCTCTTCCCTTTCTTTTGTTTTTTTCATTATTTGCTGTTTGCTCTTAGCAATCCAGCCAAAGTTGTCCTTTTTCTAAACAAGCTGCATTCAGGCACACACCTTCTTGCTGTATGTCCTTTCTCCTCACATTGGTTACATTGCATCTTCTCACAATCATTAATTAAATGAGAACCCCCCCCTCCCCTTAATGAAACATGATTTAGACTGGCCAGCATATGTTGATGTACCTCTGTAACTTCTCTGCTCCCTACTCCCATCCTCCATTCCATACGTTTCTGTCAACTTTCAAAATGTTATCAACAGTTTCAAACAAACCCTGCATGCATTTTTAACATCTTCATCTTCTTCTAATTCATAGATTGTAAACTGCAAAGTAACATTTCTAACATGTAAGTTACTAACGGAAAAACACACAGCTCCTGGAGTTTCAACATCAGTTCCTCATTTCACATGTTAAGTCAAAAACAGTCATTATCCCTATATGTATAAAAGACTGAATTTCTTGAGGTTCAAAACCCAGAACAGTTACCAAATTGTACCAAACATAATAGCTGTCTATTACAGTCTCACTTATTTTGTCCATATTCAGTACAGTTGGTCTTCTGTTCTTTTAATAAACAATTTGACTTGCAGTTTGTTGCTGCTCTTATTTTTTGCCTTCTGTTACTACTGCATATGTTTTAATTACTGCATTCTCTGCTGCCAATAAACTGACTCTTTCTTGGTTTATTGTTTTCTTTTTTTATTTCCAGTATCTGCTGTATAAGATTTAACAGCTACTCTCACTTCTGCCTCGTCACCTGGTTTCTTTTCCACATTACCAGGCGCACTTCCAAAAAACGTTATTTGCCATCTCACACTGTGAAACACCAAACATGACACCTGGATCATCCTGCTCCATTATTTTCACCAGAACATCATCTGCAAGCCCTCCTGACATCAGTTCTAGTATCTGTAACACTCCAACAGATTAACTTACTTCATTCTCCTCAGAGACAGCTAAATGCTGCCCATTTGTACCATCCACCACACATCCTGATACTCCATATTGAACAAATTGTTTTCCAAATTCACATTTTCCACTCCCAGTTCTCCACAGCATTTCCTTCCTCCTTCATGCTGCTGCTACTTCCCTTAGCCCTCTTCCTTGCTAGTGTAGGAGCCCTCCGGCACCATCTAGCAGTTCCAAAGAGAAGGGAAAGTTCACCAATGCCTTGGCAAAATTTCCCCTAGTAGTATAAATACCAATGTGGGTCCCCACTGAAAAGAGGCTACTAGTCTAGTGGGACTAACCTGGTCTACAAAGGATAGATAAGTAAAGTATGTAACATAAACCTATTACAAATCCTCTCTGGAGCCAGATTTACTGACTAGCTATAGATAGACAGATACCCCTACTTATACCACACTAGATAGATATCCCAATTTATACCATACTAGTTAGATACCCTTACTTATACCACACTAGATAGATACCTCTACGTATACCACATTAGATAGATACCCTTACTTACACCACACTAGATAGATACCCCTACTTATACCACACTAGATAGATATGCTTACTTATACCACACTAGATAGATACCCCTACTTGTACCACACTAGATACTCCAACTTATACTACAATAGTTATATACCCCTACTTATACCACACTCTCCTGTCATGTTAGCTTTACATTCTGCTGACTGTTTAGTCTTTTCCAAAGTCACTGTACTAGTATAGATTAGCGTAATAGAACAATCAGTATTGCACTGCAGTGTTTACTGCTTATCCTTGTCACATATGCATTATCAGCCTACCATGTTGTCTAAACTACACCCCAGGAATTATCATCACAGTACCTTCCCCACCAACTTGTCACCTCATGACTTAGCAGCACTAAGACAAAATAATATCTCCCTGCTGCTGTTGATAGAGCACTAATTATATAAACGCTACTAGTTCTGCCTGCACATCTTATTAATTAATGCAGATCATGATCGTTAGCTCAAGAGAATAATCAAATTTGGTCATAAATAAATCATCCTTCCTATATTTTATGAATATAATCTAATGCAAGAAATGGCATACTTAGAAGACAGAATGGGATAATATCCTTATTTACGCAAGTAAGTCTCTAAGAAATACTAAGGATCTACCCCTTATTATTTTTTCAACTATCGTTGTCACCTTACCATTTATTTATTTCTTACCTTACATGCCTATATCCCTTAAATTCAACCTTACCCTTGACTCTGTTTACATTTTTTGCTGCATTTTCACCAAATCCCATGCTTCTCTGGTTACTGATTTCAGTTTTAAAGCCTGCAACACCCTTAAATCATCACACAAGGCTGTATCATTTGTTATCTTCATATGATCTACAAACCACAGTGCTTTAGACTATATAGAATATATGTTTAATTAAAAGAATCTACTCTGAATGTACTGATACTCATTGTATATATAAATCATACATTCCTAGTTTCAAGACCAGACAGACCTTTATTCCTAGCAACTTCACTCAGCTTCTGTATGTATCCTGGCTTGTTACATTCTTTATATGAACTTATGTTAATCCCCAGTCCTACAAGTAAGGAAGGTACCACAAGGTACCACAAGAGCTTTATAACATTCAAAACTGATAGTTTCTCTTTATTTCCTTTCAGTTCCTTTCAGAAAATAGACATTAATAATCTATATAGCCATGTGGGTATATGTGTGTGCGTGTGTGTGTGTGTGTGTGTGTGTGTGTGTGTGTGTGTGTGTGTGTGTGTGTGTGAGTGTGTGTGTGAGTGACTGTGTGTGTGTGTGTGTGTGTGTGTGTGTGTGTGTGTGTGTGTGTGTGTGTGTGTGTGTGTGTGTTTCTTAGCGACTGTAGGTGCTGTTTTAAATGCTAGCGACTGTTGGGAAAGCTAGATGCTAGTCGCTTTTTTGTCTGCCTATGCTCTGTTTAACTAAAGTACTATATAAACTCTTAGTGACTGCAGGTACTGTTTTAAAATGCTAGCGACTGTTGAGAGAGCTGTAAAAAAGTGTGAATACTAAATCCAATTGCACTGCTCTCTTGTCGGTTGGTTTGTAAGGGTACTATAAGGATTTTCCTTATCAGTGATGGTATCATTTTAGCTACTGACCTTTAACTGTGCCTCTTTCCCTAACTTCCTTCCCTAACTTCTACCTGGTATTATTTCCACTTCTTAGGTAGCTCCACTGAGTCGCAGTCCCCCTAAGCACCCAGTCCAAGGACAGAATTTACTACACTCTGCCGAAAAATATAAGTAAAGCAAGCAGCTTTCTCCGAAGAGCCAAGGTGGTTACACATTATTGCATACTAACTTATGGAAGCTGCTGACTAGGGTCTATGGTCCCAAAATAGTATATGCAAACTCCTGGTATTTACGTTAATTTACTTACCTAGCTAACTGAGGTATTAACTAAAGCTAATGTGGTATTAACTGAGGATTGCTATAGCCCCGTTCCGCTTGCCCTCGCTACGTTCGGGCTCTCTCCGCTCCCCTCCCTGCCCCCAAATTCCACCCGCCCCTACTACCTCTAAATGTATTGCCATTAAGCCACACCCACATGTACTAGCTCCAATCACCTTCTGGTATCTCAAATTACTCACAGCTGTTTCCTTCTCTCTCCTTAATTATAATTCCCTCACTCCAATATCTGCTAGTTCACTTCAAGGTACATAGTTCATCACTCACATTAGGTATGATGTGGTACTCTATTCTACTACCTACCCTATTGGCCCCATACCTCCTAACATTATATGAAACCCAACCTCTATTAGGATTCTCAGCCTCTAAGGCTCACACAAACACTCCAGAAGCCAAACATCCAAACTTTTATCACATCCATAGTAATTGGGTGCATATAACATCATGCTCCCAATCCCCTCACACCTACACCAGGAAAATTAGTCCTAAACTCAAACACAACTATAAGATTGTAAAGAAATTCCTGAAACTTGCCTCCAAGCTTAGACTTAGTCTATTACTTGATGGGGATATACACCCCAACCCCGGCCCTAACAACTTAGACATGTACTCTCCCTCTACCACAAACCTAAGCCTCAACCCGATAATTTCCCGGCCATCCAATTCTCTCCTAACTTGTCATCTCAACATCAGAAGCATCAACAATAAGGTGCATGAACTTCATGCACTCATTGTTGATCTATCTCCTGAGATCTTATGCCTATCTGAGACATGGCTAAAACCTAGCACTACTGATAATGAAATACTACTCCCTGGGTATAATATACATAGGCTGGACCGTACTTCCAGAAAAGGGGGTGGGGTAGCCATACTTTACAAATCTGAGTTGACTGTATCTACGGATGTCTTACAACCACCTCAGATTAATAACTTAGAAATTCTAGCCACCAAACTGCAACTTAACCACAGTAAAAGCATTTATATAATCTGTATGTACATTCCCCCAGGTAATAATATAGCTACACTTGAAGATACCCTCCACTGGATATCTAGCCATTACCCCCAAGAAACCTTACTTCTCGGAGACTTTAACATAGACTGGACCTCCTGTTCTTTAGAATCCCCTACCACCCATATTAACCTGCACTCATTCACGCAAGTTATCAACACCCCAACAAGGGCAGGCAAATCCAACCAGAAAGAAAGTATACTTGATTGGGTACTTATTAATAGTCACCCTAACCTGTATACATTTGGAACCCTCCCTGATAGTCTAAGTGATCACCATCTCACATACATAATTAAGCACAAAGTCACCAATCCCAAACTACCCTTACTAAGAACGGTTAGAAATAAAAAAAAAATTGACTCAGCCAAATTCCAACTAGAATTAAATTTGTGCAATTGGTCCATACTAAAACATCTTCCCCTAGAAGAAGCGGTATTGTATTTTAACAACAAATTCCTTGAGATTCTTAACTTTCATGCCCCTACTCGCTCAAAGAAAACCAAGGCAGTAGCTGCTCCTTGGCTTTCAAAAGAGACCAGGCTTAAAATTAATCTCAGAAATAAAGCTTGGGCTTTATGGCGAACTACTAAACTTCCGCATGATCAAATTAAATACAGACAACTTAGGAATGAAACTAAAAAACACATACTACTTGACAAAAAAACAATACTACCACAGGCTACAAATAGAAAATCAAAATCACCCTCAAAAGTTCTGGGCAGGGTTAAATAATCTTCGCCACCCTGGTCACTCTACTACCCCTGTCCCAGATGCCTATATCAATAAACCACCAGAAGTAGTCTCTGACAGTTTTAACAGATTCTTTACTGAGACTATCCAAGCCCTAGCCAACCAACTGCCTCTAAGTTCCCATAGTCCAGGTAGCTCTACCCTTATAAATAAACCTTCTTTTAGCTTCCAACCTGTTGCTACATCATTTATCCGCACCTTAATCAGAAAACTAAAATCCACAACTCTCTCAGCTGACCAACTTCCAGCTGAATACCTGCAAACATCAGCCAACGCCATTGCCTACCCAGTGTCACTACTTATCAATCGCACTCTAACAGAAGCAAATATTCCTAATATCTGGAAAATATCCTACGTAATCCCTCTTCATAAAGGAGGCAGTTCTACAGAACTCTCCAATTACAGGCCTATTGCTATACTCTCTCCTCTAGCAAAGATTATGGAAAAATGTATTCAAAAACAGTTTATGCAACACCTAATTAACAACCACCTAATGGCAGATACCCAGCATGGCTTCAGACCTCACCATAGCACTACCTCAGCCCTACTTGTCTTCTCCAACACCATAAATCTCCACCGCAATAATAACCTTATTTCCTCAGCTCTTTTTCTGGATCTGTCCAAAGCATTTGATATGGTGGATCACCAACTATTAATCAATACCCTGCAATCTCTTTGTCTAGATCCTAAAGCCCTACAATGGTTTAATTCATACCTAAGTGGTAGAAAACAGGCCGTGCTATGGCAGACCAAACTCTCCACCCTGCTACCTAACACCCTGGGTGTACCACAAGGATCTATATTAGGCCCATTGTTATTCTCTATCTTCATCAATGACTTGAACACTGTCATTCCTAAAGTCAACTGTATCCAGTATGCAGATGATTCCACACTAATTTGCTCAGGAACATCTCCTACAGAGTTACAGTTAACTACCCAGTCTACCTTTAACACAATAGAAAACTGGCTCTCAAATCGTCGCCTGATACTGAATCCCAAAACGACTAAAATGCTGTTATTCCTTCCAACACAAAGGTCTAGCGGCATTAACTTTACAATCAAAGCAAAGGATGGCACAATAATTTTGCCAGACCATTCTACAAAACTACTAGGTGTCACCATCGATAATAATTTAAAATTTGACCTACATGTCAATCAATTGATCAAAACCATCAATAAAAAACTAGGTTCATTGTACAGAATAAAAAGCTTTCTGACTCCCCCAGCTAAAGTTGCCATTGCTCGATCTTATCTTCTCTCTACTCTCCTGTACGCATCCCCTCTTCTCCACAATACTAGTAAGACTGTTCTGAATAAAATCACAATCTGTTACAATCACATCGCCAGGTTTGCTACTGGATTTCCTTTCAGGACACATCACTGCATTAAACTATCTCGGCTTGGATGGCTCCAACTACCTAGTCTAATACTGTATAACCAACTAGTTATGACACACAAAATTTTATACAATCCTGAAAACACCCCTGCACTCAAAAACCTGGTTACTACTTATAACAACCCTAGATCACTGCGTTCTTCCAGTAGACTCCTTATCCAGACTTGTAAATCTAATAACTTAGCCGGTGACTCTCTCTTTACTAACTCTGCAGGCAGAAAATGGAACCTACTACCTCCTGAGATTACCTCACTCTCTTCTCTAGGTCAGTTCAAAGCTAAACTCAAACTACACCTGGGGTCAAATCGGACTTGCTACTGTATCAAGCCTGGCTAACTCTTTCTCTAGATTTTGTATAGATGTTATGTGTATGGATTGTCTTGATATTCTTTTGTAAATATACTATTACTGTCTAAATGTTTCTTCACCAAATATTCCATTACGCTGTTCGTGATATGTGACATGTAATGAAGTTTTTGAGATATGTAATGATTTTTTTTTTTTTACTTTGGGAGCTTTTCTCCCCGGGCCTCCGCTGAAAATGGACATATATCCAGTCGGACTATCCCGGTTAACAAATGGAAAATAAAATAAAAATAAAAAATATATATATTAATTTTAATGTCAGTAATGCATTGTTTTGATATTTCCTGTTACAGAAGTATTAAAAAAGGAACATATTTAATGTTTATTACTAAACATGTAGTTATTAATGCAAAAGGTAAGGATGTTGTTGTGTCTTTCAGCTTTTCCCGGTTAGAGGTCGCCACAGCGGAAGTCTGGTCCGCTAATGATTGGCAGTTGATTTTTGCATGCCGAGTTGCCAGCCCTGATGCATAACCTTCAACAAAGGTACGCCCATTCACAGATGTCTCCATGCAGAAAATGCTCTAACTGAGAATCGAACCAGACAGCATCTTACTGTGAGGCGACAATGCTACCGCAGCACCACCACCAAGGATAATAATCCTAATATGCTAATAAACAAATAAACCTGTCCACTTTTCAGCTTACATCTTTTATAAATGACCATAAAACCTAAGTGATCCATAACACCTATCCCAACTCAGTTTCTACAACCTACCATCATTTGAAGCACTAATTGATCTTGAAGCAGAATGTTAATCATCACAGTCTTCCCGTTCACTCATAATTCATCTATAGCTTCTTTCACATTGTTCAAATGATATCAAGATAAATTATAGTCTTATTCTGCAAATTTTTGCAAAAACAACATGATATTCCAGAGTTTTAAATATTAGATGACAGGGGACTTATGCCATTGCTTCTTTGAAAATCTAAAAGGAAATGGAAAAGATAAGTCTATCAGTAAATAATGTGGTACAAAACATGTTTCACATCTCGTTCTTAAGCAAGTTCTTTCCTGCAGTAATTTGTGCTTAAGGCTATCCCTTATGTTCAGTTTCTGTAGAAAAAAAAAATTCCAACCAGTTATATCATCATTGTTGAGCATTTGTAACGTCTTTGTTAAATTCTCATCTTGTAGTCATGGGTTAATTATAAAATCCCCTCCATCTCTCAAGCTTTAGCTGTTTTAGATCCTTGTTTTAAATCTTCAACTGATGACTACCCACTTTCTTGTTAATAATTTTGCTGAATCACATCTGCTTCCTTAGTGGTGCAGCGGTTAGCATTGCCACCTCACAGCAAGAGGTTTTCTGGTTCAATCCTCGGCTGGGATGCCTTCTGTGTGGAGTCTGCATGTCCTCCCTGTGGTCGCGTCAGTTTCCTCTGGGTGCTCCGGTTTCCTCCCACATCCCAAAAGACATGCTGTAGGTGGATTGGACACTCTAAACTGGCCCTAGGTGTGTGTGTGTGTGTGTGTGTGTGTGTGTGTGTGTGTGTGTGTGTGTGTGTGTGTGTGTGTGCCTTCTGTGGAAGGTTAGGCGTTGGGCTGGCAACTCGACACCGTAAAACTCCACTGCCAATCATGAGCGGACAGGTGATCCGCTGTGGTGACCCCTAAGTGGGAAAAGCCGAAAGAAGAAGAAGACATCTGCTTCCTTAGTAATCTGAGATTCCTGAGGAAGCTGATGTGATTCACTGAAGCAGGTCTTTTCTTTTACTATCCTTGATGGTGGATAAATTAAAGTGCTGTATTTCATGTACTACTGTTTCACACGCAGGTAATTTTTTTTGCTCTTTTGAACAAAACACCCTCCCACTGGGGTGCAGAGGTGCTTCCTGTATTAAAACATGATATTAAATTTTGAATGGAGGAGATGATTCTTGATCATATGTTTATTTTCTCTTGATCCTTCACAGTACAGCCTTTGATATATTATAGATAATCCATGGTCCTTTTGATCTTCAAATTGCAAATCTAGTGTAATAATGTTACAAACAACTTCATGTAAGGAATCTGAGCATGCCAAATCTTTACTAACTGGTTAGTACGTAGCTTGCCTTTCCACAGAGTTCAATGTGTCTTTCCATGATACTCTAAAAAGATATTATATCTAGCTTCTAAACAAGGGAGATCACTTGCACATTTTAAAATTAGTAGGAGACATTTCCTTGCTCAATCAATATTTTTATTTTTAATAAACTATAGATTATTGTATGTCTGTGTTTGTCCTACCCAACAGCAACTTCACTTCCAAATTATATTTTTCTTTAGCATTAAATACAAATACTGTTACTACTATTTCATTAAATACTAAACCAGCACTTCATTAACTTTCCTTCCTATCTCATTTCTTCCTCTGCTTTTTATACAATACCAAAATCTTCCAGTTTTTCCTTATCCCTATTATGAGTCAAACCATTTATACCAAATCAACACAGGCTTCTTTATATACTACTTCTACTATACTATGTTTCTCACATCCCCATGCCTTCAAATCATCTGTATATGTAAAAAGGACATTAGAAATTCACTTTTTTGCTGCTACATGATGACAACCATCAGATGTGTCCCAGTTCCTTCCTCCCTACTTCTTTGGCTGGCTAGAAAGCCCCTTAGATCAGGACCACCATCATGGGGTCTAATTATGGCAGAGTTTTAAGCCAATTTAATGAGTGAAAAAATTATATCAGCACATTCTACTATAAGATCATTCTTGTGAGATTATGTAAATTTGTTTCTACTTAACTTTTCTTTCTCACCAAAAAGTGAACTAGCTAGCATTAACCACTCACTCCCACTTCCACTTTTCTAGCATCCTGTCCCATATTTGGAGATTAATCATTGAGATAACCATTTAGAATTTACTCTCTATTTGATATGCAGCCAACCAGTGAAAGTTTTCATATTCTTATAAAAATATATTTTTAATGTAGGAAACTAGTATCTCTTTCCCAATGATTTGATCGTAACCACTCCCTTTTCTATATATAGTATCAGAATCAGCTCAAACTTTGGTTCATAAAGCAGCGTTAATCTTTTAAGTTGGCATTCACTTTTATTTAGAGCATTTATAATTTATCTGCAGGCAATTTACTCATATGATATATTTCATTCCAAGGCTTAGCTACCAGTTTTAAAGGCAAGCTGTTTGTCTTACCAATTTATGAAACTTACAGACAGAAAAACAAAATAAATATTATGTTTTGAATAATACATTAAGACAAAGTAAATGTGCTATTGCTATGAGATTGATGAGTTTGTTGACCAGACAAAATGACTGCCTTCTTCAACTCATGTTGCCATTTTTCTTTTTTATTTCTTCAAGGTCTTCATTCTACATAGCACTCATGTCAACAAAGATACATGGCTCTAGGAATTTGTACACAAAGATGCTTGCACATTCAACTTTGCTTGCTGGTACACAGGATTGAATAACACAATCAAACTCAGCCAGCAACATATCCATTGTCCTACATGGGTTGTCTTAAACCCCATATCTCTATTCTCTGTCTCTTAGAGGTTACTGAGAGGCAATCTATACCCAGCATGCAAAGCATCTTTGGATCCAACTCTGATGATTTTTTTTTTCACATCTGTAAACGAACAGCATCAGAAATACTAGATCCAAGATTTTAAGTTTTGCTTGTGACATAAATAAGACATGTTGGTGAGACACATATGTGTTTCTGAGGATACCCATCCTGTGGAACATGCTCCCCAACAATGTGAAGCAGAGTCCATCCCTAACCCTATTACAGCATACCTTTGACCAATGGATGGTAAATTGGAAATTCACCCTGAGTCTGGCCTGCATGTCTCTAACAGTCAGTTGCAGGCAGTAATCCCCAAACTTAAATACCCACCCACATTACCTATAGAAAGTTCGTAACATACCCTTTCTAATAAATGCCCATGATAGCTAGGAACACAATTGGGTTGAATTGAACAGCTAGGCTTATAAAGGCCCTGGTGGCTGTTAGCCTAGTGTGTGCATATATACATACACACACACACATATATATATATATATATATTTTTTTTCTTATTTACACAGACTGGTGAATGATTATCTCTAACAAACAATGGTGGGTAACAGTAATTCATATGGGGAGAATGTAAATAAAAGGCAAATAAATGTAACTGCTGAATACTAGGCTCTCCAACCAAGCTGCCACTGGTATCTAGAGCTCCATCAGCCCTATCTTGAACAGCTCCACCAAATTCAATGTGATTTAAATAAACATATTTATTTCATTATTTATTTATTCTTTTATTAACCGGGGTTAGTCCCACTATGCTACTAGTCTCATTTCAGGGGAGACATGAAATGGTATTTATACAACTACTACTACGGAAAATTTGGCCTGTGCACTAGGGAACTTCCTCTACTTTTTGGAGCTGCTGGATGGTGCCAGATGGCCCTTATGGTAGAAAGGAAGAGCCCCAAGGGAAGCAGCAGCATGGAGTAGGAGAGGAAAAGCTATGGAGAGTTTGGAGGTGGAAAATGAGAATTTGGGGGATTATTTGTTTGATATAGAGCATCGGAGTATAAATAAAGATTTCTGTGTGGTGGATGTAACAAATAAGCAGTGTTTAGCTGTCTCATAGGAGAAGGACTTAAGTGAGTCTGTTGGAGTGGTGCAGATAACAGAACTGGCATCAGGAAGGCCTGTAGATGATGTGTTAAAAATAATCAGCAAGATGATCCAGGTGACAGTTTTGCTGTTTCATGGGGTGAGATGGCAAATAACTTTTTCAGAGGTGCTGAGGATGGCCATGTGGAAGAGGAACCAGGTGATGTGGCAGCAGAGAATGCAGCAGTTAAAACTTAAGCAGCAGTGACAGAACATAAAAGAGGAAAGCAGCAGCAAACTGAGAATGTGTCTGTTTTTGTGGCAGCATATAATGCAGTAACTAAAACATATGCAGCAGTAAGTGAAGGCAAAAAAGGAGAGCAGCAACAAACTGTAAGTAAAACGGTTTTTAAGAGGAAGAGAAGACAACTGTCAGAATAAGAACAAACAATGACACTGTAATAGACAGTTATTATGAATCAGACAATTTGATAACTGTTCTAGGTTTTAAAGCCTAAGAAATTCAGTCTTTTATATATATTCAGACAGATTTTTTGTGACTTAACATCTGAAACTGAGGGACTGATGACAACATTTCAGGAATTGTGAACAAAAAGAAGGAAATTTATCTGTGGAACAATTATTTGTTTTCCGGTAGTAACTTAAATGTCTAAAAATGTCACTTTGCAGTTTAGAACTGATGAACTGGAAGATGAGAATGTTAAAAATGCATGTAAGGTTTGTGTGAAACTGTTGATATCATTGCAAAAGTTAGAGATGAGAGAAACGTATGGAATGGAGAGTGGAGAATGGAATCTGTTTTGAAATGTGAAAAAAATATGATGAAACACTTGGCAAGTGTTATTTTTGTGGCTGGTCATAGATGGGCATTACATTTTGTTGGCCAACATAAATCATGTTTCTTTTATGGGGACTTTTCTCATTTAATTAACTAGTGTGATAAAGTACAATGCAACCAATGTCAGGTGAAAGGACATACAGCAAGAAGGGGAGTGCCTGAATGCAGGATGTGTAGAAAAAGGGACACTTTTGGGTGGATTGCAAGAGTAAACAGTAAATAATGGAAAAGAGGAGGAAAGAGAAGAAAACATGCAGGAGGAAGGATAACAAAAGGCTGGGGGAAAGGGTGGACTAGCTGGAGTAGAAACTGTTGAAAAGCAAAAAATATATGGAGGGGAAAATGAGGAGAGAGTGCATACATGAAGAGAGGCCAGGAGAAGAGACCAACATTAATAGTTATTTGAAGTTCTAGGCAGTGAAAAATTGGATACCGAGAATCAAGGATTATTTGAACATAAACCCAGGAAAAAGATTCAATCATGGAGAGAGTAAATATAAGAAAATGAAAATTTAGAAATGTTTCCTCTAAACTTAGAAGGAAAACAACAATTTTAGATTACTATCAGTAAATGTGAACAGTACTGTTAAAATTGTAACAAGGATAGGGATACTGGAATGGTATACTAAATGAGATAGGTGAGGAAAGACTGCAAACAAAAAAATTGTGGGGTGAAAATATAATATGGAACCTAGGAAATGAAAGTTGCTCTGGAATAGCTGTGCTGTGTAAAAAAATAGCGAAAATACTAGCTGCAATGTTGGTAAAGATGAGAAGGTTAACTGCTGTGGATGTGAGGTGGAGAGAACATGGTTTATAATTATAGCATTATTTCCATATATATAACTAGCAAGGAAAGAGAGATAATGTTTCATCAAATACAAGACTATGTGGTAGTTAACATGAAAATTATAAATGCAGGAGACTTTTATTATGATTTGAGGGTAAGATGTAAAAACAAAGGGAAAGATGTGAAAAATACAAGAAGTAATAAAATATGGTAAATTAACTGTGTGGAAGAAAGGTAAATTGATATTTTTAGAAGGGGGCACTTGGATTTGAAATGAATTATTTTGCACTATCAGAAGGTTTGGGAGTAGCAGATGTTGATACACTTGTAAGAGGTTTTTCAAACCATTTAGCAATATGTATGGAAGTGATGCAAAAAAGGGAGTACATTTAAATAGAAAAGGGAATAAAAAGAAAAAAATGAGAAATTATGGGGATAAAACTGGAGCATGGGAACACTGCAGTTATGAAAGGATCATATAACCATGAAGGACTTCTATAAAAACTGGTCTGAACAATGGATTGAATTTAAAAAGAAGTATAAAACGTGTTTTTTTTCCATATGGCAGGATGATGTAAGAATGAAAGGGAGCATGAAGTAAGGGAAAATGTATAGACACACAGTAGAGAATTTAAAGAGTAATACAAGAGAGTATTATCATATGGAAAAAGAAATATTTACAGTAAAATAAAACAAGAAAATTTAAGGAATTACTGGGAAGGCAGAGATGTTATTTGCAAGAGAGAGGTGAGGAGGTATCTGTGTATTTAGAGAAAATGGTAAAGGAGGATATTATTATAATGAGGGAAATAAAAATGTAAAAGAAGAGGTAAAAATAGCACAAAAGCAAATTATGAGTAATGTAGTACAACATATGGAAAATAAGAGAGATTGGAAAGTAAAAAAAAATCCAGAATGAGTTAAGGAAGAATTTGAAAAATAAATTTCTGTTAGTAAATTGGATGAAGTGCTTAGGAAAGTAAACGTTGATTCAGTATTGGGCCCAGATGTTATAGGGTATGGAATATACAAGAAATTAATAGCTTGGCAAAGAGAACATTTTGTAAATGTACATAATGAATGGTTGAAGGAATTGTTTGTTTATGAAGAGTTATGTAATGAGGTATTAAAAGTTATATGGAAGAAAGATGAGAAGAATCAAATAAAAAATTGGAAACCCATCACACTCAATAAAGGAAATTATATATATATTTTATGAAAATAATACAAAGGAGAATGGAAGGAAGGAAACTATGTATGGTGTAAAAGGGAAGAGATGTAAAGAATTGTTATCGGTTGTGAAAAAAGTTGTGGATAATATTATAACAAAAAGGGAGGGTGTAAAACTTATGGTAGGTGATAACAGCAAGTCATTTGATACAGTAAGATATGATGCTTTGTGGGATGTTATGCAGAAGTATGGAACAGGTATCAGAATTAGGAGACTTGTCAGCATAGCAACATAATAGAGTGAGAGTGTTAGTGAATGAGTGGCTGAGTAAAAAAATACTCATGAAGTGTAGTATAAGACAAGGATGTGCTATGAGTGGAATATTATTTGCATTGGTAATGAATGCAATGGTGAGTGAAGTACCTTATAAAATGAAAGATGCTAGAAATGTGATGCAAAATGAGGTCATGATTCCAGTAGTGTTTGACATATGTAGATAATATAGTTGCAGTTACTAGGAACAAAATAAATGGGAATGACCTTGAATCGAGATAAAAGTAAGGGTTTGGGTGATGTGGAGAAAACTGGGGTCATGTATTTTTTAATGAATGAAGTATTTTTGCTAGCAATAAAATTTGGGAAAAATGATTTAGTTGTGATGCAATGAGAGAGTTTGATGAAAAATATGTGTCTTCTATGAAGAACATATAAATTAGCATTCAGAAAAAAAGGTTTACCTGGTGAATTCAGTACTGGAAAAATAGTGTATATGTCAAATGTCTGTATGATCTAAGTAAAATATGAAAAGGAAAGTTGAGCAGTTGGTATTTCTTTCATGTGAGGTTCAAAATTAAACACTGAAAAGAGGTGTGTTGTATATCAGTGAAGATGAGGGGGGTTGGGGTTAATACATCCAGTTGTATAGTCTGTTTCTTTACATTGAAAATAAAAAAGAGAAAAATAATACATAAAGGAACCAATCAAAAATTATCAACAAAAAATACTAACAAGGAAAATAAAAATTGATGATATAGAGAAAGACAGATGGATGTGGTATAATAATTTGATGAAACAATATTATTATGTATATTCATGGGAAAATTTACCAGAAGAGTTGATTAACCTATTAAAGTAGGGAAACGGTGGTGTAATAGGATAGTAGAGTGTCGGGATTTCCCATGGACACTGGTAATAAATAAGTTACCAATAAAGGGGAATATGCTGTATAAAAAGAAAGCTGAAAGAGTGGGTTTATTTTGTGAGGAGGAAGAGACAATGGAGCATGTATTTTCTAAAATGTAAAAGAGTGCTGAAACTCTGGAAAAAGTTGTATGAAGAAAATTTGTTTGATAATATTAATGACATAAACAATATAGATATAAGAAGAACAAGTATGTGAGAAGGGTAGATAAGAATTTGTTTAATGTAAGATGGGCTATTTGGAATGAAAGACTGAATGACATTTTGTTTTAAGTGGGAAATGGAGTTTGGCAGATATATTGTGAAAAACAAGATTATGGTTGAAGGAGTAGGAGTGGGGTCAACTATGCAAGAATATCAATGAGGATGTTATAAGAAAAAATATAAATTGTATAAAAAATAAAAGTGTGTAAATATATATGTGCTTGTAAATATGTATATTTTCTAAATATGTAAATAATGTTTTTATGTTGTATTAAATAAAGGATCCCTACTCTTCCTGAGAAGAACCATGGAATCTTTTATGTCTACTTGAGATACCACCAACTCAGGCAGAAGGACCTCAGTTTAACATTCATCTGAAGAATAACACACACAGGAGTGTAGTATCCCCTTTATGGTGTACTGTTATGTCAGCAATCCATCTACCTAGGTTTGGGAATAGAACCTACAGCCCTCTGCACCAAATGTTAGTGTGCTGCCCTCACTGATACTGATTTAAATGAACCCTTATTTATTTACTGTAACTCCTAGTGTAGTTATTGTTTTTAAATTTTTTTACATTACCTGTGCAATTGTCCTATCAGGTGTATTCTAGTTGTTCCCCTTGCTTTCCATGGTCTCTTTCTCTAATTTTGTGTTAAGGTCATAGGACAACTAAACACAACTGATGGCTAATTGATTTTAAAATTTAAAACAGTGACTTTCTTCAGAAGTTGTATAACTACTTCTACAATTTGTTAAACACAATTTGCTTTATGAAACTGAAACTTACAGCATATAGTTTTTTGTTGTAATATATTGTCTTTAACCTGGGTCATGATATGCCATTCTGTTAACCTGGTTAGCAAGCAAAGAAATAAGTAAATTTACAATTATATTCACTGGCTGTGTGAAAGATACTTAACTTAAATGTACATCAAGAATATACAACTAATCTTTCAAGTATTAAGAAGGTCTACAGTTATTTCAAGAAATGTTTTCTGCTCAAGGGCTATTAAGTCAGACTTCAAATCTATGAATCAATAGATTTTGTGTTGGCAGTTTAATATATGAGCAATCACTAGATACACAACAATGGAGACATTTGGGAAACTGGGTTTATTTGCTAAACTAAGTACTCTCTTTTTTCTGAGGCGGTGTGATCTCGGAGTTAGTATACTCAGCTTTGCAGGGTATGGGGCCAAAGCTTCCTCAATGCCCAGTACGTATGTGAAACTTCTAGTTTAATTTATTTCCATAGAACACCTTTTATATAACTGACATTCTTACAGTCATGCCAACAACTAAAATGTAACGTGCCCTCCGTACAAGAATCAAAAACTACACAATCACTCCTGGTGTTTAAGTTGAAGGTGAGGCCCACTGCTTGCTCTCCTATATTTCATCATCTCTAAAAATAAGGATGGCTGTTCTGGTTTACAAAAGGACTAGCTGCCCCTAGTATCCCCTGACCATGACAGGGAAGGTTAATGTGCTATGAGTGACTTCTATACCCAACAACAGGACTCGACTCTTAGCAGTGTATAATAACACCAATAATGACAGATTTATCCTTCCTCATTTTAGAGGCAAGTAGTACTAATAACAGTCATTTTTTAAAGTAGTGGTAGATTTTGTATTAGATACATATATCCTTAAAATATAAAGGTGTGGCAATATCCAGAATAACAACACTATATCTTACCTGTCCTGGAGCTGCTACATGTTTCAAGTGCTACATTTCCTCTTCCCCTTTGAATAGCAAACTAGATCGCTATTCAACAAATTTTCAAAATTCATGCAATACCAAACATGGATCCTAATTTATCACTTTTATCAAACCTTACCATGGTCACTACCTTTGGGATGTACTTCCAGATAACCTGGACAAAACCTCTGGTGCAAAGAGCAGAACCTAGTTACAGACCTATATCAAAACAACAATTTCTTAACATTAAATGTACCAGAATTGGTGCGCCTTTCAGTTGAGGCAAATTCATAAAACAGAATTGCAGGCCATTTCTAAGGCTGCAACAGCTATAAGATGATGAAAAAAACAACATTCAGCTAAGAAATGGACATTTCATTTGACAGGGACATAAAGTGAAAGATCTCAAATACCTTGCACATTGACTTGGGAAGCTGAGGAGAAGGAAGGAACAAAAAAAGAAAGAAAGAAAGAAAGAAAGAAAGAAAGAAAGAAAGAAAGAAAGAAAGAAAGAAAGAAAGAAAGAAAGAAAGAAAAATGCTGTCATAGAATTCTGGCTGTGAATAGCAACATGACCTGGCCACCTTTATTAAAATTCTCTATCAGTTCACATCTAAACATTCCATATCTTCAACCATATGAAAGAGTGGCCCAATAATAAAGGTCTTCCTAAGATCTCTTTAGCTGTTAATTAAGACCATACAAAACTAGGAACTAATGTAACCCACAGAAGTCCTGAGACTTCTGAAAGATTCTTCAAGAGGCAAAGCACCATTCCTTAATGACTTTAAAACAGACCTCTATGAGTAATTTTTTCTGGGAATCTTAACTAATGCTAAGTGGTAACTTTTTTATTTAAAACAGTGGAAAAATTATCTACAACCTTTTTGAAAACTTCATTTGTTCCATTATTCCCCAAAGTGGAAAATACTTTAAACGTATCATTGCAGGTTGATTTCTTCCCCATACAGTGCTTCCCTATGAATAATCGATGCATGATATTTTATAAAAAATATTGATACTCAAAAAATATTGATCACGCACAACTAATCAATAGCACTTTTCACCTAGAACCCACATACAAACATCAAAATAAATATTTTTGTAGGGGAGCTTGACCCCACCCTCAAAATTCTATATACTAATTCCAGTGTTAAACACTTGTGGGCAAAGAAGGTACTCCACATTAAACACCTTAAAGTAAATATCAGTTTTGTACAAATAGTGATCCCACTGTGCCTAGAAAGCTAAGCTTTGATCTGCACTAAAAAGATGATCTCAGAGAGTTGTCTTCATACAATTAGAAGCCATCAACTGGTCCTCAATCACCTGAAGGGAAGACCTATACCATATGCTGGTACAGAAGGCACATTGGTACATGCTGTTCTTATTACACAGCCTGATAAGCTCATGTCAACTGAAGTTAATATAAAAAGTAGAGTTATTAACTGACCCAGCTCTAGATTTTTTTATGGATTTCAGACAAGCCTTTGATTATTCTAGATGATCATATTCTATGAGGCAGTGGATGATTTTAATCTACCACAATGTTTTATCAATATCATGAAAGCACTATATAATGATCTACAAGCTAGAAGGTAACAAACAGAACCCTATTAGTTGTGTCCCTCTTTAAAGGTAACAGGGACGTATGTCTACTTCCCTGCTGTTCCTCATCAGCATTTGAGCTATTATCTGTTCTGATTAGAGAGATATATGATTTACAGAGTGGCAATGCCAGAGTGAGACAGCTAAATATGTACGATTTGCAGATTACTGTCATTTTTTTCCATGGCATTGACAGAGGAAAAACAATTTTTTTTTTAAATTCAATAACAGACTGTTCAAACATATCAGGCCTAAAAGCTGACATCTATAAAATAAAATCATTTTCTGCTAGCCATCTATGGGAGTCACTAGCTAAAGTGGTCCTTTCCCTTTTCTGTAGACTAACCCTTTCCCCAACTGGACAAATAGTTTCAAAAATGCTAAAAATGAACAATGAAACCTTTATAGGAGAAGATGATATCTGAAAGGCATGACATCTTTCATTTTTGTCGGAATTTATGCATTGTTTAAAATTACGTCCCTAATGGAATTATGTAAACTACTATCAATAAACTTTCTGTAGAGAAAAATACTTGTTCAACCCCACAAAAAGCAAATATAAAAAAATATAGAAGCTATACTGCAATTTTGATTGGAAAGGGGAAAATTCTTAACGTCAGAAGGGAAATTCTAGCTTGCCTTATGGCATAAATGCTTGGTCTATGCTGTGTCATGGATGACTCGGGTTCAGTTACTGGCTTTTGTGTCCATGAATTTTGAAAATAAAGAATGGCCAAGGAGGGCTGGACTCAGTAGCTGATGCTGGGTAACTCATCTGGGTTATTTGAGTGAGTCCTGCATTAGGAGCACCTCTGGGAGTAGTTCTAAAAGTGTAGCTCTTGCACTTGAGACTCAGGTACGCACAAGCCCACAAAAGACTGCAAAACACTCCAGCTGAGAAAAATGGATGTGCAGAAGCATGCACCTGAATTGCCCTCAGTATATAAGACACTGTAACATGTTTTGTGGCCAACAGGGTTAGGGAACAAGAAGCATACAGAAAATCTCCTAATCTCTGAAGGTTAATGGCCAGAATCTCTATTTTTGCCACTGTATTCTAGTATCCTAGGACACTAGAAGAATGAATGGATCTATAGAAAAAAGTCTGCTTGATGATAATTGTGGAAATGGTAGCCAACAGTTGTTTTAAAAAGACAAAACAAAATTACTATTCATATTAAATAAGGAAGGAAGATTTCTCTCCTTGCCTCATTGCCTATGCCATTGCTATCATAAATTAGCATATGTTAAAACCTACATCAGGCACCCTTCTCACATGAGCCAAAATAGAAACTGTACTAACAGGGAGATGATGAGAATATGAAAAAGAGGAAAAGAATATGCAAATGAAGAACGTGAGAATTATCAAGAAAAAGTACGAACATGGAAAATGAAAACTGATGATATAGAGAAAGATTAGATAGATGAGGTATAATAGTTTCATGCAACCAATATTATTACAATATTATGTAAATTCATGATAATATTTACTTGAAGAAACATTACAGTAGCCTATGGAAACTGGTATAAACATAGACTTATTATATCAAAAAATGGTATACCATAAGTACTGCCCCAAAATCATTGTACCTGATATGCACCCACAAGGTTTTGGCTACCCTTTTGGTTCTTTTAGAAAATACAGAGCTATCTTTATCTCAAAAATAAGCAAGGAACCAGTGCATTGGTCCTCTTGAGCAAAGAAAGAATTGTCAGCTTTGCGAATCTGCAGGAGTTAATACTGGATAGAAATACTCTATACACTTTTAGCACTATAATTGCAAGTTTATATTATCCAAGGCCAGTTTTTAGTGTACTTTCAACGATTATTGTCAGTTTTTGCATAACAGGTCCCCTGAGCTTACTCACACATGCATATTCTGCTTGTCACAAGACCTATTGGGAATGAGGAGGAAGTTACATTCCTGACTTCTGTTAAAGCCTCCCATTTATAAGTATTTTCCTGGCTGGGGTATTCTTGGAACACCAAGCTAATTACCAGGTAATAGAGTGAGTAAGAAAAAGATATACATACCGGATCGGTCGAGGCCCGGGTTAACAATGACAGCCACCAGTACTGTTGGCCAACAGGGTGCTGGCAGAAATTGGGCTACTGTTGGCCGAAGGAGGAGAAGAGGGGGAAGGCATGTCCGAAAGGAGGAAGGTTAGGAGTGTGGTAGTGAGGGTAGGAACTTTGAATGTTGGCAGTATGACTGGTATAGGGAGAGAGCTAGCTGATATGATGGACAGAAGAAAGGTTGGTATATTGTGTGTGCAAGAGACCAGATGGAAGGGGAGCAAGGCCAGGTGTATTGGAGGCGGGTTCAAATTCTTTTATCATGGTGTGGATGGGAGGAGAAATGGCGTAGGGGTTATCCTGAAGGAACAATATGCTAAGAGTGTTTTGGAGGTGAAAAGAGTGTTGGATATAGTGATGTTTATGGAGCTGGAAATTGATGGTGTAATGATGAATGTTGTTAGTGCATATGCTCCACAAGTTGGGTGTGCGATGGATGGGAAAGAACAATTTTGGAGTGAGTTGGATGAAGTGGTGATGACTGTACCCAATGGTGAGAGAGTGGTGATAGGAGCAGATTTCAATGGGCATGTTGATGAAGGGAAGAGAGGGGATGAGGAAGTGATGGGTAGGTATGGTGTTAAGCAAAGGAATGCAGAAGGTCAGATGGTAGTGGATTTTGCGAAAAGGATGGACATGGTTGTGGTGAATACATATTTTAACAATTGGGAGGAGCACAGGGTGACATACAAGAGTGGAGGAAGATGCACACAGGTGGATTATATCTTATGTAGAAGGGCCAGTCTGAAGGAGATTGGTGATTGTAAAGTGGTGGCTGGGGAAAGTGTAGTTAGGCAGCATAAGATGGTGGTTTGTAGGATGACAGTGGTGATCAAGAAGAGGAGGAGGAGTGTGAGGGCAGCACCAAGGATCGAATGGTGGAAATTGAAAAAGGGTAATTGTGAGGTGGAGTTCAGGGAAGAGTTAAGACAGGCACTGGGTGGCAGTGAAGAGTTACCTAATAGCTGGGTAATTACAGCAGAGCTAGTAAGGGAGATGGCTAGAAAGGTGTTTGGTGTGACATCTGGAAAGAGGAAGGCGGACAAGGAGACCTGATGATGGAATGAAGACGTACAGGAGAGTATACAGAGAAAGAGGTTGGCGAAGAAGAAGTGGGATTGTCAGAGAGATGAAGAAAGTAGACAACAGTATAAGGAGAGGAGGTGCATGGCAAAGAGAGCGGTGGCGAAGGCTAAGGATAAGGCATATGAAGAGTTGTATAAAAGGCTGGACACTAAGGAGGGAGAAAAGGACCTGAACTGATTGGCTAGACAGAGGGACTGAGCTAGTAAAGATGTGCAGCAGGTAAGGGTGATAAAGGATAATGAGGGAAACGTACTCACAAGTGAGGAGAGTCTGTTGAGCAGATGGAAAGAGTACTTTGACGGGTTGACGAATGAAGAGAATGAGGGAGAGAGAAGGTTGGATGATGTGGTGATAGTGAATCAGGAAGTGCAATAGATTAGCAAGCAGGAAGTAAGGACAGCTATGAAAAGGATGAAGAATGGAAAGGCTGTTGGTCCAGATGACATACCTGTGGAAGCATGGAGGTGTTTAGGTGGAATGTCAGTGGAGTTTGTAACTAGATTGTTTAACGAAATCTTGGAAAGTGAGAGGATGCCTGAGGAATGGAGAAAAAGTGTTTTGGTACTGATTTTTAAGAATAAGGGTGATGTGCAGAGCTGTAGTAACTAGAGAGGGATTAAATTGATCAGTCACAGCATGAAGTTATGGGAAAGAGTAGTGGAAGCTATTAAAGAAGGGAGGTGATGATTAGTGATATGGAGATATGGAGATATGCTCTAGAGAGAAGTGGAATGAAGGTCAGCAGGACTAAGACAGAATATATGTGTGTGAATGAGAGGGAGGGTAGAGGAATTTTGAGGATGCAGGGAGTAGAGGTGGTGAAGGTGAATGAGTTTAAATACTTGGGATCACCAGTTCAGAGTAATGGTGAGTGTGGAAGAGAGGTGAAGAAGAGAGTAAAGGCAGAATGGAGTGGGTGGAGAAGAGTGTCAGGAGTGATTTGTGACAGACGAGTACCAGTAAGAGTGAAAGGGAAGGTCTACAAGAGTTTAGTGAGACCAGCTATGTTATATGGGTTGGAGACAGTGGCACCGACAAAAAGGCAGGAGTCAGAGCTGGACGTGGCAGAATTAAAGATGTTAAGATTTGCACTGGGTGTGATGAGGGTGGATAGGATTAGGAATAAGTATTTTAGTGGGTCAGCCCAGGTTGAAAGGTTTGGAGACAAAGCCAGAGAGGCAAGATTACATTGGTTTGGGCATGTGCTGAGGAGGGATGCAGAGTATATTTGGAAAAAGATGCTAAGGATGAAGCTGCCAGGTAACAGGAAAAGAGGGAGGCCTAAGATAAGGTTTATGGATGTGGTGAGAGAGGATATGGTGGTTGGTGTGACAGAGCAAGATGCAGAGGACAGGAAGAAATGGAAACATATGATCCACTGAGGCGACCCCTAACAGGAGCAGCTGAAAGAAGAAAAAGAAGGGTGAGTAAGAAAAAGCAACTTAGATTCTTAAACTCTGTGCTCAAAATTCTATCTATTGAACTGCTTTTCCTCCATGGTGCTTATTGGACACAATTAAAATGGCTTACATTTTCATTCCCTGAAGAAGTTTGTCTAGCCCAAAAGACTGGCACTGCAACTCTAAAAATAGAAGTTTTGTTACTTTTTGACTCTCACGTAGTTATTAGATATAATTACAGTGGGGGTGGTATAATGGTTAAGGTGTTTGACACACAGACACAAGGTACAGTGTTTGATTCTCACCTTTGGAAATATATTATTTGCACAGCTAGGCTTAAAAAGGCCCTTGTGGTCATTAGCCTAGTAAACACCTATGAACTTATAAGTCACTTGCTCACCAGTGTACTTGTACTAAACTGTGTTGTTTCTCCAGATTTCAATATATAGATTTATTTCTGGTCATAACAACCTTTCTGAGCTGTTTAAAATTACCCATACTGGGGTTCTTCAGCTATCCTGTCCTTTAAAAATGTAACAGATTCTAATTGAAAGTCTCTGGAACGTACTACCCTTACTAATTCTGCAGCTGTACAGCTAAGCCACCTTTGTATTTTATAATAAAGTCCATCATCAGGAGAATGTGAACTCTTCTGGCTGTTGAGTTACAAATGACATTCGGCATATCTTTGGCATTTGTGTTGTGGAATTTGTTGCAAGCTGACATGTTAAGAAAACTGCTCTTTCAGTCTACTACAGTATTACTAAAATACTGTTTTGCAAATTTCTACTATATAGTGTATTCAAGTTTAAATAAAGTTTTATGCTTTAATATAATAAATCATATCATCAAGATGCAAAACCTGGAGGCTTGATAAGACTGTGTTTTAATGTAATAATCCCCACACTTTGAGACTGAACTTCAATGATGAGATTCAGCAAGTGATCCTGTGTATCCTTCAATAATTTTCTGTAATACTTCACTGAGAATGTCCTGCTGATGGGGATTATTATCCACTTCTATAACACAGTTGACAAACACCATCATTCTAAATAAATATGAAGTCTGGTGATATCCCAACATCACTTAAAAGACCTGTGGATGTCCTACAAATGTTGCAAAATTAAATTTTTCTGCATGACATGGGAAGACTAGCATACTGGTACCAGTATTCTAGTGAAGGCCAGTGTCACTCGCACTGAGGCAATGCTTCTCAGTCTTTACACTGCTGCCAGACTGATCAATTTTTACAAAATCTAAAGTCTAAACTCCCAAAATAAGTTCTATACTTGAAGATCAGTCATGACTGCAGAGACATGGTAGTCATAGAAAACTTTACAAAGACACATTAAAAATCTAAATCAACAAAGCAGATGCAGCCCTCTTAAGTTAAAAGAAGCTGGCCAAAATGAGTCTCAGCAGGGCTCCATCAAATAGGATCCTGCTTCAGTGAGAAATGTTTTGTCATTAGAAGTGGGGGAAAAAGCAGAACTTTATTGTCATTTAGACTCCATAAGGGAAACCTAAAATAAATTGCGAACATCAAGCTCAATATTGAGATGACAGTTACACATATACAAATTAAATGTAATGAAAAAACTACATCTATCTTCCTTCAGTTCACCATGGAGTGTTCTCATGATTTAATAAATTTTTTAGACGTAACATTAAGCATTACAGAACATGGCCTTATTACATCAACACTCTATAGGAAACCAACCTGGAGGAACACCCTTCTCACCTTTGATAGCATGCATCCTAGATATATCTTTCCTGGTATCATTAAAAGCCAATTTATCAGATTAACCAGGCTTTGTAAGGATGCTCATAAATTAAATTCTGAAGCAGATCGTTTAGAACTTCTTTTTAAAGAAAGAGTATATGATCCAAGTCTAGTCAGTAATATTAAAAACAGCATTATAGATAATACACAGACAGAAATTAAACTTGTAAGTACCAGAAAAAGGATAGATATAAATAGACAGACAAAATTTGTAGCTGTAACCCTAAACTATACAAGTATTACTAATGATATTAAAAAAGATTTTTTACAATAATTGGAAGGTCCTAATTATGGATCCATTTGTCAGGCAAATCGTGGGGGCAAAACCCCATTTCATGTTCAGAAATAGCCTGAATCTCAAACGGATATTGTGCAATGATAATTGCTACACTTATCCAGTAGCATTACCTGTTAGTCATAAGACTGGCACTTTTCCTTGCCACAGCTGTAATAGATGCAAGTTCATTTCTAATATGCCTGAATTTCACCACCCTACAATGAATTATATTTTCCGACCAAGGTTTTTTGCTAATTGCTGCACAAAGAACCTTATTTATCTTGCAACATGCAAGAAATGCCAAGCTTTTTATGTCGGACTTACTAAAAGATGTCTGAAAGATAGGATATATGGGCATTTATATGACATAAAAAGAAAAAATTAACTGAATGCCTTGGCAAAACATATACTAGAATATCCTTTACATCATTTTGACTTTAGAGTCTTAGAAATAATTGTAAATAATAAAAGAGGTGGTGATAATATGCTGATTTTAAATAATAAAGAACTGAAATGGATTTTGAGATTGGCTGCCCATATACCCCCTGGTATTAACAGCCATATCTCTATTAAGCCTGCTTTGGAAGCTAGATAAGGATCAAATATTATTTCATCTCCTTAATTTAGTATTCTTTTATCATTTAAGTGTGTCCTATATATAAACTAATTTAACAACATAAGTTTAAAGTTAAACAACTGCACATTTTTGAATTATTAATATTTATTCTATCGATTAATAACTAATTTATTCTTAATATTCTATTATAAATTGTATAAGTTCATATATATATATATATATATATATACATGTATTTTCTATGTTGAGTCTACAATTTTAAATGCATTCTTAAATATATTTTAAACATTTTAAATATACTTTATAAATACATAAATATATATATATTTATATATTTTAAAAATTTAATTAGTTTAGATTACATTCTATTTTTGGTGTTTCTGGTCATGAATTCAATTAGTTTATATACCAAATGTCTTTACATGATGTAGTTTTATAGTTAGATAGAGACATTTATACACTATATACCTTATATTATATTAGTTTAATATTATAAAGCATGCACAATTATAAACTATATATGAATTGACCAGTATTTATATACATATTTATATATTTATATATACACCTATTTATATATCCCTTATTTATATACATGTTAGCCCATCCATTCATCTATTTATTTATTTTCATATATATGCATCTACGTGCCCATCATAAAATATCTGCATTTTTATAAATCACAGAACTTTACTAATAAATAAATATATCATACATTTTCACACAGAACATATAATGTTTTATCTATTCATTTATTTATCTATTTATTTGATAAATATTTTGTTCTAATTGTGTTTATATATGTTCACATTATTCAACGAAATAATAAATGACACAGTACTGTCTGACTTTGAACGATACTGCTTAAATCTAAGGTCTTTTAGAAATGTCTGATCATGTTATTTTGTCTAATGGATTAATTGTTCTAATGAACTAATTACTTATTTTAATTTTGGCGCCTTTTTACTACTCTCTATTATATAAACTGAAGTTTTAAATGTTAATGTACTGTCTGATGAAGCGTAGTAGTTCACATTTAAATAAATGTTCTCTTTTGCTGAATATATCCTGGTCTACGGTCAAGTTTATACTGAAAACTGATGCTGATCTACTAAAAAATTTCATTTTGGTGACATTGGACTATTTGCTGAACATTTTAGCTGTTTCCAACTGTTTCTTGGTGAGAGAGCCTGGTTTTACTGCTACATATACAAATTACATCTATCACATGCAGCATACATAACATTAACTTTAAGTTAGACTGTTATTTTACTACATACTGCAATAAATTACTATGTCTACAGATTTTAGTAGCTGAGTGATTGACTATTGCACATTTATTTATTGCCTACTTATTTTCTGATATGTTAGAATAGCTAGCAGATACATATTGCACTTGATAGACATTGTAAACAGATTTCTATGAGCGAGCATCTCATAATTTCTTTTGCACCATAATGGTTGTCTGCCAGATGACAAGGTTGTAAACAGACCATAGGCAAGGTGTATAGGATCACTGGCTATTTTTTGTGGCTCTGTTGTAGCAATGTGTCATATGTATGTATCACTGGGAAGTTGGAGCCTGTTATTCTCTCAGCAACCTTCACCAGCCTCTGTAGGGCTTTTTGATCTGCAACTGAAATCCCCCATACCACACAGTGAAGTTGCTCATTAGGATGCCTTCTATGGCACCCCTGTAGAAGATGGTAAGGATGGAGGGTGGTAGCTTAGCTTTCTTTAACCTCCGCAGAAAATGGAGGCATTGGTGGGCTTTCTTGACTCTATGACTGGTAATTAGTGACCAGGACTCCCAAGAATTTCCTGCTACTTACTATTTCCACCCTCTCTCCATTAATCATGAGTGGATTTGAGCTGGATGGATTCTCCTGAAGTCTATTATCATCTCCTTGGTTTTGAGATCAAGGCTGTACCTAGCACACCAGTCAATCAGTAGATTCACTTCTTCATTACTGATGAGGCCTACAACTGTGGTGTCATCTGCAATCTTGATGATGTGATTGGTATTAAATCTGGCTATACAGTCATGAGTTAGTATGATAAACAATAGTGCACTCAGCACACATCCCTGGGGTACTCCTGTGTTAATTGTGATGTTTCTTGAGGAATTCTTGCCCACAGATACATTTTGTGGTCTTTTGATCAAAAAGTTCAGTCCAATATCCACTTGCACATGTAGTTACTGATGCCTAGATGGACAAGCTTCTCGATTAGCTGTTGTGGGGTAACTGTGCTGAATACTGAACTAAAGTCAATAAACAGCATCCTAACATACCTGTCCTTATTCTCCAGGTGTGCCATTGCGAGATGCAGTGCAACCGAAATGGCATCTGCCGTGGAGTGATTGGCATGATATGCAAACTGTGGTGGGTTGAGTGTAGCTGGTAATTTTGCTGACAGGTATTTTTTGATCAGTCTTTCAAAACTTTTCATGACAGTGGATGTGAGGGCTACTGGTCTGTAATCTTTCAGGCTTGAGGGAGTTGCTTTTTTTGGCAGTGGAATTATGTTTGTATTTTTGAAGCATTTGGGTACTGTTGCTTGGACGAGGTAGATGTTAAAAATGCCCGCAAGTACAGTGCTTAGTTGTTCAGCATAGTCCTTTAACACCCTTCCCAGGATCCTGGGGTTCACCTGTCGCAGGGTTTTCCTCACCTAATCTGTGGTTGGACATAACACTTCATCCTCTGGACTTGTTGGAAGTTTCATGAACTTTGAGCAGTTCCTTCCCTCAAATCTGCTGTAAAAGATGTTTAGTCTATTCAAATGAAAACTAACTTGACTCATTTGCATGCTCACTGTAACATGCTGGAAAACTAGGTATTAAGCTGTCAGGTACTTAGAACTAACTAAATAAATGCATTTCTTTTCTTCCTGTCCTTTACTATCTACTCTATTGATTCCTTAAAAAAAATTCCCTAAGCAACAACATCCTGAAATGTGCCCGATCATGTATACATCAATTTGATTCATTTAAAACTTATTATTAGTTTGTGTGTTGGTAATTTAATTTAGTAAACTTTTCAGTGGCACCTAGAAATCATACATGGAAAGTGGACTACAGATGGTATTAAGATTAAAAGATACAATGACTTACAAAGCAATAATAAGCCAAACAGTGTTTTAACCCACTGTCCCCTAACTGCCCATTCATTATCCAAAACCTGCTATCTGCTTAGAATAATAAAATAAATGCTTTCATCATAATTTTGGGCACTAAAAGAATGTGAGATAGACTACACTGGTAGGAAAGAGAGATCAAAAGTTAAAAGCCTAACTTTTGATTTCTGTGATGTATAAAATATTTAGAGCTGCTCATCTTTTCTTATTTCAAGGGGTAGGACTCACTTATAAAGTAGCATGAGTACTTCACATTTCCACTTCACTTGCACAGATACTGCAAGCTTTTTCCACTGTCCACATGTGGTAGTTTTGGTCAAAGTACTGAGACATATCAAATGATGTGCTCTGTTACCAGAGTATTGCTGCTACTTTGAATATAATGTACCTTTGATGCATAAAAACACATTCTAACATATTCTAACATATGTAGGTGCCCTTTAATAGTTATTTCAGTTGCCAGACCTTACTTGAATAAGAAACTGTTTGTGGCAGTGGAACTGCACTGCATGGCTAACAAAATTAAAAGACTTGATTCCAACAATGACTTTAAATCACCCCCGGTGGCCAATCATTTTATTTGAAGGGAATTGTGCTGTCCAGCACTTCCTGTCAGTGATACCCTGACTAACTCATTTTCCAGTTTGCCCAAGCACTCCTAATCATGTCAGCAGTCTACTTCATTTTCCGAGTGAATGGTACCAGATGACTTAACTCCTGTGTGCATTGCTTTATGCTAAACTATTTCCTTTTTGGCTCTGTCATACCATCCATAGCTGCACTGAGAGTTTTAAGTATCATTCTATGTACTTTTCAATTATACATAATATGTTGTATTTTAAAGTTCATGCTGTCTTTGTGGGTTACATCATGTAAGAGAAGGAGAACAAAAGCTGTCTGGAAATACCACTGGTCGATTATTCTAAAAGCTTAAATCACTTCGTAAACTATGGAATCTCAATTTACTGCATTAAACTGTACTAGTATCTATGACGTGGTGGGGGATGGCGTCTCCAAATGTACAAGTCATGTGCTTCAGATTAATGCATTTTCTTTTAACTGTTCTGCTTTAGATGAGTCACTTCAAATGAGCAATAAATTTTCTGACAAAAGAAAATTGCAAGCAACTACATTAGACCTTGAAAGTTATATTTATTGAACATCTGTACACACTTCACCGAGCCAACAAAAATCCCATACAGATATACTGCACTGTATAGCCTTTTAATGCTGCATTGATCCTGTTGCCAGATACTTCACAAGTCTGTAGAAAATAAGTACTTTCAAACTGGAAAGCACTTTACCATAAACAATGAGTAATTAAAGACAAGGACATGTCACATGGAGAAGGAGGTGATTGTCAGGAAAAAGATATTACAAATAAAAGAAAGTAGGAAAGGATCAGGAAATAAAGTCAGCTATAAGTATAATGAGAAACTAACACTGGAAAAAGTAGCTGTACAAAATGCGAGTCCTAATTTCATAGAAGTGAAATAGTTAATTATAACTGTGCTTTAACAAAGTATCAGGAAAACCATTAAGGGAATGACTTTTAAAGATTTTTTTTAAAGTTTAGTAATGAGTGATTGGTTATTACATTTTTTTCATCTAGAGTTTACTTAACTGGCCCGATTACTCTACTGTAGTCCAATAATACTTACTATGCTCACAAACTTTCAGAATTAATTTATTAAGCTATAAAAAGAATGTTATGAAGCATATTTACCCATCATTATATAAATGTGCACAAATCAAACCAGAAATTACAGTTGATGTGTATATAAATGTCATTTTATTTCCCTGACATGATTTTTTAAAGAAAAAAACACAGCCACTGTCAGACAAGTTAAATATTAAGTACTGATACAGTTCATTTAGTGTTATTAACAACAACATTTGATTCTGAGCATTGTTTCTCTTATTTCTTACTATTTTTGTCATACGTTTTCCCTGTAAAGACAGACAAGTGTGATAAGTTATGACTGACTTCCTTCTGCATTAAAATTTAATTATGACTTACTGATGATTGCACAGAAAGGATTGAATGCATATATACTTCAGCTGTGGCTATACAATGACACCTTAGTAATGATGCAGTTCTGCCTAAAGCTCAAGCTTTCTGATCAGTTCAGTTCTGCATACACAGTTGCCCTGCAGTTATATAGTTTATTTGTGTAGCAAAGGCAGTGGATCAGTGGGTAGCCTATTTGTCTTTGATCCTGCAAGAGCAGATGACATAAGCTTCTTATTGTCACATTAGGTCCATGGGTGCAGTGTAGTTCAGTATGGGAGTAGACGATGTACTCCTGAGTGTGCTGCCTTTCAGATTAGATGTAACACTGAGGTTCCATCTGACTGAGTTGGTGGTAGCTTGGGCAGATGTAAGTAAACCCACAGCACTTACAGAAAAGAGGAGGGGTTCTTTAGTTTTTATTAAAAAACTAGTATCATAAAAGGAGCATAATTAATTTAAAGGAATGGGGGAATTTTCCAGGTGCCCTGTCTAAATTTCCACTACATAGTATGAGACAGGTCTCCTCAAATAATAGGCCACAGGTTTAGTGGGATTAACCCAGTCAATAAAAGAGTTACTTAAAGACTAGTCATCAGATAGGAATTAGAGAATAGGAACATATCTGGAGAAGTGGTTGAGGAGTCTCAGAACCTAGACCTCTAACTAGTGTGCTTCTTCAGGGTCCATCAGAGCCAGATCAAGATCATATGGGGCCCTAGGCAGGACACTGGACTGGGGGCCCCCTCTCACATGACATCATGACATCATCGTACCTCCCAAAAATGTCTTAGATTAAATAAAATTTAATTAATTGCTGTAATTAAATTAAATCTTAATTATTAAGTATTTTAATTACCACATACCCACACACACACACACACACACACACACACACACACACACACACACACACACACACACACACACACACACACACACACACACTTCCCCTAACAACCCCATCAATAGTCTGTCCATGTATGCAAGAGCACTGAATGACATCAAAGCGAATCATTTCCCCCAAGGATCCCTTCAGTAGCCTGTCTATGTGTACACTAGTATAAACATGACATCAAAACAAATAATTTCCCTCAAAGAGCCTTTCAGTAGTCTGTCCATGTATGTATTCAAACAACAAATAACATCAATATTTCACACAAATACCCCTTCAGGGTTCAGATGTCTGTACATGTATGCACAAAAACACTAAATGACATCAAAATGAAACATTTCCCTCAATTACCACTTCAGGCTTCAGTAGTCTGTCCATGTATGTATTCAAACAACAAATAACATCAATATTTCACACAAATACCACTTCAGGCTTCAGACGTCTGTGTATCTATGGACACAAGTACAATCAAAATGAAACACTTACCTGGGAAAACTACTCATGTACCAACTCTTTTGCTCAACGTTTTCTGGAATTCATAAAGTCCAACACTTTGTGTCAACTTATCCACACCCCCACCAGGGGCAGCAATATCCTAGACCTGGTCATTACCAGCATGGGTGACTGGTGTTCCACACCAGAGGTCAGTTCCTCGTTGGTCAGATCCGACCACAAGCTAATCAGCCTAGACATCCACATTCCTCCCCCACCCCCCATTAGGGAAACCACCGTAAAAAATGTCTCCAAAGCCAACTTCACACTTCTTAAGACAGAAGTGGCAAACTTCACGACACCCATGCAGACAGACAATAGAGGTACAACTGCTGAATCCTACACAAATGCACTTTATAAGCAGTTACACGAGTGCATGGATCATGCTATCCCTAACAGAACCAAGATGCTATCCTCCAAAAAAGGAAGCCAATCTGGTGGTCCCCTGCCATAAACAAACTCTACAACAGAAGAAAGAAACTATTGCAAAAAAAGAGTAAAATCCCATGACTGGAAGAACTCCCTGGTCAGCCTCAGTAAGAAGCTGAGATCCCTCATAAAATCTTCTAAAGCTAGTTATGAAAACAAAATCACCACTGATTCTAAAGACAACCACAAAGCATTATATGGCTATGTCAAGAATTTTAATGGCAACACTCAGATCTGCTCTGAGTTACAGCACAATGGCATTAAATATACAGAACCAACTGATATTGCCAACATCCTGGCGGATAGGTTCAGTGCTAACTTTACCCATCTCTATATCGGAAGAATGCAAAGTTCCTGTAATCACGACTGCACAGGTAAAACCACACTCTCCAAAGTCAAGAACACAGTATCCACGGGACCTGATAACATCCCAGGCTAAGTTCTACATGAACTACAGAATGAACTGGCATCCCACCTAAGTACCATGTTCAGTCATAGCCTCACCTCAGGCTTTGTACCCACTGAATGGCACACAGTGACAGTTATCCCACTGCACAATTGGGGAGCCACCATGGACCCCAGAAACTACCGCGCCATTAGCCTAATGACCCTGGTCTGCAAGGCCATGGAACATATCATCATGGAACTTATAAACAAATACACTGGTAATCTCCAAACTCTGGACTCCACCCAGTTCGGGTTTGTAAAAGGCCCATCATGTCTCCTAAACCTGATTGACTTCTTTGAAGCAGTCACCAAAGCCATAGACGAGGGTAAGGTGGTTCACACAGCCTATCTAGATCTCGCCAAGGCTTTTGGCACCATCCCCCACTCTGGAATTATAGATAAACTCACTAAACTAGGTATAAATCCCTATGTCACAAGATTGGTTGCCAACTGGCTCACTGACAGAGTCCACACTGTGAAAGTAGCAGACTCCAAATCCGACTTCAGACCAGTGACAAGTGGAGTACCACAGGGTTCAGTCCTGGGTCCTCTCCTGTTTGGTATCTACTTTTCTGAAGTACAGGCTAACACAGAAGGTCTTTGGCTAATGAAGTTCGCAGATGACTGCAAACTAGGAGCCATAACTGGAACTCCTAAAGATGTGGACATCCTACAAAAGGGCCTCACTGAGACAGATGCCTGGTGTCAATGCCATGGCCTCAAGCTCAATGCCAAAAAGTGCATTGTCATCCCCTTTGGTAAAAACTCTGTACCCATGAGCTACCACATAGGTGGTAGTCTACTTAACACTGAAAGTGTGATAAGAGACCTTGGGACACAGGTGGACAGTAGTCTCTCCTTTGATAATCACATCACCACAGTAGTCAGGAAATCCTTCTATGTGGCACACCTCATTACAAAAGGTTTTTCATCCAGGAAAAAAGGAGTCATTGTTCCCCTCTACTCGCCACTCATTAGACCCATTATAGAGTACAATGCCCCTTTTGGTATGTACCTCACAAGACATCTACAACAACTGGAAAGGCCGCAGAAATACCTCACAAAGAGGATTACCAGGCTCAAACAATGCCCAATGCAGACCGTCTCAAAAAACTCCAGCTTTACTCCGTCACATATAGCCTACTCAGAGGCGATCTCTGCCTAACATACAAAGCTATGTCAAACCCAGAGCTGTTGGACATGCTCCACTTAAAGAAATCCCAATCTCTCCGAGCTACATGCTCTAGGGACCGAAACCTTGTCACCACAATAAACAGAACATGCTAGAGGGATAGATTCCTGTCCCAGAGACTCTCCATACTCTGGAACAAACTACCTATCTATATCAAACAAAGATCCTCATTAGCACTCTTCAAGAAAAATCTTGATAATTGGATGGGAAATAGGAAATTCACCTCAGGGATCACCTCTGTGGCTCTGCTCGACAGGGCACAGGAAAATAATTTTCTTGGGTGGCGAAAGCCAGTGTACCTTTCTTGTTAGGCTTGTATAGGCCCTTGGGCTGATAGCTTAGTACCTACCTATGAACCTATGTTAAGCATCCCTTCAGAAGACTGTCCATGCATGTACAAGCACCAAAATGGCACCAAATAAAGCATTTCCCCTACAGATCCTTTTAGCAGTCTGTCCATGTATGCACACAAGTACCAAATTACATCAACATAAATCATTTCTCTCAAAGACCCCTTCAGTAGTCTATCCATGTATGCACAAGCACCAAAATGAAACATTTCCTACAACAAACACTTCAGTAGTCTGTCCATTTATGTATGCACAAGTACCAAAATGAAGCATCCCCCAAGACCCTTCAGTAGTCTAGGCATCCATGTATGCATGTATGTATGTACAAGCACCAAAATGAAACATCCCACCCAAAGACCCCTCCGATAGTCTGTCAGTCTGTCTGTCCATGCATATATGCACAAGCACCAAAATGAAACATCCCCACAACAATCTCTTCAGTGGTCTGTTCATCCACGTATGTATTTACAGGCATTAAAATGAAACATCCCCCTGAAAGACCCCTTCATTAGTCCGCCCATCCATGTATGTGTGCATATGCCCCAAAATGAAACACCCCAAGACCCTTTCAGTATTCTGTCTGTCCATGTATGTATGCACAAGTACCAAAATGAAACACCCCCCAAGATCCCTTTAGTAGTCTGCCCATACATGTATGTATGCACAAGCAGCAAAATGAAACACCCCCACAATAATCCCTTCAGTAGTCTGTCAATCCAGCACCAAAATGAAATAGCCCACAAAGACCTCTTCAGTAGTCTGTCCATTCATGTTTGCATACTCAAGCACCAAAATAAAACACCCATCCCTAATAACCTCTTCAAAAGTATGTCTGTCCATGTATGTATGCACAGACAACAAAATGAATTCCCCCAAGACCCCTCCAGTAGTCTGTCTATCCATGTATGTATGCAAAAGCACCAAAATGAAACACCTCCAAAAATCCCTTCAGTAGTCTGTTCATCCATGTATGTGTGCACAAGCACCAAAATGAAACATCCCCCCAAAGACTGCTTCAGTAGTTTCCCATGTATGCACAATCACCAAAATGAAACAGTTCTCCTAATGACCACTCCCTCAGTAGTCTGTCCATGTGTGAGTAAAAAGCAAATGACATCAAAATAAATAATTTTCCTAAGGTTCCCTTAAGCAGTTTGTCCATGTATGCATAAACACCAAAATGAAATATTTTTCCAAATGACCTGTTCAGTAGCCTGTCCATGTATGCACATAATGAGCAAATGACATCAAAAAGAATAATTTTATGAAATGACCCCTTCAGTGGTCTGTCCATGTATGTGCACAAGCACCAAATGACATGAGAATGGATCATTTCCCATTGAGATCCCTTCACTAGTTTGTCCATGTATGCAGAAGCACCAAAATTAAACATTTCCCCTAAGGACCCTTTCTGTAATCTATCCATGTGTGCACAAGCACCAACATGACATCAAAATGTGTCATTTCCCTCAAATACCCCTCAGGCTTCAGTAGTCTTTCCATGTACAACTTATTACAACTTAATAAAAATAAATGCATTAATATCATCTGTATGTACATTCCCCCAGGTAACAATATATCTACACTTGAAGATATCCTGCACTGGCTATCATGTCACTACCCCCAAGAAACCCTACTACTTGGAGACTTTAACATAGACTGGGGCACCTGTTCCTCAGAATCCCCAACCACCCATATTAACCTGCATGCATTTACACAAATCATATCCACCCCTACCAGGATAGGTAAACCCAACCAAAAAGAATATTTGACTGGGTACTCATAAATAGTCACCCCCAACTGTACACCTCTGGTACTCTCCCTGATGGCCTAAGCGATCACCTTTTCACATATGTAATTAAGCACAAAGCCATTAATTCCCAACAACCCTTACTCAGAAAGGTTAGAAACAATAAAAACTTTGACCCTGCCAAATTCCAACAAGAGCTAAACTCATGTAATTGGTCTATTCTAAAACACCTCCCCTTAGAGGAAGCAGTAACATACTTTAACAACAAATTCCTTGAGATCCTTGATTATTTATGTACCTGTTCGTTCAAAGAGAACAAAGGCAAAAACTGCGCCATGGCTTTCTAAAGAGTCTAAATTCAAAATTACCCTTAGAAACAAAGCATGGGCTTTATGGCGTTCTTCTAAAGACCCCCCAAGATCACATTAAATACAGGCAATCCAGGAACGAAACTAAAAAATCCATTTTATAAGACAAAAAACAATACTACTGTAATTTACAGACAGTAAATCAAAATAACCCTCAGAAGTTTTGGGCAGGTTTAAATAATCTACTACATCCTGGACAAACTTCAACCCCAATCCCTGCTGCTACTATTGATAAAACCCCTGAAGATGTTTCTGACAGTTTTAACCGATTCTCTACTGAGACAATTCAAGCCCTAGCTAGCCAACTACCTACTAGCTCCCCTGGTCCTGAAAGTAGCACCCCTAGAAACCTACTCTCATTCAGCTTCCAACCAATCGCCACTTCACTTATCCGTACCTTGATCAAAATATTAAAACCCACTACACTTTCTGCTAATCAACTCCCTGCCAAGTACCTACAAAAATCAGCTGATGCTATTGCTTACCCTGTCTCAATACTAATCAATTGAACCATAGTAGAAGCTAAAATTCCCACCATCTGGAAAATATCCTATGTAATTCCACTTCACAAAGGAGGCAGCTCTACTGAATTCTCCAATTATAGGTCAATAGCTATACTCTCTCCACTTGAAAAGATTATGGAAAAATGTATTCATAGACAACTCATGCACCACCTAATCCAGAATTACCTTATGGCAGACACTCAGCATGGCTTCCATCCTCATCACAGCACTACTTCAGCCCTCCTAGCCTTTACTAACACCATAAACCATAATTATAACAATAATTATATATCCTCAGCCCTCTTCTTGGATCTTTCCAAGGCGTTCGATATGGTTGATCACCAACTTTTAATCCACACCCTGAAAACATTCTGTCTAGATACTAGAGCCCTTCAATGGTTTCAATCCTACCTGAATGGTCAACAGCAGGCTGTCCTCTGGCAGAACAAACTCTCTAACCTTCTACCTAACACTCTTGAAGTACCACAAGGCTCTATACTAGGGCCCTTGCTGTTCTCCATCTTCATTAACGACCTTTATACTGTCATCCCAAAAGTCAGCTGTATCCTACTCTGATTTGCTCAGCCACATCTCCAATAGAGTAAAGGTCAGCTACCCAGACCACCTTTAATACAATAGAAAACTGGCTTTCTGAATGTTGTCTGATCCTAAATCCCAAAAAAATAAAATGATGTTATTTTCACCAACACATAGGTTTATCTCTTTCACCTTTACCATAAATTCAAATGATGGCACAATAATCTCCCCTGACCCCTCTACAAAACTATTAGGTGTCATCATAGATAATAATCTAAAATTCGACCTACATGTTAACCAAACTATCAAAACCATCAATAAAAAACTAGGGTCACTTTACAGAATAAAAGCCTTTCTAACCCCTCCAGCTAAAATTGCCATAGCTTGCTCTCACCTTCTTTCAACCCTTCTGTATGCATCTTCTCTACTCTCGAATTTAAACAGGACTGTCCTTAACAAACTCTCAATTTGCTACAACCACATTGCCAGGTTTGCCACTGGGCTGCCTTTTAGGACACATCATTGCATCAATCTAAATCAGCTTGAGTGGCTTGAACTACCCAGCCTAATCCAGTATAACCAACTAATTATGGCCTATAAAATCCTCTATAATCCTGACAATACTCCTGCACTTAAAAATATTATCACCCCCTATAATAATCCTAGACCACTTCGATCCTCTAACAAACTACTAATTCAGACTAACAAAATTAATAACACAGCTGATGACTCTCACTTTGCAAACTCTGTAAGTAGATCCTGGAACTCTCTTCCAGCTGATATTACCTTACTTTCCACCTTAGGTCAATTTAAAACTAGACTCAAACAACATTTGTCACTTAACTGGCTATGTCAATGTATCAAGCCTGGCTAACTATCTCTAGAATGTGTATAAATCTGTTAATCATCTTACTGTGCAATTTAATTTAATCCTGATTTACGCTCGGGATTAACTCTAACCTGTGGAACTTGTTTAACTTGCTTACTTATGTAATCTCTGTAAATAGTCTGTTTGTAATATGTAATGCTGGTATTATGTAATGCTGTATCTGCTTACCCTTGGAGCTTTTCTCCCCGGGCCTCCACTGAAAATGTACATGCATCCAGTCGGACTATCCCAGTCAACAAATGTAAAATACAAAATAAAATAATAAAATGTGTGCACAGAAGCATGAAATCACATAAAAACTAAATATTTCTCCCAAGGATCCCTTCAATAGTCTGTCAGTGTATGCAGAAGCACCAAAATGAAATATTTCCTGTAACAACCCCTTCAGTAGCCTGTCCTTCCATGTACATATGTATATATACACATGCACCAAAATGAAACCTCCTTTCCTAATGACCCCTTAAGTAGTCTGAAGGGGTCATTAGGGAAGGAGGTTGCATTTTGGTGCATGTGTATACACATGCACCAAAATGAAATCTCCTTCCCTAATGACCCCTTCAGTAGTCTGTCTGTACATGTATTCAAGAAAAAGCACCAAAATGAAACACCTACCCCCAACGATCCCTTCAGTAGTCTGTCTGGACATGTATGTATGCATGAACACCAAAATAAACCTTTTGCCCTAATGACCCTCTCAGTTGCCTATCCATGTATGCCTAGGAACCAAACAAACATAAAAATGAATTATTTCCACCAATGTTCTCTTAAGACATTTGTCCATGTATGTTCAAGCACCAAAATGAAACATTTTCCCCAATGACCCCTTCAATAATTTGTCCATGTATATCCAAGCACCAAAATGAAACATTTTCCACAATGACACCATCAGTAGTCTGTCCATGTATGCACAAGCACCAACATGACATCAAAATGAATCATTTCCCTCAAGGATCCCTTCAGTAGTCCGTCCATATATACACAAGCACCAAAATAAATTTCCTGCAAGGATCTCTTGAGTAGTCTGTCCGTATGTGCAAGCAATCACCAGATGATATCAAAATGAAATATTTCCCCCAAATACCCCTTCAGGCTTCAATAGGCTACCCATTTATGCACAAGCACCAAAATGACATCAAAATGAAGCATTTCTCCCAAAGATCCCTTCAGTAGATTATCCATGTATGCATAAACACCAAAATGAAACATTTCCTCGAGTGACTCTGTATGCACAAATACAAAAATGAAACACCTCTCAACGATCCTTCTAGTTGTCTCACCATACATGGATGTAAGCGCAAGTACCAAAATGAAACACCCCAAAGATCCCTTCAGTAGCCTGTCCATAGATATATATATATATATATATATATATATATATATATATATATATATATATATAGATTCTCAATCCAAACATATATGCACTAGCATCAAAGTGAAACACTCCCCCCAAAGACCACTTCAGTAGTCTGGCCATCCATGTATGTATGCACAAGCACCAAAAAAAAAACAAAACAACCTCCCAACACCCGTTCAGTAAATTATCATATATGCACAAGCAACAAAATAAAAAGTTATATACTCACCATAATGTTCCATGTTTGTTGTCCATCTCACCTTCATTAATTGCTGGTTCCAACTTGACCTATACAAAATCTCGAGAGCTTCCACCGTCTCATGGCTACACCCTATCCCATCATGTTCAGGGAAGATTACCCAGATCCTGTTTGCAGATACTATAATTATTACCTCTAAAGATATAACCATATCAAAAAAGAGACAAAGAAGAGATTCAGAGAACATCATTTTCAATTTTGCAAGAAACCACTCGATCTGGCAGGAGAGAAGGTGGGGGAAGGAGGGTGGGATGCAAGAATGAAGGCAAGATGGACAACAAAAATGGAGCTTCATGGTGAGTACATAACGTCTTACTGCTATGTTCTCCTATCTCGCCTTCATTCATTGCTGGTTGGGACAGCGTCCCCAGCACCTTCTTTCTTGGGTGGCTCAAGGGAAAATACTCTTCAGAACAGTGGATCCAAAAGAGGCCCTGTTCCTGGAGGCCAAATCGACTTTGTAATGAGTGATAAAGGTATGAGGCTTTACCCATGTTGCTGCTGCATAAATTGAATCCATGGGCAGCCTCACCTGAAAGGCTGATAAGGTTGCTATAGCTCTTGTGGACTAATCTTTTACTTTCCCTGGAAGTTCTCTATTCTGAAATTTGTATGTGAAAGTTAAACAGTCATTAAGCCACTTGGAATGTGACCTTTGATATGACGGCACTCTTCTTTTTATCCAAGAAGGATACAAACAGCTGGTCTGATTTCCTGAACTCCTTTGTTCTCCTGAGATAGAAATGTAGCTGCCTGTGTATGTCTAAATATTTATTATTTTATTTATTTAACATTTGTTTGCCAGGATAGTATGAGTGGACAACAAGTGTCCATTTTCAGTAGAGTCCTGGGGAGAAAAACTCCATAAGTTTACAGAGAGAAGAAAAATTTACAAAAGAGACATTACAGAGTAGTAGCATACCGATTGTAGACTTTACAGCCGTTAGTATACAATAAGAGGATATTCCCCCTTTTGGTTGAAAATATAAGTGTACAAAATATACAATGAGAGTAGAAAAGAATCTGGTAGAGCACTGCAAGATATTTCACAATTGAATAAGAGTATGTAAATGTTTAAGTTTCCAAATATACATTCAAGCAAATATACATGTAAAAGCATATACATATATATATATATATATATATATATATATATATATATATATATATATATACACACACACACATATATATATATATATATATATATATATATATATATATATATACACATATACACACACACACACATACACACACACACACACACACACACACACACACACACACACACACACACACACACACATATACATACACTCATATATAGTTATATACCTATATATAATTGGTGTAATTTGTACTCTGACTTGTTGCCATAGTTAAGGAAAAAAGACAGGTAAGTCAGTGGATTGATTGAAACTCACTTCTGAACATACTTTATCTTTGTGAGAAATCATGTAAGGGGGAACGTATTGATAATGCTTGAAGTTCTGATACCTGTCTAGCAGACGTGATGGCTACCAAGAAGGTTGTCTTCCACGTTAAAAACTTAGTTCACATGTTGATGCAGGTTCAAAGGGGGAAAAGATCAAGGTGGATAAAACAAAGTTTAGGTCCCATGGTGCTGGTGGCTCTTTTACTGGAGGTCTTAGTAAAAAGGTGCGTTTCAAGAAGGCTTTGCAAAGCCTGTGGGACATGATTTTTAGTCCCAGTTCACCAATATGATACTTTGATATAGCAGCTAACTGAACTCAAATAGTAGCTGCATCTGCACCTTCATCAAAAAGCTTAGCTAGAAAGTCTAATACAACTGTTATAGGGGCAGTAAAAGGATCAATATGGTTGTCGAAAGCCCAATGGGAAAATCTTTTCCATTTGCTAGAATATAGTTTTCTGGTTGAAGATTTATGAGACAAAATCAAAATATGTTTCACTGCAGGGGAAACATCAGGAAGCCTGGCTATGTGTGGAACTGGAGCAGCCAAGCTGTCAATTTGAGGGTTTGAACTGATGGATGGAGTGTCCCTGACAGATGAGTCAGGAGATCTGAAACTGGGTCCAGAATCAACGGCTCCTCCTGGAGATGGGGCCATATGGAGGGGAACCAAATCTTACAAGGCCAGTATGGGGTGATGAGTATGAGTTTACAATGTGCTGGCTTTCTGAAGGACTTTGGGGATCAAGGGAAATGGGGAAAGGCATAGAGGAGACCTGGGGTCCTAGCGTGTACAAGTGCATTTCTTTGTGACTCCCCCGGAGAGGGGATCAGGGCAATGTAGCTGCTGCATTTGGCATTCATGGATGTGGCAAAGAGGTTGCAGCAAGGCTGTCCCCACTTGCAGAAAATCTGTTCCATAACTACCTGTTTTAGGGACCACTCTTGTGGCATCAGAATAGCTCTGCTGAGTTTGTCCGCTATCAGATTGGACCTCCCCGGGATGTGTGTTGCTGCCAGAAAATGTTGGAAGAGACTTCCCGTTGCCATACTCTCTGGGGCTCTTGACATAGGGAGTAAGATTTGGTTCCTCCTTGTTTGTGTATGTACCACACCACCGACATGTTGTCTGTTTGAATTGCAAATGTTCCTAGTGGAAGGGAGTACTGGAATGCCTGCAATGCCAAAAGAACCGCTCTCATCTCTAGGACATTGATATGCAAATGGCTCTCATTTTCCTGCCAAACACCTTGGACAGTCTTCTCCAGATAATGCCCCCACCACCCTATCTGGGAAACATCCATGGTTACTGTGGCTACTGGTTGCCGAAAGACGAAAGGTTGGCCTAAGGTCATTTGAGTGGAGTGAAGCCACCAACGTAGGTCTTTCTTGCAGGATTCTGTTATTATAATCTTGTGGGACATGGGCAGCTCCTTCATGGACCACTGGGTGAATAGTAGCCACTGAAAAATCCTCATGTACAGATGAGCTAAAGGTATCAAGGTTATTGCTGTTGCCATGGTACCCAAAACTCTCAAAATATCCTTTGCCTGTACTTTTTGATTGGTTAAGAGGATTTTGACTTGATAACATAAGGTTTGAATCCTTTCGAGGGGAGGTTTAGCCAACATTTGTCTTGTATCTAAGTCTTCCTCTATAAATATGATATGCTGTGATGGCAACAAGGCAGATTTTTCGAAGTTTATCATGATGCCTAGCCGAAAGCAAAGATGAATGGTGTTGTCTCTCACTCTTGTTAGTCAATGGTTGGTGGTGGCGGTTACGAGCCAGTCATCTAAGTACAGAAACACCCTGAATCCTAGATGCCTCGCATGAGCTGTAACTACTGCCATACATTTGGTGAACACTCTGGGGGCTGTAGTGAGACCAAAGGGCAGAGCTCAAAACTGGTAGTGACTGGCTCCCAGCCAAAAGTGCAAATGTCTCCTGGATTGCCTGTCCATCTTTATGTGGTTGCATGCATCCTGGAGATCTATCGGGCACATCCAATAATCTTTTCCCAGAAAGGGGAGTATTGACTGCAGTGTCACCATCCAGAACTTTGACTTCTTGATGGACTTGTTTAGTCTGCTGAGATCCAGAATGAGCCTCCAGTCCCCTGTCTTTTTTGGAACTAAAAAGAACCTTGAGTAAGTCCCGGATCCAATTTGGTCTGCGGAGACATTTTGGATGACTCTTTTTTTTTAGCAACTTTTGTACCACTAGAATTGCATGATCCCTTTGACTGGGGAGAACATCTGGGACTGATTTTTTTAATGGGGGAGAGGAAAAGGATATGTAATAACCTCTGGATATGATCATTTGTACCCATTTGTATTTTGTTATTTCTAGCCAGACATTTGGATACAATGACAAGCAACCCCCAACTGCCTCCAGAGATGGACAGACAGGCCTCCACTCAGGAGTGCTGAAAGAGTTTACCAAGCAAGGAATCCCTGTCACCATGGTTTTGTGGACCCCCTCTGCCATGTGGTCAGCATCTTCCATTGTTACTTCCCCCTCTGCCCCTGGGGGAAGAATCACCACGTGCTTCCAGGAAAGCCCACTGGGACTTATGAAACCACATTTCCCCCCCCTTCTGACCTTTGGGGTAAGGTCTGGTAGGGAGGGAGAAATGGATTCCAATGCCAGAAAGAGTCTTTACCTCCTGTTCGCACTTGCTTAGGGTCTCTTTAACTTTTGGCCCAAACAAAGACGAGTCGTCAAAATTGGCGTTAATAAAGGAAGACTTAAAGGGTTCTGCAAAATTACATAAGTGCATCCAGGAATCCCTCCTTAAGGAAATTCCTGTACCTGCTTCCTTACTCATTCCATTGGCGTTGTAGGAAACAAGTCACATGAAGGAGTTCACTACAGAGTTTAAGATGGAGAGCTTGTAGGAAACCTTGTCTGAGACCCCCGCAGCTACAGAACCTTGGAGGGTATCTCCTAGCTCCTTCAGGAGATCCTTCTGAAGCCTAGTGAAATGGGTCAGGTAGTTCAGTGACCTAAGAGCAAAGAAAGCTGAAGAAAACATACCCTTTCCACATCTGTCCATTGTTCGAGACTCTTTATTCAGTGGATGGACAGATGAGGACATCTCAGACAACTCCTTTTTGGTGGCTACTGCCACCACCATAGCATCTACTGGGACACCTTTACTGAGAAATTCCCTATCTGAGGGTGCAGTGATGAATTTATTTTGCCTGTTAGGAACAGATTCCACTTAATCTGGAGTGCTGCATGCCTTCTGACTAACTACGTTCATGAGTTGGTCGAAAGGCAGATAAACCCAAGAGGTGGAAGGGCAAGACCCGAATGCCGCCAGGTACACAGACTCATCTCCAGAAGGGTTGATGGGCTTCCAGCCACCTCTCTGTTTAAGGATTTCTAGGATGTCTGCAAAGGAGACATCCTCAGAGGGTGACCATGGGGACCCTTTGGACTCATTGAGGTCTGTGTCTGAAGTGATGGACTCCTCAGTGGAGTCTAAATGCTTCCTCTTGTATAATCTCTTCCAAAGCACCTCCTCAGAGGGGTACTCCAGAGAGGTTTTGGAAGAGATTGCTTTGCCCAGTGGGGCATCCTGGTTCTTTGGGTCTCCGTGCCTGGTTGGGAATGATGGCACCAAGACGGACAGTGACACTCTGGGGGGGGAAGAGTACTTGGACAGTGGAGCAGTCTGAGGTGACAGCACTCTCCTCATCACCTCAAAACCCCCCTGGCCCTGCTCTGTGAAGGCTCCTGGCTCCAAGAAACCAGAAGACCCCCCCTGACCCAAGGCAGTAGGCTCTGAGACCAATGTAGGCACCAAGCTCACCAGTGCTGAAACCCCGAGAGGTACATTCATATTGGACAACTGTCCTCTCAACTCTCCTCACTGGACCTGACAGAGGATCATCGGCTCCTGGACCCCTCAAAATCTGATAGAACCAAGGAGGTCGGAGTAGTAGTCAGGCCCAAAGATCCCAGACTAGTTCTTGGCACTGATGATTCTGCTACAATCGGATCCAGGCACTCTGGCTCTGAAGCACCAGAATGGGTAGGAGGAGGTATCAACAAAGGGGAAGTGATGTTGGTCGGCACCGAATCCCTCTGGGTCGGAGTTGACAGTATCTTGGCCAGTGCTGGCATCCATAAAAGTCTCTTCACATCATTGTCCGAAAGGCTTCTGGCAGACCGAGAGGACAGGGTCGTAGGCCTCCCTAGCTATAGCAAAGGAGATCTCAGAACTGGGGAGGCCGGTTCCAAGACTTGAGACCAACTCTGAAACTGGAACTCTGTTTGCCCCAAAATTACAATGGGAGCTGACGAGGGAGATTTCTTGGGCCTGAAAGCCTTTGGGTCCAAAGATGATTCCTTGGCATGTTTTTTCATCGGCTTCGAGAGTTGAGCAGCAGAAGATGATCTTTTTCCCAGTTTTTCAGATCTAGAAGATGGGGATTTTTGAGTAGTTTTAGAGGAACTGATTCCCTTCTAGAGCCTCTGAAAATGGCATTTTTAGTAAGCCTCTAACTATCAATTTGTTCCTTCTTTCCATCAATACCATGGAACTAAAGGCATGACAGAAGGAACTTGATTCTTGAAGGTGGACAGCACCCAAACAATACACACACAGCTGATGTATCCATCAGTCAGTGATATTTTTTGATTGCATTTATCACATTTTTTAAAATCTGAAGGTTTTGATTCTTTAGTATCCTTTGACATCTTAACACCCAGTCAACACACAACCAAACAAGTAAGTTAACCAGAAAAAAACAAAACAACTTTTTTTTTTTATATATATAAGAAAGTTAACTCACAACCATCCAACTCTATATTATTAAACTACAATACAGGAGGAGTAGTCTCTAACTAAAATGACTGACTCCTACAACAGATAGGGAGAAGGAAAGGAAAAGAAAGCCCTCTAAGTTAAATGGGATGAAGGAAGCCCTTTAACTTAAATGGACTACCCAACAAGAAATTAAGAGTAATATGAGCCCAGAACTCTCTAATTTAAACAAATTTGGAAACTGGGATAGGGAGAAAAAAACAGACAGGCCTAGCAGTAGAATGATGGCCACCAGAAAAAACACAATCAACAGCAATGAACAGTCTCAAGGTACTAAATACTAATCTAAACTATTAGAATTACACAATATAAACAGTTTTTGGTAATATCAATACTAATCAAAGAAGAAAAGAATCCACTTAGCCTAGAGCCTGCATGAAAGCACCTGATCTTGTTTAGCGGCAAAAGAGATCTGGGTAATCTCCCTGAGCATGATGGGATAGGGTGTAGACACAAGGCAGTGGAAGCTCTCTAGCTTTTGTATAGGCCGAGTTGGAACAGAGTCTCATTCCAAAACAACCAGCAATGAATGAAGGCGAGATAGGACAACATAACATTGAAACATTTCTCCTAACAACCCCCTCAATAGTCTGTCCATGTATGCACAAGCACGAAATTCCATCAAAATGATTAATTTCCCCCAACATGACCTTAAGTAGTTTGTTCATGTATGCCCAAGCATCAAAATAATTTTTTCCGTAAGGATCCCATCACTGTTTTGTCCAGTGTATGCACAAGCACCAAAATGAAACATTTCCCCTAACAACCATCTCAGAAGTCTGTCCATGTATGCACAAGCAAAAATAACATTAAAATAAATTGTTTTCCCGAAGGTTCCTTTAAGTAGATTGCCCATGTATGCTCAAGCACCAAAATGAAACATTTTCTCCAATGACCCCTTCAGTGGTTTGTCCATGTATGCACAAGCACCAAAATTAAACATTTCTCCTAATGACCCCCTCGGTAGTCTGTCCATGTATGCACAAGCACCTAATGACATCAAAATGAATAATTTCCCCCAGGGTTCCCTTTAGTTTTCCATGTATGCACAAGCACAAAAATGAAACATTTTCCACAACGACTTCTTCAGTAGTCTGCTCATATATGCACACAAGCAGAAAATTACATGAAAATGAATAATTTCCCCCAAGGATCCCTTACATAGTTTGTCCATGTAGGCACAAGCACAAAAATTAAACATTTTCCCTAATGACCCCTTCAGTAGTTTATCTATGTATGCACAAGCACAAATATGAAACATTCCCACGACTTCTTCAGTAGTCTGTTCATGAATTCATGTAAGCACAAAATTACATCAAAATAAATAAGGATTCCTTACATAGTTTCTCCATGTATGCACAAGCACAAAAATTAAACATTTTCCCCAACAATCCCTTCACTAGTTTGTCTATGTATGCACAAGCACTAAAATAAAAAAGTTTCCCCAATGACCACTTCAGTAGTCTGTCCTTGTAAGCACACAAGCACCAAATGACATCAAAATAAATCATTTCCCCAGAAGATCCCTTTTGTAGTCTGTCCGTGTATGTGTTAGATGCCAGCCAAAAAAAAAAAAGCATTTAGGAAGTCTTCAAATGCTATTTCCTTCAGTTACTGTTAAGAGATGCCTTAGACTCAAGACCCTCACCCAGTGCCTTTCCCACCCAGTTAACAAACTGCAGAAAATAGATAAAATAAATACTTAAACTGCACAGGCTGCATGAAGACAGTAATAATATGGTTAACATACTGCCATCATCATGGCGTTGACAGCAATAAATGGACTTCGCAGAAATAAATTCTTTTTTTTCCTTTTTCTTCAAAGTGAGCATCTTGAGTGTGGAGTGGAGGGAGGACTGATTGCATGTCAGTCTGGTCAGCAGATCACTAAGAAAAAGAGCGGTAATGTCACACAAACACAATGGTTTTAATTGCCAATGTGTACACCTGCCAGTGTACAGCTGCAGATGAACCCTGAGAAGACTAAACTATTAATTCAGTCAGACCAGGAGGGAGGCAGACCAATGCACCTGCTTAGTGGTGCTTGCTTTATATATCCGAGATGAAGTAGAAACCCCCACACAAGTGGAAGTTTGAGGAAGCAAAGCCAAGCAGCAGAGCACAAAAGTGTGAACTATCGGATCGTAATCCGATTTTAAAAGAAATTAACAGCAGCATGCAGCACAGTGTGTTTTATATATTTTGGGTATTTTTATATATATTTTTTTAATTCTACCCATTTTGGGCTCCTAGCCTTCATGGGGCAGTCGCCTATGTCACCTACTGCTGGATATGGTTCTAGTGTCTATACTAAGTCAGAGGCAACTGACTAATACCTTCTTCAGGATTAAACATAAAGTGCATGTCTTCAGAGACAGCACCAGTCTCTGAAGGACACAAGATGAAAAAGGAATAGTCTGAAGAACCTGAAGTGGTGGCCAAATAACTAAGCTGTCGAGTCAATCTTAAAAAAAAAAAAAAAAAAAAAAAACTTTAATGCCACACTACTTAGCAAGCAGAAAATGGGGGCAAATAAGAGGCTGGGGGATAAAGTCAGTAAGTGTGGATCCTAATGACAGTTTTTACTAAAATCTAGAAATAATCTTAATTGTTTCAAAGTGGGGCTCAAATAACTATTGGACTTCACAGGTAGATTTACATCTAAGAGGTTAGAGGTCATTATACCATCTGCTCAGGTGATAGGGAATCCATTCATGAATCTCAGAGTTAATTCATGAGGAACATATTAGGGTCTGACATAACAACCTTCATCACAAAACTAACAACATCATTTTTCTAATATGAATAATGTACAGGTTGAAAAATGATTCATGGATTGTTACAAAATGACATTTGGGGAAAATTATAAACACCTTAAAGCATGTAGCTACTGTATGCTGCCCAAAGCAGTCCATAGTTGCTCCACATAGCTCGTAGTCTGCAGTAGCTTAGTGATTCTGTACTGTCCATTGACACAGCTGCAACTTAATCCTTATTACTTCATTCACTTTATTTAGTCAGGTCTTCTGACCAACCAAACCTAATTTACCTCATTAGTTCATATAATAATTCACTGTAAACCCTCCATAAGAAAATATTCATAACTATATTCCTGCACAGTATAGTCCATTAACTATCTTGCTAGCTGCATACAATACTCAGTGTAATCCTAACCAATTCCCAAAATTTCTGGACCAAGATAGAAGTTCAGCCTACTTGTTTCCTTTCTGTTGCCAATACCATTAGCACTTGGTATTCTTAGGCAGTATAGTAACTACTTATGCTCACAGAGAATGAACTCTTACTCAACTACAACAGAGTCTGTTTATGAGAGAGGAAAATAACAAATATGGAGGCCTCACTTTCAAAAAAAACATGGACTTTGAGCAACACACATGGCTACTTAAATCTGAACCAACCCACACTAAAATGTCTCATGCTAAACTGTAAACAAATCATTGTCAAAGCCTCATAGACTCATGAGGACTAGGGCGTAGTGAAAATCCAGCACCACATCACTTTCAGGCACACTCTCCACAAAGAATCACCAAACTTAAAATATCTCAAATCCAGTACACCAGCCCATTCTAAAAGTAAAAAATATTTTAATAATGAGTGACTCTAGTCATGGAAACGGATTCTTTTTGACTAAGGCAGACATGGACTGGGTAATGATGAGTTATTTTTTAGGTGCCAGAATCTTTCTTATATCAAGAGACCTTTAGACCCTTTCACCTAACAAATATAACTATGACATGGCGATAGTCCATGTGAATGACTTGGGATGCAAAACCCTGACAGGTTTATAGAAAGACATGTCAAAAGACTCCTTGCATGTCACAAATGCAGACAAAACTCTGGTTCTGAGTGGAATACTTCCCTCACTAAGAATGATGCCTAGGTGCAAAGAAAATATAGTTGGCTTCAACTATTGGCTAAATAATTGGAGTCATTTCATAGGGATCCAATATGTGTTAACATGGTTTGAGATGCTCAACAGACCTACTTGCCTTGCAAAGGATGGCCTGCACCTCTCACTGCAAGCTACCACATACTGGCTAAAGGCATTTTTGTACCCCATTGTGCCATTTTTTTAGGCAAACTCCTGGTAATGGACATCCTAATGTAACTAGCATATTAAATCCAAAACAGAATCACATTAAAGTGGCTTTGTCAAAGCCAGAAAGTCTCAGCAACAAACTGTCTGTCCATGAGGCTCTTCTGCATTTAGAATGTATCAATTTCTGTGTAATCATTGAAAATTGGTTTAAATTTTCAACAAGCACTCCCTCCTCACCTGGGTTTTGTGCCTGACATGCCTTCAGAGTCAGTGGCAACTGTGATGGCATCTCCATATTTGTTAGAGATTGTATTGCCTCTAGACAGATTCTCAGAGTTCCACAAACAGAAATCAGGAACCTCAAGATCATACTAAACAGAACTGACTATCAATTTATAGCCAGAGAAGTAGATGCCAAACAGCAGAAGTCCCAATACAGATCCCCTGTGGAACTCCACTGGTCATTCTCATGCTCTCAGAGGATGCAACTCTTACTGAGAGGGTCCTGTTATTAAGCCAATTGTTTAGCTACCTAACAGCAGTTAATCAATTATAGTTGCATCTAGTATACTTTTGAATGCCTTGGCTAGGTCAAGGCATACTGTGTGGACAGCATGCCTATAGTCCAATGTTTGAGCAAGATTCTCTCAAAGAAATTTATCATATTCATTAGGCAGGATCTTCACTAACAAAGCCAAAGTGCTGGAGGTTGAGTCTGATAAGATTTTTGATATAATAGTTAATTAGGTCAGTTATGATACTTTACATGGCTTTGCATATAAGACTTATTAGACTGATGGGTCTGTAATTCCCAGGGCTGGTGGTGGAGCCACCCTTGTGGAGTGGTATCACAACAGCTGTGAGTCACTCCCATGAGACAAATCCAATTGTTAGGCAAAGGTTGAAGAAGCTGAGGAGTGGGTCCAGCAATACTTGCTTAGTGCTATTACTTAGACAGTCAGTATGTTTTCAGGCTCATAGATGAGATATTTCTTATTTTTGGACACTATATTTATTACATGCTCTTTCATGATAGTTGGTAGAATGATTCCATCAGGAATAAGTGTGGTTGGAATAGATGTCTCTGGGGTGAAGTTAGTACTGAATTTATTAGCACTGATTTAGAGTAGTTGGTACCATTATGCATAAGCTTGGAGCAATATCAGATATTGTTTCATATTTTCATGACATAACCAAATAAGGATTTGAAGTGTAGCTAGTCTGAGTTTATGAGATGCCTTTGTTTTTCTTATGTCCTTTTTTATTTTCTTTCCAAGTTGTTTGATCCTTTCCTTAATTTGGGTCTCATCTGTTCTGCAATATAGGCTTAGTAGTTTATTCTTTTTATTACACAGTTTTTTATACCTGTGAACAACTATACTGGTTTGATTTTAGACTTCCTCATTTGCTTGGATGTAGTTGGATCAAAATGGAACTGCCAAATTAATACTTGTGTCCATATGTGAGTAGACCTTTTCTGATAAATGTTTTCAAATATCAACATTTTGAATAATACTGTTATACTTGAATTTTGAAACTTCATTGTAGAATTGTAGATTTGTACAACTGAAGTCCTTGAAATATTTGATATTTATTTCTATCATTTTGGAGATTTGGATGGAGAAGGTTACTAGGTTATGGTCTGATATGACCAATGAAGAAGATACCTTGAATATGGTATATAGTGATGCAAGCTTGTTAAGACCAGGTCAAGTTTATTCTGTTCTCTAGAAGGTTCCTTAACAATGTGGTTCAGGATGTTTTTGTTTATAAAATCTAAGAATTTTTGTGACAAATGGCGAGTTTTGTCATATCTCTGTCTTCATATTACTCAGTGTTTTGTGCAGCAGGTAGTCTGAGTCAACATGGGCCACCACCATGCCATACTCATATTTGTCTGTTTTAAAGGCCCTAAAAACCCTTCTGGCATCATTAATCTTAACTCCTGAGAGACAGATCACTATCACCCTATTTTGTCGAGATCCATGAATGTAGAATCTGTGTCCATCTGCAGAGCCACCAACACTAGTACATATCTATTTCTGCTAGAAGATTTCTTAGATGTAATTGGTTTGGGGTGTGCAGTTTCCTGGTGACTTTCAACTGTGATGTCACTATTTAGTGTAGCAGTGTTTAGTTTTTGCTGGGTCTTACATCTACTAGCCAGCTGTACTAGTCAGCATATGGTAATTTGGTGTGATTGTGTGTGTGTGTGTGTGTGTGTGTGTGTGTGTGTGTGTGTGTGTGTGTGTGTGTGTGTGTGTGTGTGTGTACAGATTGTTGTATGAGTGATGTTCACAGAAAGGGTTTGATTGTGGGAGTATTTGGCTAGATACTTGCATCTCTCACAATTAAACAGTGCCAGGTTAGGAAGAAGATCATTGTCTGTGAGCACAAGGCGAATCTTATAATGCCGGAGTATACCAAGTGCTATGAGGCTAGCAACAGAGGGTAGACTAGTTTGCCAACATTCCATTTTGACTAAGGGTGTGATGTATATCTAGGAAGAATACAATAAATTTTGGTTCATGGGTTAAAGTATTTGTTCAAGAAAAACAACAGAGGTACATTAATTTATGTTTTGAGCACTAAGTTAATCATATGTGCATAGGTTCATAGGTTCATAGGTAGGTACTAAGCTATCAGCCCAAGAGCCTACGTAAGCCTAGCCAGCAAGGTACCATAGCTTATGCCACCCAAGAAAGTTACTTTCCTGTGCCACTGTCCAGCAGAAACACAGAAGTGATCCCCGGGGTGCATTTCCTATTTCCCATCCACTCGTCAAGATTTTTCTTGAAGAGTGCTAATGAAGAACTTTGCTTGACATAGATGTGTAGCTTGTTCCAGAGTATAGGAAGTCTCTGGGACAGGAATCTATCCCTCCAGCTTGTCCTGTTTATTGTGGTAACAAGATTTAGGTCCCTAGAGCGTGTAGTTTGACGGGATTGGGATTTCTTTAGGTGCAGCATGTCCAACAGCTCTGGGTTTGACATAGCTTTATATGTTAGACAGAGATCACCTCGCAGTAGGCAATATGCTATGGAGTAAAGCTGGAGTTTTTTGAGGCGGTCAGTGTAGGGCATTTGTTTGAGGCCAGTAATACTCTTTGTGAGGTACTTCTGTGGCCTTCCCAGCTGCTGCAGATGTCTTGTGAGGTACATTCCAAAAGGGCCATTGTTCTCTATAATGGGTCTAATGAGTGATGAGTAGAGGGGGAACAATTACCTCTTTTTTCCTGGATGAGAACCCTTTTATAATGAGGTGTGCCACATAGAAGGACTTCCTGTCTACTGTGGCGATGTGACTATCAAAGGAGAGACTACTGTCCACCTGGGTCCCAAGGTCTCTTATCACGCATTCGGTGTTAAGTAGATTGCTGCCTATGTGGTAGTTCATGGGTACAGAGTTTTTATCAAAGGGGATGACACTGCACTTTTTGGCATTGAGCTTGCGGCCATGGCTCTGACACCAGGCATCTGTCTCAGTGAGGCCCTTCTGTAGGATGTCCACATCATTTGGGGACTTGACTATGGCTCCTAGTTTGCAGTCATCTGCGAACTTCGTCAGCCAGAGGCCTTCTGTGTTAGCCTGTACTTCAGAGAAGCAGATACCAAACAGGTGAGGTCCCAGGATGGAACCCTGTGGCACTCCACTTGTCACTGCCTTGAGGTCAGATTTGGAGTCTGCAACTTTTACAGTGTGGGTTCTGTCAGTGAGCCAATTGGCAACCCATCTTGTGACGTAGGGATTTATACCTAGTTTAGTGAGTTTAGCTATAATTCCAGAATGGGGGATAGTGTTAAAAGCCTTGGCGAGGTCAAGATAGGCTGTGTGACGGCTTTGGTGACTGCCTCAAAGAAGTCGATCAGGTTCAGGAGGCATGATCTGCCTTTTACAAACCCGAACTGGGTGGGATCCAGGGTTTGGAGGTTACCAATGTCTTTGTTTATGAGTTCCATGATGATACATTCCAGTATATTAGTCAATATTCTACTCTAGTTTTAAGGTCTGTTTGGTCAGCGAATAGGAAAAGATAATAGTGCTCGTAGGTAAAAACAATAGTGTTCATAGGCTCATAGTTATATTGATTTGGATAAAAAAATTGGTTTGAACACTAGCACCAGGTAGTTAGTAAATAATTTGTCTAGCCTGTCTTTGAGATCAGCTTTAGACATTCAACCAAGTACTGCTGCTTAACTCTGCAGTTTTTACATCTGTAACTGGGAGGTAGAGTTAACTACGGTTCCCAAGAGACAATTACAAATTGAAAGTGCCTGCATTGGTCAAGTAAAGTATTGTGCAGTGATATGTAAGTGCCACCATTCACTGTTAAGCTGAGTGCAAAAGTGAAACAGCCAATAAGAAAGTAGTTACAACTCCAGCCAATAAGGTATATCCTATCAGTAAACAGCAGAAAATTATTCTCTGCCACCAAATAATTACTACTGCTCTCAGCAAGTTTACACCCAGACTAAAAAAACAAATGAAAACAGGACTTTAATGTAAGATTAAGTTGTAAAATTAAGAAAGAATGTAAAGTCACAGGAGAACATTTTATTAGTTAGAATGTTGTTATCTAATTATTCAGTGTAACAAAATGTAGGATCTACTAATTACACAAACAACCAGATGACTGTGAAATGCACAATACTGGTTATTTTAACTGAGTTGCAGTTTAATGTAAAAATGGTAAAAGGTGTAAAATCACATGGAAAAACACTTTGATTAACTAGAAGGGGGTGCAATCAGAAACTTAAATAGGCAGGTGACTAGTCGTTCAAGACACAAAGCCAGCAAGTTTAACTAAACTGTAAAGGAGCTATACAATTTGATTAAACAAGCAAACAAAAAATACTGAAATCACCAAACAACTATAAATGCAATAATATAGAGAACTTTCCTGGATATTTTCACTAAAGTACATATACCAAAGGTGCTCTGTGAGACTAAAAAACGTCCTTCATGGGACCTGATAAAATACTTGGCTGTTTAATAAACAGTATTAAACAAGCCCTAGAGGCACTCCTTAAACTATTTATCCTGACTTTAGCCACTGGCTCTGTCCCTGAGGCTTGACACACAGCAATAGTCAAGCCACTCCACCACGGTAAATCCAACACTGGCCCCGGGAACCATAGTCCATCCAACCTGATGTGTCTTATTGGCAAAGCCATGGGGCATATTACAACTGACCTGATAAAGTAGGATATTAAAATTTTCATCAGGCTAGACCCCTCAGTTTGGCTTTGTCAAGACTAGATCCTGTGTGATGAATAAGATTAACTTCTTCAGAAGAGTAACTCAGGTTGTTAACAGGAGTAAAGCTGTCCAAACAGAGCACCTTGTCCTCACCAGTCATTTGACACCATCTGCCATGTTAACATAGTTATGCAGCTTAATGAATTACAAATAGACCCATGTGTTGTAAGATGGATATCAAACTGGCTAAAAGAAAGAACCCACATGGTGAGGATAGCAGGTGGCTCATCAAAAGGTATGGAGGTAACAAGTACTGTCATGCTGGGCTCATTGCTGGGAACTCTTGATTGGCCTTAACTCTTCTGATCTCCAGACCATGAACCAAGACTTCTAGCTAACCAGTTTTGAAGATGACTGGAAAGTAGGTGTCATTGTCAGGTCCTCCTGTATTGTCCAAGCCCTTCAACAAGAACATACACTCATAAAGATCTGATGTATTAAAATGGGCTTAAATGAAATGCTAAAATGACATCCCTCCCCTAAGCTTACAATATAGACAATACTCCACTCTAAAATGAAAATTTTGTGAAGACATTGGAACTTGGTTTGAAAACTCCTTCTCCTTCAATCATTTTGTAATGACAGTAGTCAGAAAGTCCTTCTGTGTTCTTAAAGACCTTGAAACTTGGGTTGATAATTTCCTCTTTTTGAACATCTTGTGATGACAGTAGTCAGAAAGTCCTTCATTATCCCCATATAGTCAGTATTTATTAGGCCAATTTCTGAATTCTCTCTCAGTGTTCATAATCATTAAAGTTATTAAATCGCTACACAACCACTATCACTAATGTGGCATACTGTGCACCAGCAATGCCAGGTCATGTCAAAGGCAATTCCTTGCAGTGGTCTTCATTTGTATAACCATTTTTGAGCATTAAGTATTCAAAAAAGATTTTAAATTGTATATAAGATAAGATATTTCTGGTATCTGCCAGGACTGAATTCCACTGTTTAGCAATGTATTCAGAGTACAGACAGTCACCATTATGATTTCTAGATTTTTGAGCAAATACTAGGTGTTGGTTTATTAAGTGCAGTTCTCTGAGGGATGTGTACCAGTTTAATAACTGGCTAGTGGTAGATCATTTGTCTGTGGCATACAGAATGTTGTGAGAAGTCTTAACATAAGAATAGGCCACTAGATTAGATAGATCCAGCCGGCTAAGTGAGTGAAGTGCCACATAGTAATCGGACCAGTTAATGTGATTGCTTGCAAACTTTTCAATTTTATTATAAGATTGCTCTAGCTTAGCTAGCTGAGAAGACTGTAGGTTACTGAAAACTGATGAGGCATATATGAAACTAAGGTGTAGCGAGGTTTGAGTTATAGTCACACATGTATATTGTGTTTGGAAAGGTTTCACTTTATAAAAACTCCTCATTTACAGTTTTTTGAACTGCATGCTGGATGTGCTGATCTAATCTCTGCAGTCTATTGTTGCTATCAGTATTTTTTTTTTCATTTGTACTAACTCAATTCTATTTTTTTTTTTTGACTGATAATGTTTTAAGTCACAAAATATGTGCCTGGATTGGAGTTCAAAATATCATTAGTGTAGTTTCATTTGGATCTAGTAGTTTAGTACAAGTCCAGAACTGATGGTTTCGTGCTGGGGTTAGTTGTGACATGCTGGGTAAAGTAACTGTGTGAGTGTGCCTTTAACAAGGCCTATATATAGAAAGCTCTCACAGAATGCTAGTCAGGAGCTTATTTGTATTAAATAAGAATGAGATGCTAATTGCTCATCACGGCTCCATAAAGCAGAGCTCTCTGTCCAAAAGCATTCACAGAGCCATTTTCCCATTTAGAGGATCAGCACAGAGTAAGTGCAAAGTTATCAGAAGATCATGAATGTTTGGAGTGTGCCATCCCAGATGTGGCTATTCATGGAGCCGGAATTGAGACCTGAGTGAGGCCTACAGCCTGGTCATTTGCTTGAGTATAGCCTACTACTAAAAGGAATATGTGGGCTATAAATATTTTATTGGAGAAAAATCCCAAAGGTTTCAATATTTAAAGATAGAGTGGACTATGTTTTCTCATTTACCTTTACAAACCGAAAGATTAAAGCTGCTTTTTTTAATATATGCTGCCCCCAGTGTTTCCTTGGAATTCATATATATATATATATATATATATATATATATATATATATATATATATATATATATACATATATATATATATAAAATTGAAAAAACAACTTCTTAACATCAGATGGATCATGTTTTTCCCAAATTAATATGACTTCAGTCAAAATGTTTGTCAAATTTTACTTTTTTAATTTGAATATTTTAATATGCAAATCCTCATTTTTCAATATTAAGAACGACAATATTAAGTAAAACCAATGTTTTCTTATCCTCCTTTAAGTGACTAGAATCATGTGTACCCTATTTTGAAGGAAGGCTTGCAGAAGGGCACCTTAAACACAATCTGACCAGAGGCTCAAAAGGTCTTGGTCAAAGCCTTTTAGTTGATCATTTTCTATTGATCTAGACAGATTTTTCCTGGTAACTATGTATAGATAGTAAGAGTGCACATCTCAGTTATCACTGAAGTTTACTGATGATTTACACTACCTAATGAACTCCAGTTCTTTGAGTTGCATAGAAGTATGTCATTATGCATCTGGAGCATTTCTCCCCGGGCCTCCGCTGAAAACAGGATCTGTGGAACCTAGTCGGACTTTCCCGATCAACAAATGTAAAATAAATAAATAAATTTCCAAAGGCACTGCCAACAGCCAGTTCGGGGTCTAGTGAAGTCCAGACAGGCACAGGGATACAACTCTCTAAATTAAAAAAAAGTGACTCCAAATGAACTCTCCAAGCCAGATCCAAGATTATTTTTTTCAGACTTTGAGAAAGATTAAGGATCTGAGGAGTGCCTGTTGAAAGTCTAAGGATATATATCTTCATATATTCATAACCGTTAAAAAAAAAAAAAAAAAAAAAAAAAAAAAAATGAACAGTGAGGAAGTATATGTACAATATCCTAGGATGCCTTCTAAATAGCATGAAAATAACCTATCAGGGTCTCAATGGAATTACTATTTAGCTGTAGCTTCAAAACAGGCTTCATGCCTCATGAATGGAGAACAGCAACAATCATCCCTCTGCACAAAGGTGGGCCATCCGCAGACCGTGGATACCACAGACCCATAAATCTCACTAGTCTTATATGTAAAGCCATGGAAAGAATTATCAGGTAAATGATCAACAGAGATACAGTAAACCTCCAGACAATGTACCCAACCCAGTCTGGTTTTGCCAAGGGCAGATCATGCCAACTCAGCCTGGTGGACTTCTTTGGGAAGGTAACCAAAGCAATGGATGAGGGAAAAATGGTTCACACTGCCTACCTTGATCTGGCCAAGGCATTTGACACAATACCCCACTTGGGCATTATTGACAAACTCAAGAGGTTAGGTACAAAATCGTATGTCACCCGGTGGATAGACAATTTGCTCACAGACAGGACCCAGAAAGTTAGAGCTGAGGAGTCCAGCTCTACAAAGAAGGCAGTCACAAGTGAAGCCCTTCAGGGATCAGTCCTTGAACCTCTCCTTTTTGGCATTTACTTCTCTGAAGTCAAGGAACTAAGTCCAAGGAAGTCATTGGTCCACTGTATTCGGCATTCATCAGACCTATCATTGAGTACAATGACCCCTTTGGTATGTACCTAACCAGGACTATCCAACAATTGGAAAGTTCACAGAGGTTCCTCACTAAAAGAATAGAGGGTATAAGTAAAATGTCCTATGCAGACAGCCTCAAGGTCCTATCCCTGTATTCTGTCTCCTACAGGCTTTTGAGGGGAGACCTATGCCTGGCATACAGGGCATTGTCAGACCCCACTCTGATGGACCTCCTGCTTATCCACAAAACCAACAGCACCAGAATTACCCATTCTAAAGACTTAAATGTTGCCTGTGATATAAATAGAACCTGCTGGAGAGACAGGTGTGTATCTCAGATACTACCCTATCTATGAAATAGGCTCCCCATCCATGTGAAGCAGAGTTCCTCCCTAACCTAATTCAAGTGCAACTTGAACAATTGGATGGGGAATAAGAAATTCATCCCTGGTTTAGCACCTATGTCTCGAATGAACACAGGCAACCTAAATGGTTCATCTCCCAGGCCCCTTCTTGTAAATATTTCATCTTCCAACCCCCTGCTAACACTTATCAAGGGTATCAGAACTTGTCAAGAATTTGAAATGCATGGCTAGGTTTAAAAGTCCCTTATGGTCATTAGCCTAGTAAACACCTCTAAACCTCTGAACCAGCTATCCAGCAGAGTCATAGGTTCATAGGTTCATAGGTTCATAGGTTGGTACTAGGCTATCGGCCCTAGGGCCTATACAAGCCTAGCCATAACAATTCCCTGGATATTTCTTCCCACAATATTTACTTCCCTGGACCCCTGTCTAGCAGGGCGACTGACATGATCCCCGGGGTGAATTTCCTATCTCCCAGCCAATCATCAAGGTTCCTTTTGAAGAGGGCCAATGAGCGCTCTGCTTGACATGTTTGGCCAGTCTATTCAAGAGTATGGGGAGTCTCTGGGTCAGGAACCTATCCCTCCAGCATCTTTTGTTCATTGTGATGACAAGGTTTAGATCCCTGGAACGTGTGGCTCTGAGGGATTGGGATTTCTTTAAGTGGAGCATGTCCAAAAGCTCAGGGTTTGACATGGCCTTGTATGTTAAGCAGAGATTGCCTCTGAGTAGACAATATGCCACAGAGTATGGCTGGAGTTTTTTTAGATGGTCAGCATATGGCATCTGCTTTAGGCCTGTGATTCTTTTAGTGAGGTATTTCTGCAGCCTTTCTGGCTGTTGCAGATGTCTTGTGAGGTACATATCAAACGGGGCATTATACTCTATAATTGGTCTAATGAGGGATGAGTACAGTGGGACAATGACCTCCTTTTTTCTGGATGAAAAGCCCTTAGTGATGAGGTGTGTCACATAGAAGGATTTCCTGACTGTTGTGGCGATGTGGTTAACGAAGGTGAGGCCACTGTCCACTGTGTCCCTTTCGATGTTTAGTGTACTGCCACCTATGTGGTAATTCATGGGTACATGTTTTTTTCCAAAGGGGATAACTATACATTTCTTGGCATTAAGCTTGAGCCCATGGCTCTGGCACCAGGCATCTGTTTCTATAAGGCCCTTTTGTAGAATATCCATATCATTTGGGGATTCAATAATGGCTCCCAGTTTGCAGTCATCTGTGAACTTTGTTAGCCAGAGTCCCTTACTGCTGGCCTGTATTTCAGAAAAGTAGATGCCAAACAAGAGTGGTCCCAGGGCTGAACCCTGAGGTACTCCACTTGTCAGGAGCTGGATTTGGAGTCGGCTAGTTTTACAGTCTGGGTTCTGTCAGTAAGCCAGTTGGCAACCCATCGAGTGACATAGGGATTTATGCCCAGCTTAGTAAGTTTATCTATGATTCCAGAGTGGGGGAAGGTGTTGAAGGCCTTGGTGAGGTCCAGATAGGCTGTATGGACCATCTTACCCTCATCCACAGCTCTGGAGACTGATTCGAAGAAGTCAGTCTGGTTCAGGAGACAAGATCGGCCCTTCACGAACCCAAACTGGGTGGGGTCCAGTGTTTGAAGGTTGCCAATGTCTTTGTTTATAAGTTCCATGATAATGCGTTCCATGCCCTTGCAGATCAGGCTCATCAGACTGATGGGATGGTAGTTCCTGGGATCCAAGGTGGATCCCCCCTTGTGGAGTGGGATAACTGTAACTGTGCACCACTCAGTGGGCACAAAGCCTGAGGTGAGGCTATGATTAAACATGACACTTAGGTGAGATGCCAGTTCATTTTGTAGTTGATGTAGTACACAGCCCGGGATGTCATCTAGTCCCATGGATGCTCTATTCTTAGCTTTGGAGAGTGCGGTTTCTACCTATGTGGCCGTGATTACCGGAATTTGGCAATCTTTTGGTATTGAGATGGGCTCTTTAGGGGGTGAGAGAGGGGTAAAACTGGCACTAAATCGATCTGCCAGGATATTGGCAATATCTTTGAGATCAGTATATTTAATGCCATTCTGTTGTAGCTCAGAGCAGATCTGAGCATTGCCATTTAGATTTTTGACATAACTATGGAACGCCTTGTGGTTGTCTTTGGAATCTTTGGCAATTTTATTTTCGTAACTAGCTTTTGAGGATTTTATATGGGAATCTCATCTTCTTACTGAGGCTGGTGACAGAGTTTTTTGCATCCTGGGATTTTCCTCTTTTCTGCATCAGTTTCTTCCTTCTGTTGTATAGTTTGTTTATAGCAGGGGACCACCAGATTGGCTTCCTTTTTTTGGAGGGGAGCATCTTGGTTCTATTTGGGATGGCACGATTCATGCATGAGTGGATGTGCTCGTACAGTGCCTTAGTGTAGGATTCAGCAGTCGAACTTTCAGATCCCGTCTGCATGGGTGTCATGAAGTTTGCCACTTCTGACTTCAGTAGCATGACATTGACTTTGGAGATGTTTTTTACAAAGGTTTCCTTCCTGGGGGTGGGATGTGGATGTCACAGGTGATTTGCTTATTGTCAGACCTGACCAATGAGGGGGTGACCACTGGTGTGGAGCATCTATCTCCCATGTTGGTAATGACCAGGTCTAGAATATTGGAGCCCCTGGTGGGACAATGGATTAGTTGATCCAGGGCGTTGGAATTTATGAATTCCAAGAACCGTTGGGAAAAGGTGTTGGTACCCAAGTAGTTTTCCCAGTTAATGGCAAGGTAGTTGAAATCACCCAGTATTAGGGCATTTGGTTGCATCTTAATATTTTCCAGTATGTTTAGAAAGGTGTAGTGAGAATCTTGGGGCATGGTGGGGGATCTGTAGCAAGCTACAATTTGGATTTCAGTCTTACCTAGTGTTAGTTGCACCTGGAGAATTTCAGATGCATTGTGTTGGGCAACTAGCCTGGAGGTGTGAATATCCTTGGTGAATATGGACACTCCTCCACCTTTAGTGTTTCAGTCTTGGTTTTGTGGCCGAAAAGTGTGGTAAGAGTTGTAGCCTGGTATTGCAGGGGTGCTCTCTGGAGCCTTGAACCAGGTCTCAGTTACTGCACAGATATCGATGTTCTCCATTTTTAGGAGTGCCTCGAGAGAGTGCATTTTGAGGTTTAGACTTCTAGCATTGAGTAGCATTACCTTCAGATTTTGCATGCTTGAAACTGTTACAGTGGTGGTTTTGTCCTTTGAACCTTGCCTAAAAAAGGCACTACAGGGGTGGCAAGAGCTTTAGCCAGTAACCTGAATCCCAGGGATGACAGGTGCAGACCATCTCTGGCAAAGCATCATGGTTTGTCGATCATGTCTTCCCAGGCAGACAGATACTGTATCCCTTTTGAATGACACCAGAAGCTTAGCTAATTGTTAAAGTCAATCATTTTGTCCTTATACTGTGGTATCATTCTGGGCGAAGGCAGGATGCTACTCAGGGCTAGGGTCATACTTGCCTGGGCCACATGATCCGAGAGCTCTTCCATGTGTCTTTTCATGTAGTCCATGGAGGTACGTGTCAAGTCATTCACTCCAACATGGGCAATGACAGAATCGTATTTGTACTTGTTGTGGAGTGACTTGAGTGCATGCATTATGTGGCAGATCCTGGCACCCGACAGGCAGCTGACTGTAATTTTCTCCTTGTTCAGCCTGGTGAGTGGGACATCAGTGTGTCTGACTATAGAGTCACCTATGACTAAAGTTTTGGGTACATTGTCTTGCCTTACGGGCTGTTTTTGGGTGGCACACTGGTGTTGTGAGCTATGTGTCACTTTGGTTGTGACTGGTGTTTGTTTGCATTTCAGCTTCGGAGGTCCTTGTTGCTTGGGCAGGTTAATGTTAAGGGCCTCTGCATATGTGGGTTTAGTGTTGTTATGTATGGGTGTTGATGGTGTGGGTTTTGAAGGGCTATGAGTTGCTTGAGATATAGTGCAGGTGTTAACCTTCTCCTCTTGACTGTCTAGCACAATCTTGGCCAGAGAGAGCTTTGATTCCAGTTTGGCTACGTAAGTGCATCTCTCGCAAGTTGCAGTGTTGGGTGGTAGTAGGAGAGGGTTGTCTGTGTACATGAGGCAGTTGCCGCATTGCCCCAGTATGCCCAGATTCACCAGGTGGACAGGAGAAATCACCAGAAGCTGACCCTTGGACATGCCTGTTTAGGTGCTTTTTTTGTAAAGTACAAGAGTACTTTGCAATTATAGGCTGTTTAGCACCTATGATTAATTTCTCCTTATTGACAAGGAGAGTTGAGTGCTTGTATCAGTTTCAGGCTTCCTAGTGCTTTCCAGCAGATTCTAGAGCAAGTGCTAGTCACAGGGGTTCAGATTTTAGTGCTACTACTGAGAAACCAGCTAGTTCTAAGGGAAAATTTGAAGAACAGACTTTCTGACACCTGGAATAGTTTAACTGTAGCCCCGCAGTGCTGCACGATGCAAAAAATGCACAAACACACGCGCTTTTAAGCCAGAAAGTTGAAATGGATAGAAATCAGCCCAAAAAGGCTAATAAAATTACAGTTTCATAGGTTCTATATACACCTTCAATCTGTAAAGCTCTTTCCCATGGTGAGAATCAAACCTTGCAAATTGTGGTTGAAAGGCATACACCTTAACGACTGCACCACTTGGCCTTTCAGGTAGATTTGAGTATTTCCATTTCTCTGAGGAACAACAATCTCGGGTTAGTATTTGCAAGTAGCAGAGGTGTGCGGTCTGACATCAGGAGTATAAGATATTTTAAAGGAGAACAGCTTGCTTCAGAATTCTCTGATGTCTTAAGCAGTCACAAGATCATTTTTGATATGTCAGGACTTACAATATCACATCTTGCTAACAGTTAAAGATTTAAAATAACGTAATTCCAAACAGTAGTCAGACATAAAGGAAAGTACAAAATAGTACAGTAGACAAGGGGACTGGGAGGAGGGGTTGCTCCCATATGTGCAGCCTCTAAATATGCATATTCCAAGATCACAACACCTCAGAGTAAGGGGAAAAGTATGATTTCATTTAAATTCCAATTTCCACCTAATTGAGGGCAGTGTGACTTTGGAGTTTGTATAATTAAAGATGAAGAGTATGAAACTGAAGGCAAAGTTCCTGTTTTTAAGAAGTAAGTTTGTATAGCTTCCCTATGAAAAAGAAAAAAAGTCAACTAATTACAGTTACATATCTGTTAACGTTGACAATTCATGCCTAGTACTTGCAGACTGTCAGACTCAAAGAAGCAGTATATGATAAAAAATCATGTCAACAGAAAATGTAATCAGTACTTAGATAGTACATTTATACATGCATGGAAGCAAATTAAATGCTATTCCTAGCAAGTCTAAAATGTATTGGTATCCTATTTTACCAAAGATAACTCCTCCAGCCTGCAGTCACCTGAAAAATAACTTAATTGAGAAGCACTCACATAAATAACCAGACATTTAAAGTTCAGACTCCCATACATCCAAGTGAATGTATTTTTTTTGTTAATAGTGTTGTGCAAACTTCATGTCATTATCAGGGGAAAGGCATAGCGATTATGCCTTAATTTTCTGATTTAATAGCCAAACGGTTAATCTGCCCAAGGACATCCCTCCCATTTTATTTGTATACATGTCTGAGTATATGGATGTACAAAATCTATGCACTAGCCCTTTGAAGGCCCAGATTAAGCATGTATTAGTAATCTTATAAAAGACTCTCAACATACATGTGGAGAGATAGATGAACAGAAACAGCTAGACTGACTATGCAGAAGCATTGGTGAAATTAGTATATCTTTAAGAGAGTTGAGTTAGTTGAGAGGTGATCTGTATGACCCGATGGGTCCAGGCACTTACTTGCAGAACACATCTGTCAATGTGTCTCTCTTGTGTCACTCCATTACTAAGGTCTTATACCTACACCATCTACTCCATTAAAAACTGATTCAGTAATGTCCGAATTTGAGTGTAGAAGACCTAACGGTAGAGGAAAAAAAAAAAAAAAAAAGAGTCAAAATAAATGTATCCATGCTCTTCGTGGATTATGGCAGCAGTCTTCTGGTGAGGGTTGGCTTTCTATGGCTCAGAACATTGTGAGGAGAAATAGTTATTACAACTTGTTGTGTCTGGAAATATTTAGTGGGTGTAGCTCCAGCTAACATAGTCATAAAAAGAGGAACTTTACTGCAAACATGAAATGCTGTTTCTTTCAGTAATACTAGTCCTGTAAGTGTAGTGTGTATGACTTTTTAAATTAAGAATATAAATATTTATGTGTTTTAAAACCATGAAAGACCAAGAGCTGTTATTGTTATGATGCACACTTTAAGTACAGCACCTATAGCTCTGGAAGCTGGTGTTTGTTTGTCATTTAGATAAACAAATAGGACAGGTGTGGAACAGATCGGATGCTGGGTATCATCTATTAGAAGGTATCGCACTTAAGACCAATCCTATAATTAGATATTGGGCCCTATTCCAAAAGACTTGCTCTCAGTCTAAGTGACCACTTACACTTAGAGTAGGCAGAGAACAGGTGTTTTGGAATCTAACCCCCGTAACAAGCCTGTTTATAGATAGATCTTTTACTGAAGTAACTCACTTACATTTAGAGCAAGTCATTGAGAATCCGGGCACACTTACAATGAGAGCAACTTTTTTGGAATTTGGCCCATGGAGCAGAAATCTGATTAAGAGGTACACATGTTGGCTTATTATACCTGCTGTATTATTTATTAAAACAATGATTTCAACTACGTAGATCTGGCTAATTCAATTTCTTTAGAGGCTTGCTTATGGAAATTGGAATTGACAGAGAGACATTTCAACTAAATATTAATAAAAGATTCTTGAGTGTAAACAGCAGCCTTAATTAATCTTTAAAATATTTTACTGATTATTAGTTCTTAATTTAGTTTTTTAAATAATAGAACATTAACATCACTTTTTTAACAGTTGAAACATCAGCATCAACTTTTTAAATAGTTAAAATATCAACACAGATTTTTTAAACAGCTGAAACATCAGTATAAATTATTTCTACACTTTCAACTGGCTATTTTAAGTGCCAGTCTCATATAACATGAAAAATGACACTTCTTCAATTTTACAAGAGCAGCAAAGTGAGAGTAACAATATGCCAGAGCAATGCAGAGATCTTGACAGAGAAGTTGTCTGGAGGGGAAGGAACAATGTTAAATTTTCATGGCAGTCATCTATGAGAATGAAAATTTAAATGCGTATGTTGGGCCAAGCATCATTGGGGGCAATATTGCAGGTTTCCTTATGTATGGAAGCTTCTGCCATTTAGTTTCCTGAACCCAGAATTTTCACATCCTTCTGACTGTATTGACTGTCTCAGGTCATCTGATGCTGAATGTCAACAAGTTCAAGCTATGGGGACCCATCATCCAGTATAGATATAATTTCCTTTGCTTTCAATGTAATCTCTTTCCCAATATCAACAGAGAAAGAGTTTCTGATTACTCACATGCCCTCAGATGTGAGGCTGAGATCGTCATATTAAGTGAGATAATTGACCTTCAGTTCATCTAAAAAGCTATAACATAAAACATTTAACCATTCTGGCAGATGTTAAATCAACAGAAGACCGTGTCATTTTTTTCTGAAATGCATGTAAATGTCTACAGCTTGTGCAACAAGTTTCACCTATTCTCATAGCCTCTAGTTCAGTTCATTCAGATGATGGAATATGTCATTCACAAATAAGCCTGCACCACAAATTCATCATTCATCATACTGAGTGGAAGGTGTTTACTTTCTCATTGTGACACATTGTAGAGAAAAGCCATTATCTCCTTGCTAAGCTCACAAATTTTTTTCAGTGCATTCTCTTTACTCAGTCATCTAACATTATTGCAGATAATCCAGTTGGTATGCATGTCAAATTTACCTGCTGAAATATTTGGAACAGATGGTTCTGCAGACTACAATAGTACAAATAACATTCATAATCAAAATAATAAGAATCCATTGTATTTTGTAACTGACTCTGCACACTCTGGTGAATAAGGCAATGTAGTGATATCATTTGCAGAGCATCAACAATCAAGCAAGCAGACAGGCCCTGCATCCTGCCTGCCAAAACAGGTGTATCACCCACTACTAGCATGATGACTCATTCTAAATCAGTTCCATTTTCAAAAATGAAAAACTGAAACAATCTTCTGATAAATTATTTCACCTTTCATAAGCCCTTCAAAATGAATGGATTTTATTAATTCTTCACAAAAGATTTCACCATCAAAATATCTGACATAAAGAAACAAATTTGATATGCCACTCTTATCATCTTTCTCGTCCGCAGCAATTGACATTACCTTCACTTTTGTCTATCTGTTTAAAAGACTTGAAAACATCAGTCACAGGGACTTCTGCTTTCATGGTGGTTAATGTATTAGGCAGCAGGAATGTTCTTTCTACATGTTAGTTTATTCTTTCTAATTTTTCACATTTGTAACTCCATCTTCTATGGCTGCTACCAAGACCTCCTTTACCACCACTGTGTCAATAAAATGTTTCTTCTTTTTCCCTTATATCTACAAAAGCTTGCATGATGTTAATGTAGCTTTCTCTTGATCAGTACAAAATGAGGTCATGGGTAGCCATTTTTTCATAGTGTAATATCAAGCTATGGATTTTCCAACATCATACATAAAAAGCCATTAGCAAACTTTTGCCAGGGTTTAGGGATGCAGTTTTGAAATGCCTTCTTAAAATAAATTCATTCAACACAAAGATAACATAGCAAATACACTAGCTTTGAAATGGTATGATTAAACAAATATTTCTAATTCCATTCACTGTTAAACTGTCTGTTTTCATTGTTACATTATGAATCCTTTTTTACTCCAAATAAGCTAACAAATGCATGCATAGGCTGTTAACACTGTGAAGACTGATAATTGCATTGGTTGGAACAAATATGTGACATTGAAGCTAATTATATCCCAGGAAATGCACTGGGAAACTTTATGTCTGATAACTGCTTTACTGTAAGTGACACTCCTTTACTTGATATTTGTCTGTACAATAGTAATGTATACTTTTATGAATGGAGCTACTGAAAGAAACTGTAGCACTAACAGTGCTTGTCTACAACTTCATTCACTAACAATTCATTAAAGCTAGTCATAGTAAATTTACTTAAATTTAAATTTAATTTAAAAGTAAAGTTGCAGATGCATACATCCAGTCAGGGCTGGTCTTTTTAGCAACAGTGGGGCTCAGTTTGGGACATTTTGCCACAAACCTCTGATCACCTAGCCGCACCTCTTGCCCTATGCCACATCCTCTCTTTCGCCAGCCCTACCCCACCCTGCCCCCACAGCCTACTGGATTTACTATTGTAGATTAGGTATCAAGAATATATGTTATTATACTACTAAGGGCAAACCAATATATCTGTTGAGCTTTTAATTTGACAAAAAAATATGTTAACAAAAAAATGCCTACTGATATGGAGTCATTCTTCCAGATAAAAAAGTACTATAGTGCCAAATGCTGCAGTCTGGAATTAGTTTGAAACAAACAAGCATGCACAACACACACACACACACACACACACACACACACACACACACACACACATACACGCACACACATTAAACACATGCACACCCATGCATTCACAGAGCTACACAAAAACACATTACATTTTCTGAGTTGCAGTCAGACATATACATAAAAACAAACACAAACAGACACTCATATACCCCACACCACACAAATTATTTACATATATTCGCTACTATCAAGATGTTTCTAAAAGTATAATATGTCACATATTCCACTATAAATAAACAAGAAAGTGGACTACTTTTAAAAGCACCGAGTAGCAAACAGAAACTTCCCTGAAAATAAAAATTATAAAAAGTTCAACTAGAAAACAAAGACAGATGCCATTTTTTAAATGTAATAATGTCATCCAGGTGAGTATTATAGGGACACAGAGGACCTTTCAGGGTGTGTAAGCCCTCTGGGTAAGGTATTCAGCTTTACAACTCTCGTCAGTAGTCCAGTGTTACCTATAATGTGCACTCTGTTAGGCATTGCTTACTTAGCAAACAGCCATCATAAATGCTTAAACCTGATTGGTAAAACCTCAAAAGCATCAGGTTGACAACACTACATAACATCTGAAAAAAAGTGAAAACAGATAACACAGACACCTTAAAAACTAAAACCATATTATTGTATAGCTTTTCATCCACTCTATAGACTGTGACTACGCTATTGGAACAAACATGTTTGAATGCCATGGTTTGACAGCTATTCTGACAACTGTCAAAACAGTTGCAGCAGTTCAAAGTTAAAAAAATCTGACTGATTCAGTGTTGCCATGTACCAAGTGAATAAAACCAATCTCATTTTTTTATTTTATTTTATTACTTCTCCACTGCTATAGAATGCAATAAACATGTCACAGGTCACTGCTCTACAAAGAGAAGCAGTTTTCCACATACATACAAGGTCACAGATACAGAAACACATGCACACATGTATCACTTCTTGATAGTATTTTATGGTCAGATTAATGTACTTTCATCTGAGTAAAAGAATGTAGACACTGTATATCTCTTCCATTGTATCCCCTATCTGTATGTTCTTGGGCTTTTGTCATAATTTTTATTTCAGCATCGGACTTTAAATATTATCCTTTCAAATGTTTAGGTTTCATGAGACCTTTACTCATTTCTTCTGTCCAGCTGTGACATTTCAGTAAACTACAGAGTTGGTATAAATGAAAAAACAACAAGGCATTTCTCATGCTTTCTTTTTTCCATCCAGTACTAATGTTTTTTATAAAAAGATCCCAGAGCTGTGAACCCTGCAGTACTCTCTGCTGTCATCTTAGTGAGACGTGGTGATGAAAACTGCATTCTCCTGTATGTCTGTAAGCCAGCTGTAAATGCAGTTCAACACCATGCTACTCAGAGTTTGCTCTCTTCCTGTCTGATGAATCTGTGTGCTTTTAACATTAAATAAAGGCTTTGCAAACCTGGTATGATAGCTAAACTTAGTAAAATACAAACCAAATATATATGCAACATTCCATGACATGATTATTACATTTTCCACAGAAATGTAACAGCATCTCTTAAGTGCTGCAACTGATAGAGCATATGACTGCAACATTGACAACTGTGCTATAACAAACCAAATAAATAAAAATAAATGATGAGCTAAGTACAGAATGTTCCTTCATTTGAGGTTGCAATGTATTAGTCCAATAAGTGTGCCACCTCCCCATTGCAGCCTAGCCATAGTGTGCATTCCATCTGCTGACCCAATGACATTGACTGCTATTACCATCACCTCACAAGCAGTTATGCCACAGTCATGGTGCTAGTGATGTCATCATGTTTGCCATAGGGTGGTCAGATTGATATCAGCCTGGAAAAAGGAAGGCAACTGAAACAAATCATGATTTAAAGGAGCCACACAGAATTTCATGACACCCGATTATTTTAAAAAGAAATTAATGGTTTTCCATCAAATACAGGACAACTAGGAGGTATATGTGCTGTGAAAAGTACAGGGACCCCTTTAGGCATGAGGCCCTATTGCACTCAAGAGACTCAATCAGCCTAAGGCCAACCGTGCTGTCAGTGCTATAGCTATAGTGTCTGTTTCACTTATAAATGGTGATCAGGACCTGTATGGAGAGATAAAATCAGTGCAAAAGAGAAAATGGGGGCATTGTTTTGAATTGAAATTATCCTCAAGTTGTGTGTGCCTTCATATAGTGGCCCCATTGTTTACTACATCCCACCAAGGTGAAACTAATTGATATATATATATATATATATATATATATATATATATATACACACACACACACACACACACACACACACACACACACACACACACACACGCATACATATATAGACTGTTTTATATATATATAGGAAAAAAGGAAGAGCTGACTGCACTCATTACAGGCTAAAAAGTACCCAGCCCTGCACTAGAGCCAGGGCTAGTAGCAAGACTAGAGCAAAGTCCTCCAAGAATGAAAGAGATCTTGCTGCTTTATTAGGCCCTGATCCAACAAATGATCTAAGAGACCACACTGTGGCAATAAACAACAATAGTCCATAAAAAGCTAAAAAACTGGCCAACCAGACAAAATGCTTAGAAATGGAGAAATGGACACTTTCAAGACAAAAAATAATTGTGTTTTGTTTCTTCTATGCAACTAACCCAGAGTTCCTGAAAATGGGCTACACTACAACAGCAAGGAAAAATATAGAGAAGAGAAAAATCATTGAAGTAGAAAAAAAAATAACAAACATTACAGATGTCAATTTAAGGTAATTTGTTGATTGACTGGAAAAAACAATATATAGACAAAAAACATTGAGTGAGTTGGAAAAGGAAGCAAAATAATGAAGTATTAAGAGTGGAAGAAAAACAAATTCCACAAGTTATTTGCAACATTAAAGAGAGAGGAATGGACCTAAGAGAGGAAGTGAGACCTAATATAGTTCAGCTTATATGCAGAAAGGAAATCAGTATTAACTAATAATCATAAGACAAAGTCAAAAATATTTAAAAATACATATTGGCAAAGGCACCCAAACATTGTAAATGTTACACAAAAGATAAAAATACTACAGAAGTCTAATTTAGGGATAAGTAAGCAGTTAGATACAGAAATGGAGCAAACGCCAAGATGAAGTGATAGGTCAGTTACAAAGTGAAGGATCTGAATGGGAATCCTAGATGCAAAGGCTACTTCAGATTGGCTGTTTATTAAAACAGGTACAGCCTGAAGAAGTGACAGAGGAAGCAGAGCAACGCAGTAGGAGAGAATCACTCATTAATTTAGTTAAATGTTGAAAACAGAAACAATGTTTCACAAAATGAAATGCACACTTATTTCAAAGCCAAGATATTTCCACACAGAGGCAGAAAGAGCAGGAAACACAAACCATAGAAGAAACTTTCAGGAAGAAAATAATTTAAGAAAAGACCTGTTGGACTTGATAGAAATTGATAAGTATAGTAATATGTAATATGTATTAGAGATAGAGGCTGCCAAAAGAGAATAAGATACTGGTTGTCAAAAAATTCATAAGACAAATTAATAAAGTAAATAGAACTATAAAGACAGAGCCACACAATATAACAGAAATTAACAGAAAGCATTATTGTGCAGCAAAACTAATAATAGGTGAGGCAAGGTATTATCAAGGAAGCATATATAAGTAAAGGAAAATAAAGGAGCAACTAGATCATCACCATGTACGCACCAACTAGAAATTCTCATTAAACAGTTAAGAACACAAGTATCATTACTGGAAGAATGCAGACAAGGAAATCATTCTAAAAAATACTGAAAAAGTGAATGAGCTAAAACAAAAATACAGCATCAAAACAGATCAAGAACTGAGTTATACTATCTCTAAAAATAAATTAAAAATTTCTTCTTAGGCTGAAAAACGTAGGAGATCATAGTAAGGCAGACTTTGTGACTGAACAATCATATTCTTTGTTAAAGGCTAAAGCTTTGTATGCATTCACTACCTTCACTCATAAAGGTTGATTACAGTAAGACAGGTTTTACAATTGAACATGCATATTCTTTGTTAAAAGCTAAAGTTGTGTACTCTGTAGAGTACAACTCTTTTTAATCTCTTGGGTCATTTCTGTACACCCCTAATGTAAGTGCTGTATAAATGAAATTGCAAACATTTATTTATTTTTACATTTGTTGATCAAGTGTGACTGGTCTGTGAAGCTTTTTCTGGTACAACATGTGCCTATAGAGCAAAATAAATGCTATAAAATTAAACCAATTGACACATACACAGACACACACACACACCTGCATGCACGTGCGCGCGCGCGTGTGTGTGTGTGTGTGTGTGTGTGTGTGTGTGTGTGTGTATATATACAGTTATACTTGTTAAATATATTTTCAGTATTATTCAATAAAGATACAGTTTACTATGTTGATATAACACAGAGTTATGGCCTTGCACTCAGCAAAGGTTTCTAAATGACAAAAAAGAGAGGAGCAGTAAGGAAAGAATGATCAGAAACATGAGAGCAGGAAATAGGCTAGGATTAGTTAGGAAGCTTATTTTAAAGTTCCTGTATGTTAAAATAACAACATAAGTAGCTTTGTTAAAAGCTAATGTCACAAGCAAAACAAAATATATAAAATCTTGTGTCTTCTGTTCACTGAGTCAGCCTGTCTCATAAATGAACTCCTGCAAAAAAAATTAGGGTGCATATTTCATGGATGTACATTTAAAAATCAGTAGCAAAGGGTCATTTAAAAAAATGACTATTGGGCCAGATTCAGCTCATGGGCCACAAGATGAATAGTCCTGACCTAGAGCGTACCCTAAGATTTATTTGAGAAAACAACTTGCAAGTCATGGTTGAGCAAGCCCTGAAGGATGTGAACATTCTAGTCTACTAGATAACAAGTGCATGTCTGAACTTCTGTTATTGGGTGGCACTTACTTGGGCTGAAATGGATTTTTGAAGAAAGCAAAACAAGATCAAAGTCAAGACCTGATAAAGTCAGAGTGCTGAAAATACTGTATTTATGCATCTGCACATTAGGGTCACGAATACCATGGTCTGATTCTAAATATAGATTAAAAGAAACGACTTTATTATTATTAAACAATTTAAGAAATCTAAATCCCTTCTAACTATACATAACTATTTACATTTAAAAGTTGTGTTTCATATTTTATATTCATTTAATGAATATCTATTTATTGACATTTCTTATAACAGGCAAAAAGTCATTCCAGTGAAGATAATGAAATTATCAGAGTATTATATTTATATTTTTCCAACAATATACATAATTTAGACCATACCAATATTTATAATTATCTGTCTGCTTACATCTCATCTTAGCAGTGTTAATTTTATTGGCGTGATAACAGCAGTTATATTCAAGAACTTGGAAAAGGGAAGCATAACAGATTTTTTTTTAAATATATATATTTATAGTAGAAGTAGCAATTGATCTTTACTTATTCAAAAAGATCTTGGAGCATTAAATAAGATCAGATGCTTAGTTAACTGAAATGTATCTCATTACAATGCTTGGACAATTCATGTACCATATTATAGCCATAAAATCAGCCTTATGTTGTGTGTTACATCTACAACAATAAATATTATCCTTTTTATGAATTTCCCTGTTCCATGGAGGAAGCTCTGTGGATAAATTTCCTAATTAATAATTTTTAAATTAGATTAATACTATAGTTTTAGCTATATCTGCAAGATGTGTGTAGATGGTGTGACTAAAATAGTTCCAATAAAAGTTTCGTACTGGTAATTTAAACAATGGTATCATTTTGAAAAAAGTACTGTACTCATGTAGAAAAATGCATTTTGAGTAGTAGTAGTATAGGGTAAACCTTTACTTCCATTTCAGTTCACTTTTAAGATAACAAATACCTAATACTCTGCACTACCAACTAGTTTCTGGAATGTAATTCATACTTACAAACAATGCTGTCAGCTGACATATTTATGCTTCCTTTTAAATAATTAGTATAATACAATAAACCATTAAACTTAATTTCCATCCGTTTAGTACTGTTGCCACTTTTAATAAATCTGCTGCAGTGGAAGATGGTTAAAGAGAAGAAAAAACTTTTTATTAATGGGCTTCCATATATAACATTTTAAAAGAATCTCCATACAATGTTTATATATTGAAAAGTTGGAGGAGTATGACTATACATATGGATACAGTTATTTAACATCAATAACATTATGTAGTCTAGTGTAAGTTTTGATCTGATGCTGTAAATATTTTACAGTTGCATACAGCTTTTATATTATTTCAAGGCTGTAGGGTACTTTGTAACCAACCAGTGATCTGTCATTTTGAAAACAGATACAAAATTATACAATTTTATATCTGGAAATTCTAATCTTCCATTCTCCTATTATCTAATATGATATTAAAATGCATTCTGGTTTATTTGGATACCAAAGGGAAGGTATAAGCATTGTATTTAATTCTTAAATACAAGTTTTGCTTAGAGATGTAGTTTGACTTACACACACACACACACACACACACACACACACACACACACACACACACACACAGTACTTTTATGCAATTATATCATTTTGATCAAGTTCCATCTATTTTTGAAAGTATAAATATCTTATTCCAACTTCATATACATCTTTCAGATACCGAATAATATTTTCACAGTTAATTTGAATAATATTATCTAAGTTTATAGATAATATCATTCCAAAATATTTCATTGGTTTGCAGTCCCAATTATATTATATACTGGATTCCTTTTCCAGGTCCAGAGCTAGCCTTGGAAGGATCATTCTCCAGGGGCTCCTGGGCCATTATCCTTCATCCTCCCAGTATGGATAAGCTTTGGTAATCAACACAAATAACCAAAGACATGGTGAGCATAGTACAGTAGTGTAAGAACATATAACAGTACATGTTCAAATTCCACACTGCCACAGTAGCCACATTCTAATGGACCATCTGAAATCCCTGTCACTATACTCTATATCCTACAGACTGCTGAGAGGTTACCTTGTCTGGCATAGAAGGCATCCTCTGACAATACTACTTGACCTTGTGCACATCAACAAGTCAATAACAAGTTCCATAAAAAATACTTGGTCAAGGGATCTAAACTTCTGCAACATCAACAGAACCGCTTGGTGGGACAGGTATATCTCATTGAGTATACAAATGTTCCACAGTAGGCTCTCCAGCCACATAAAGCAAAGCTCATCCCTGTCTATATTCAAGTGCAACTTGGATCCACAGATGGGTAATAGAACAGTTACCCTAAGACTGCTCCATGTTCTACTATGGGCAGTGGTAGCTCCTAAATGCTTTATCTCATGCATGAATACCGTCAAATTATCTATGGTATGATTAAGCAATAACCCACGTTTGGGTGTGGGTAATGCTAGATTTACCCATGGTTGGTGTGGTTTGGTCACGAGGGTGAAGCCCGAGTGAGCAAACAATGACAACCGTGGGTAAATTTAGTATTACCCACACCCAGATGTGGGTTATTGCTATTATACAATAACATTGTTTGTTTGTTTGTTTGTGTCTTTCGGCTTTTCCCGGTTAGGGGTCGCCACAGCGGAACTCCGGTCCGCTAATGATTGGCAGTAGAGTTTTACGTGCTGGCTTGCTGGGCCCAACGCACACCCTTCAACGAAGGAACACCCATTCACGCATGTCGCCACACAGAAGACGCTCTGACTGAGAATCAAACGGGCAACATCTAACTGTGAGGCGACAACGCTACCGCAGCACCACCACAGCAGTATACAATAACATCACTTAAGAAAAATAATACTTACTTTTCTTAAATAATGTCTTTGCATAATACCAGTGTGGTGCCCTTCCGAGGTTTTCCGCTATCCTGGGGCTTTTTCTGATGTACTGCACATGCGTATGGAACTTGTGTTCCCATGCTTAAGCAGTACATCAGAGCTGTGTAGAGGAAGCAATGGACAAAGGAAGATCTCCGTTAATTTTTTAAAACTATCTCGCTATGCTAAACAAGTTTTACATAGCGAGATACCTTCTATCTCGCTGTGTTAAACATATAATATTGTGAGATTAAAGCAACAGAGGTCTTCCTTTCTCCATTGCTACCTGTGCTAACACAGACAAAAAAAAAATCAGGACATATACTAATGGAAAAAGTCCAGGCGACCGGACCTTTCTCCATTAGTATATGTCGGATTTACAACGGGCTCGCTGGTTGGGCTGGCCAATCAGCCTGCACATTTTGGAATGCTAATTGTCAGTCATTGTATAATACTAGTTATTCTCTCTAAGGATAATAAAAAAATATCAACCGTGAGATGGGTGAGGCCAATCTAACACCAAAAGGGATATGTTAATTCAAGAACCAAAAGAGGAATTGGCTAGCATTAAAATGGCTCACAAGGGCAGTTAGACTAGCACTTACCTATGAATAAGTATCCTACTAGCAAATCTACCTTATAAATTGTTAGTTTTGTATTTGTCTTACTCTCAGTAATGTTTAGAGTTTCTTCCATTTTTAATGTACAATCTACATGTACTGTGGATGAGTTAACAATGGTTAATGTCCATAATAAGTCACCTGCAAACAGAAACATTTTTGAGTTACAGTAACTGTCTGCTTTGAAACATTCAGTATTATTATTTTGTCTGATGGTGTTTGCTAATTTTTCTATTACTACAGCAGATAAGAGAGGTAAAACAGTAAAGCCCCCCTTAATTCATTTTGCTATTGTCATTGATTGGGAGATCTATACTCCTATTTTAATATACCCTAATGAGTTGTTATATATGGTTCCTTTAATTCTATATAAGAAATAGGAACACTGGATACCTACAGGGCCTTAAATAAACACTGCAAGTTTACAGAATCAAACACTTTTTTCAGTATCTAAACTAATTATTACCAAATCACTATTTTGTTATTTACAGGATCAATTATGTTATTATTTTAATATTATTTTGTGTTTCTCTTGTAGTAATCAATCCAGTTTGAGCCTCATGTATTAAGGCTGGCAGCATTAGTTTTAAACTATGGGATAAGATTAACATATTTTATAATCTGTTTAACTTATGGAACAGGGGAATAAAGCCCCAGCAGTGGCCCAGGCAACCCAAGTTTGAGTAGTGGCTTGTGTGTGCGATGGCAAATCGGGGAGAATAGGAACACTCATCCAGGGGGTGGGAATATCCTAGGTATTTCTGTTGTGAGCTTTGGCAGAGGTTGGATCTTAAGATATGATCACACCAGACATAGCAGGCAGGAGAACAGAGAGGGAGTGACCTCTTTATGAGGCTGGGGCAGGGACATCTGCTCTCAAAAACCACTTCCCACTACCAGCTAGTCTGTAGAAAACATCAGTATGGTGGGGACTGGACAGGGACATGTAAACATTCTGAAGGCCAGATGCTGATGGTTATTTGCTTGGATTCTACTTCACTCTCAGTGCTGTAGAACCTTGTTCTCATGTAGAACCCATACATGTGTATACTGTGTGTTGGGAGGATCTCTTTGAGGGAGGTTGACCCTCCTTGCAAAGGGTTATACAGGGGGATACCAGAGCTCATGGATCTGAGTGGAGGAGTAGTTGATAGATGGGCTATGGGAAGCCTAGATTCAGTGGTTGCAGCCAAAAATAATTCCAAAAATATTTTATAATCTACACTTTATAAATATTTTCATAACATTTTCTAAGTGCCAGTAAAATATCCTCTATAGCTGTAGCATTTTATCACTTCCTGAGATTTTAATACATTCTATTATATTTAAGCTGGCTAGAATTCTAGACCTATTGGCTAACTTGTGCAAACTCTATGGAGTTATCACATATTACTGTAACTTCTCATTTGTAAAACTATTGTTTTCTTGTGATTTAAAATTGGTTGATGTTTTTATTTAATTCCTTGACTAAGACTAGAAAGATAGTTTCCCTGCCTTGGATTTTAACGTGGTAGCATTTAAATCCTCTTGAATTTTAATCAAATCAGTGTCCCACTCTTTTTATTTATGGCAAAAAACAGAAATCCTAACAAGTAAGTAAGTATGATTTAGGTATATCCCACACTATAGTATCATATATTTGCCCATTATCATTGCTTAGGAGATAATCTTCTATTTTCTTATTAAACCATTCCTTAAATTCCTTAAATGTCACCATATGTTAAAGGCATGCTATTAATTATTGTATTGCTGTGTTTCTCTATCAGTACACCTCCTGCTAAACTGACTTTGAGCTTACATTCATAAACTTCCTTATCATCTCTCTACTCTTACAATTTGTTTCCATATTCCCTCGCTCTGCCTCATTGTGGTCCTTCCTCCATTTCTTTTTATAATATGTATTAAATTTATTGCTTCAATATAATATGACAGTTTAGTAGAATTTTTTTCTCTTTTCTTTCCTTTCAGAGCCTTTAGTCACTACATCTAACCTCGATACTGCAGGAGCTGTGCTACAAGACCCAACTCCCAGAAGTATTTGCTGAGAATTTTGTTATTGTACAATGTAAGCAAATTTAACACAGAGAACCTTGATGTGTATTAACTTCAGCTAGTCCAAATATGTGTCTGCCTTGTGCTGTAAAATCCTCCCCTACAAAGAATTAGCCCTTGTACTCTAAGAACCACTTACTAAGTTGGCCATTGTCCTTTCTCTTGACCAGCAGATTATATTGTATATGCCAAGTACTTAGTCTCCCCTAGCTGCCAGGTTTCTGCATTCAGAAAATGAAAGAAAACCTGTTCAATTGTGCCTCTCTGTTAATTGCTTTGTACTGACTATAAACAGATTACTTTCTGTTATAATTTGACCTAAGGGTGGAAAACCTGCCATGATCCCCTACGCTAAACCAATTCACACGTACCACCGCTTACTCTATTATACTACCAACCAACATACACATTTCACCTGTGACTGTTATTCTCTAACCCTCCCCAAACAAGCTTACTACTATCAAACAAGCAACAACTGTTTCTTTTACCAAATTCCCAAGTTCTATTTATTCTTTTTGCACCATTCTCAAATATCTTTCTCCCACCCGCACTGCATCGCACTGTATCCATTCATACTCACATACCTCCCGAACAGTACCTATCTAAACTATATTGTATCTTCTACTTTTCCCTAAGTAAACTCTCACTTCTTACTATTTTAACATCCTAATACTCTAGCTTCTTAGTTCCTAGCTCTGTTCATTACACTTCAAAGACAATACCAGGACCACCTAACTTTCTTCCTTAATAGAAAATGTTTCTTTCCCACCTAATCCCTAACAGCTTTCAGACTCTACCACATATAAATATCCTACTCCCTGCAATTTCTTCTTTCCTTCTTGATTCCTACTTCCTACTACCTGCCGTCAGTAAAATACAGATAATTTTACTTAATTGTGCTACTCCTCACCTTATCCTCTCTTCTTCTCCTCCTACTGGGCCATCTCTCATCCAAGTGTGACTCTATAATAGCTCTCAACATCTTTTCAGCTCTGTCACAACCACCTATCCATATTTCCACCCTACACTGTCCACACAGTGCACCAAACCTATTAAAGGATGCCCCTCATCTTTACTCCAAATATAGATTGATTAACTCCATTTTAACTCAAACCAAAACAAAATTAATTGGGAAAGTGCTCTTTAAAAGCAAGTATCAATAATTCCCCAATAAAATAAAAGCCTTGTATCCTTCAGTGGATACATTCATCCTAATCCTGGCCACACATATCACATTGAACATCAAGACACTTTTCTTCCATACACAACTCTAACCCCATAATGGTCATCCCCAACCCCACCAGTCTAACCTTTGCTGCCATAAATGATAGAAGCAGAAGAAATAAAACTGCTGAACTACATGACTGGATTACCCAACATAAGCCCGATATGCTCACTGTAACTGAAACTTGTCGTAAATCCTATATAAACAACTCCAAAATTACACCTCCCAGCTATAATATGATCCATAATGACCATATACAGAGGAAAAGATAGTGATATTGCTTTAATATTTCCCAGCAGCTAATATGTTTCCCCTTACAGCACAACAATACCAAAATTCAGTTCAGCAGAGCTTATTATTACTTTCCTGAAAATAAACAATGAACTAACCTCCAGACATCACAAAAATCATAACTTGAACAATACTTTAACAAAGTTGCTAGGTTTTTAGCAAATACCCCTTTCACAACCCACCACTGTATAGCACAAAAAAGGCTAAATTGGTTATAACTGCCTCATCAACTAACATATACACAGCTTTTTACCACCTATAAAATTATCCAGCATCCATCTGCTGTGTCTAATTTGCTATAATTATTTCAACTGTAGATGTTTTTATATTATTTTTGAAGATTGTAAAATTGTTCTTAAATATTATATATCATATCTATCACACAATTGATTTCCAAAGATATTTCATCCAGTTCAAAGGATATTATTGTCCTTCTTTTCTCTGTGAAAATTTCACCATTTATGGAATATTAAACCCCACTTTGGCATGTACCTACTCAGACACATGCATTTAGAAAAAGATGATTGACCTAAAAACATTTAGCTACCAAGACAGAGCAGAATCCATAACCCTATCCTTTGTCTCTCATAGAGTCTTGTGTGAAGATATATGCCTGGCATTTTATGACATTTTTATTATTTATTTAATTGTTTGTTTGTTTGTTTGTTTGTTTATCTTATTATTTGCTAACTGGGTAAGTGGACTGATCATTTGTCCCTTTTCAATTACAACCTGGGCTAATCTGAGCAAATGTACAATTGTAGAAACATTAGTGCAATAAGTTCAACAATATAACAGTACAAATACATAACAGAAACAATAGGGCAAACATCGAAGCATAATCACACAAAAATACAAAACACAGAAGTAGAAGAGTATGCCGATGCAAAAAATGAATGTAAAGAAAGAAAGTGAAGTATAACTGTACGAAATATTATGCAACTACATCAAACAGTGCATATGGCTGCTTTGTTCATAGATTTAAGATGGTATGGGTAAAGCAGTAAGCTGCCATTATCTTGAAAACATGTGCATTTTGCTACTATAATTTATTGATCTGCATTTGTTTACCAGGGTGGTCCAGCTTGGCCAGAAGTGCCCATTTTCAATGGAGTCCCGGGAAGAAAAGCTCCACATATGTAGACATTTCACATACAATACAGAATTTACATTAATAAAGACATTTAGTACATATTATTGGCAGCTTATACAATTGGTGAAGAAAACAGAACATAAGTAATCATTCTCAAATCAAAGATGTTGTACTAGCAATACAGAGTATATACATGAGAAGATTCCATATGAGTAGTTTTCAGCTAGTAGAATTTATATATAGGACATGTCATGCAGTGGATGCAAAGCAGATATAGGAATTAGTTAGAGACTAGGCACTTAAACCTTTCACACGTTTAGGAGGTGTAATAGCTGAGTGATAGGGTATATGAGTCCTGTTGCAGGAATAAGCAAAGTTGGTGGATATTGTTGCAGATATAAGTGGTGGTATGATATTATTTAAGATTTTCCTCCATCTTATTTTTGAAGGTCTCTGATGTTGCCTGTTTCCTAACTTCTTTTGCAAGGTGGTTCCAGTTTTCTGGCGTCAGTTTAGAGTAAACTTTTTCACCTACTGCAGGTTTGAAGCATGGTCTAATCATTAAGGTGGTGTCTTCTTGGGTGTATTTCAATGGATATGTTTGCTGCCTGAGTGGGAACTTTGTTCTCAATGGAGAGCAATATCCTACATTAGTGATTCTAAATATCATTGTTTTTCACAGAAAAATAGCCTATACATGCAGTCATTTAAAATCTTGCAGCAGGTAACAATGGTGTTTATGAGTGTCTGCAAGAGGGACAGCTCTAATAATCTTGTTTTCAGTGTTCTAAAATCCCCCATATTAGTTCATAGATTAGTACTAGGCTAACTGCCCTTGCAAGCCAATTTAAACCTAGCCAATTATCCCTTGTGAGACTCAAACCCTGCACCTTGTGTTTATAAGACAAACACCTTAACCATTAGGCCACCCTTCCAACATAATACATCTGTAATACTTTCACAGGATAAACAACTACACAAACACTCAAATGAAGGATTGGAATCTCCCTCAGCATACAAATAAAGCAAGATGGAGGGATAAATTCATTACCCAATAGCTACCCCAGCTCTGGAATACACTTCTCTTCCATGTTATTTAGAGGAACACCCTTGCCTCCTTCAAAACTAATCTTGACAAATGTATGGGTATCTCTAAGTTCATCCTCAGCCTGACATGTTTTGCCCTCCTGGAAGTGGGGATTATATCCTGAGGGTGGTATTTGGCAAGCTGTGCATGGTCTTCAGACTCACTTGCCTTATAGTGCTTATGTTAGTATGGACTGTTAAAATGGATGTAGTGTTCATTTGCATATCCATATTGGGAAATGGGAACATTGTTTGTTTGCCCTATTCTGGCATGTATTCATAAATGTCAGATATACTGCATTAGAATATTATAGTTTTTTTCTAGGTTATTATATAGCTATCAGATGTAGAATGCTTCTTGCTTGTTTGAAGTAGGAGTATGTTATTGATAAACTATAAATCCATGTCCCAGTAACTGCTAAGTGATTGCACTGTGTTTGCTCAGTCTGCCTATGTGTACTTCTTTTCTTAGTCCTTCATATTTATTTATTTATTTGTTTTATTTGTTGATAGTTGCTGACCAGGGAAGTCAGCAGAGCCCAGAGAGAAAAACTCTAATAGTACAAACTTGTAAACAGACATTTTTGGGTTGAAAGAATATAATAAAATACAGGCAGTTGGTTATATGAGAATAAATATCATTAAACACCAAAAAGTACAATATTCATAATATATGTAATTTGTGACAGTAGAATAAATATAATGATACAAATACCCTATAATAAAAGTAGACAGGAAAAATAATAATTTGAGTTAAACATAGCTGCATTAAGAAGTAATGCAAGATCAAAATATTTAGTGAGGGCATATAGAATATGATATAAGAGGTGGTGGTAAGTCATGAGAAAATAGAAGTGGTAGGGAAACTGGAGGAAAAGTGGGTTAGTAAAATGGGCTAGCATGGAGTAATGGAAGGGTGTGTTAGCCAGGGGGATAGGATTAAATAGAAGGAAAACAGTGGAGGTAGTAGGAGAAATAAGACAGGAAAGGGAGAGTAAGCATACAGAGATTAACAGAGGCACAGTCAAGATAAAAGATTAGAGGAGAGGTATAAAGAATAAATGATAGTGGAGAAATAAGGTCTTAGCAAAGACTACTGCATGAACAAACCTTTGAGAGGTCTTTAATGTTGCAATATTTCTGGTGTTCCTGATAGATAATGGAATCTGGTTCTAAACTTTAGTTACACAGTAAGAGTAAAGCCGTTGGCCAGCTGTGGTGTGAAGTTTGTAGATGGAAAGTATTTCTTTTTGGTTATTAGAGTGTAGAAAGCATTTGAGATGATAGTTTTGTAGAAGAGTGCTAAGAGAGGGGCAGTCGAGAGGGTTGTTTATAAGTTTGCAGGCAGTGAGTAGTTGGGTATAAATGAGATAGTGGGTGAGTTTTAACCGATTTACTTCTTTGAGTGCTGAGTATTGATAGGTGAATTGGGGTTTGTTAGCAGCAAAGCAAACAATTTTTGTAACATTGTTCAAGTCTGGACTTTATAGTTGATTGAAGTTTGGAGAAAATGGGAGCACCATAGAAAAGAGACGATAGTAAGTTGGCACTTGTCAGGGTTATTTAGGTAGAATTAGTCAAGAGTTGTTTGCTTAGGTACAGCATGCCTAGCTTTTGATCTTTTTAGTAGAATTTTGTAGCTAAAGATCAACCAAGAGGTTTAGTATGAGTGACTGTTTCGATTACAGTGTTGTCCAAAGAAGTAATTTTCAAATTAGTTTTGGACTGGGTATGATTTTTTAGGGGAAAAAATAACAGTAAATTGGTTTTCTTTGTGTTGAAACAATGAGTTAGAAGGTCACTGAAAAACCAATCAGTAAAAACAAAAATGAAAACAGCAAAGCTAGAACTTCCACTGAGTGACCTCCCAAACCTCTTGTATCAGAGGCACATGGGATATATGCAAATGAGCCTTATGAACATCAGGTGTTTCAGCTCATTGGCAATTCTGAATGCCCAATGAGCTGAAACACCTGATGCTCATAAGGCTCATTTGCATATATCCCATGTGCCTCTGATACAAGAGGTTTGGGAGGTCACTCAGTGGAAGTTCTGGTTTTGCTGGAGTTTTCATTTTTGTTTTTACAGATTGGTTTTTCAGTGACCTTCTCACTCATTGTTTTAGTTTGTTGTTTGGGATATTTCTGCAGTGACCCTAATGATAATGGACATCAGCTGGGTATAACAGCCCTGTGTTTCTATTGCTTAGTCAAACACTCTGCTTGTGTTGTGCTGACAAGGTCATAATAAGGTTGAAATATGCATATCCACAGCTAGTGTGGTTTGGCTTTATTGGCCTGAAATTGCCCATTAAAATGACAAAACAAGTCATGTGCATTAAAAATTGCTAATGGGCTGAAACACCTGATGTTCATAAGGCTCATTTGCATATATCCCATGTGCCTCTGACACAAGAGGTTTGGGAGGTCACTCAGTGGAAGTTCTAGCTTTGCTGGAGTTTTCGTTTTTGTTTTTTCTTTGTGTTGAATAAAACTTGGGCTTTTTTTTCTTTACTTGAGGAATGATATATATATGCTGATTAATGGTTTTACAGGCCTTTTGCAACTATTTAATGCAAAATACACGTAATAATTTAAAAAAGAAAATCTTACTGTTTGGGGAAAGGTTGAGAAGTTATATAAGGTAAAGGGTAGTAAACATTTTATTCTGGGCTCACTAACGTCAGTATTACTAATAGGAAAATCTGTAGTAAACAAGTAAAGGTCAGTGGGGGCAATTCAGAAAGGCTTGCTATGATTTAGAATCCTTGTCTTTGAACATTTCTGCATCACAGTTAGCCTTTCCAGTTTGTAGACTGTTCTGCCATTATGGTTTTCCCCTCTGACAGACAACAGTCTCATTTGGGAAACAATATGTTAATGTGGCATTCTGGGGCAGTGGCTAAGTAGCTAATTGGTTTACTATCCCAATGTGAAACAGCACTTACTTGAAACTGGAATAGTCAAATTCTTATTTTCCAGTTTCTGTAATGCCAGTCCATAAATGTTCGAATCCTCATTAGCGAATGGTTGTGTACATTCGCTAATATGGGATTGATGTTCTTGTAACAGATTGCACTACAGTGGGGACCAGGAAATTTACCCTTTTCCTTACTGTAGTGCGATCTCAGAGTTGGAATATATAATATGTAGGGGGTGTGGGGTGCATGGGGGTTTACCCCCCTGCAAAAACATTACCAGTAGCATGGACTTTCGACATTGCATTGGAACTTCCTTTGTTTGAATGTCTGTTCCGTGGTTACCATTTACAACATTTTGGTAATTCTGTATTACCAAATTCGGATAACAAAGTCGATCTAAACGTGGAAAATTTTTTGATTTTCCACATTTTGATAGTAAACCTAGCTAATGCTAATTAGCCATGTCTTCTCTCCTGAAAATGTTCACTGTTCCTGATTTGCTAGACCCAGCAGACAGATTCAGAGAATTGTTCAACTGAATTAAATTTTAGTCTATGAGGAAAAAGTGAATAGCAACCCAAATGGAGTACTCGATACAGGTAACTACAACTGAGCAGTGGGAGGTTGAGGATGTCAGTGTGTGTGTGTGTGTGTGTGTGTGTGTGTGTGTGTGTGTGTGTGTGTGTGTGTGTGCGTGTGTGCATGTGTGCATGTAAATGTGTGCATGCACACATGTCTATGTGAATGAAGCTGAATGAATGTGTGTTTGTTCACAGGTTCATAGGTAGGTGCTAGGCTACTGGCCCTAGGGCCTATATAACCCTAGCCAAAAAGGTACTCTGGCTTCCCCAGGGTGAATTTCCTATCTCCCATCCAGTCATCAAGATTTTTCTTGAAGAGTGCTAATGAGGAGCTTTGTTTGATATAGATAGGTAGTTTGTTCCAGAGCATGGGAAGTCTTTGGGACAGAAATCTATCCCTCCAGCATATTCTGTTTATTGTTGTGACAAGGTTTAGGTCCCTAGAGCATGTAGCTCGGAGGGATTGGGATTTCTTTAAGTGGAGCATGTCCAATAGCTCTGGGTTTGACATAGCTTTGTATGTTAGGCAGAGATCACCTCTGAGAAGGCAATATGCAATGGAGTAAAGCTGGAGTTTTTTGAGACGGTCTGCATAGGGCAACTGTTTGAGGCCAGTAATCCTCTTTGTGAGGTATTTCTGCGGCCTTTCCAGTTGTTGTAGATGTCTTGTGAGGTACATACCAAAAGGGGCACTGTATACTATAATAGGTCTAATGAGTGACGAGTAGAGGGGAAAAATGACCTCTTTTTTCCTGAATGAGAAACCTTTTGTGATGAGGTGTGCCACATAGAAGGATTTCCTGACAACTGTGATGATGTGATTATCAAAGGAGAGACTACTGTCCACCTGTGTCCCAAGGTCTCTTATCACACTTTTGGTGTTAAGTAGACTACCGCCTATGTGGTAGTTCAGGAGTACAGAGTTTTAACCAAAAGGGATAACAATGCACTTTTTGGCATTAAGCTTCAGGCCATGGCTTTGATACCAGGCATCTGCCTCAGTGAGGCCCTTTTGTAGGATGTCCACATCGTTAAGAGTTTCGATTATGACTCCTAGTTTGCAGTCATCTGTGAACTTCATTAGCCAAAGACCTTCTGTGTTAGCCTGTACTTCAGAGAAGTAGATACCAAACAGGAGAGGACCCAGGTCTGAACCCTGTGGTACTCCACTTGTCACTGGTCTGAAGTCAGATTTGGAGTCTGCTACTTTCACAGTGTGGGTTCTGTCAATGAGCCAGTTGGCAACCCATCTTGTAACATAGGGACTTATACCTAGTTTAGTGAGTTTATCTATAATTCCAGAGTGGGGGATGGTGTCAAAAGCCTTGGTGAAATCTAGATAGGCTGTGTGAACCACCTTACCCTCATCTACGGTTTGTTGACCGCTTCAAAGAAGTCTACCAGGTTTAGGAGACATCATCTGCCTTTTATAAACCTGAACTGGGTGGGGTCCAGAGTTTGGAGATTACCATGTCATTGTTTATAATTTGCATGATGGTACATTCCATAGCCTTGCAGACCAAGCTCATCAGGCTACTGGGGTGGTAGTTCCCGGGGTCCATGGTGGCTCATCCTTTGTGGAGTGGGATGACTGTCGCTGTGCTCCATTCAGTGGGCACAAAGCCTGAGGTAAGGCTATGATTGAACATGGTACTTAGGTGGGGTGCCAGTTTGTTCTGTAGTTCGTGTAAAACGCAGCCTGGAATGTTGTCAGGTCCCATGGATGCTGTATTCTTGACTTTGGACAGTGTGGTTTTTATCTGTGCAGCCATGATTACAGGAACTTTGCATTCTTCCGGTATAGAGATGGGCTTTTTAGGGGGTGAGATGGGGGGTAAAATTAGCACTGAACCTATCTGCCAGGATGTTGGCAATATCAGTTGGTTCTGTATATTTAGTGCCATTGTGCTGTAACTCAGAGCAGATCTGAGTGTTGCCATTGAGATTCTTGACATTGCTATAGAATGCTTTGTGGTTGTCTTTAGAATCAGTGGCAATTTTGTTTTCATAACTAGCTTTGGAGGATTTTGTGAAGGATTTCAACTTCTTATTGAGGCTAACCAGGGAGTTCCTCCAATCATGGGATTTTACTCTTTTTTGCAACAGTTTCTTTCTTCTGTTGTAGAGTTTGTTTATGGCAGGGGACCACCAGATTGGCTTCCTTTTTTTGGAGGATAGCATCTTGGTTCTGTTAGGGATTGCATGATCCATGCACTTGCGTAAGTCCTTATAAAGTGCATTTGTGTAGGATTCAGCAGTTGTACCTCTATTGTCCATCTGCATGGGTGTTGTGAAGTTTGCCTCTTCTGTCTTAAGAAGTGTGAAGTTGGCTTTGGAGAATTTTTTTACGGTGGTTTCCCTAATGGGGGGTGGGGACGGGATGTGGATGTCTAGGGTGATTAGCTTGTGGTCGGATCTGATCAATGAGGAACTGACCTCTGGTGTGGAACACCGATTGCCCATGTTGGAAATAACCAGGTCTAGGATATTGCTGCCCCTGGTGGGAATGTGGATAAGTTGATCCAAGGCATTGGAATTTATGAATTCCAGAAAACGTTGAGCAAAAGAGTTGGTACATGAGTAGTTTTCTCAGTTAATGGTGGGGTAGTTGAAATCACCCATTATTAGGGTGTTAGGTTATACCCTAATATTTTCCAGTGTATCAAGAAATGAGGAGTGGGAATGATGGGGCATGGTGGGGGATCTGTAACAAGTTACAATTTGGATTGCAGTCTTGCCCAGAGTTAGTTGCACTTGGATAATCTCAGATGCATTATGCTGAGCAACTAGTCTGAGGTGTGGATATTCTTAATGAATATGGACACGCCTCTGCCTTTAGTGTTTCGGTCCAGGTTAGGTGGTCAAAAGGTGTGGAATGAATTATAGCCTGGTAATGCAGGGGTGCTCTCTGGAGCCTTGAACCAGGACTTTGTCACTGCACAAATGTCGATGTTCTCCATTTTGAGGAGTGCCTCGAGTGAGTCCATTTTGAGGTTTAGACTTCTAGCATTGAGTAGCATTACCATCAGATTTTGCTTGCTTGTACCTGTTACGGTGATGAATTTGTCATTTGAACCTTGCCTAAAAAAGGCACTATAGGGGTGGCAAGAGCCTTAGCCAGTATCCGGAATCCCAAGGGCGACAAGTGCAGGCCATCTCTGGCAAAGCATTGTGGTCTGTCGATCATGTCATCCCAGGCAGACAGATACTGGATCCCCCTTAAAATTACACCAGAAGCTAAGCCAATTGTTGAAGTCAGTCATTTTATCCTTGTACTGTGGTATAATTCTGGGCAATGGCAGGATGCTACTCAGGGCTAGGGTCATATCTGCCTGGGCTACAAGACTGGAAAGCTCATCCATGTCTCTTTTCATGTAGTCCAGAGAGGTATGTCTCAGGTCATTCACACCAACATGGACAATGACAGAGTCATATTTGTACTTGTTGTGGAGTGACCTGAGTGCGTGGGTGATGTGGCAGATCCTGGCACCCAACAGTAACTCTCTCCTTGTTTAGCCTGGTGAGTGGAACATCAGTGTGCCTGACTATAGAGTCAGCTATGACTAGAGTGTTGGGTACGTTGTTATGCCTTTTCAGCTGTGGTTGAGTGGCACACTAAGTTTGTGGGCTATGTGTCTTTTGGGTTGTGTTGTGGGGGTGGAGGTTGCTTGTGTTTCTGCTTTGGAGGTCCCTGTTGCTTGGGCCAATTTTTATTGAGAGCCTCTGTGAATATAGGTGTGTGTTTTGTGTTTCTATGTGTGTGTTTTGGTGGTGTAGGTTTTGAGGGACTATGTGATGAGTGTGGTGTGGTGCAAAGTGTTTACCTTCTCCTCTTGACTGTCTAGTCCAATCTTGGGTGAAGAGAGCTTTGCTACCAGTTTGGCTATATAAGTGTATCTCTCACAGGTTGTAGTGTTGGGTGGTAGGAGGAGAGGGTTGTCTGTGTACATGAGGCTAAAGCTGCATTGCCCCAAGATGCCCAGATTCATCAGGTAGACAGGAGAAAACACCGGGAACTAACCCTTAGACATGCCTGGATAGGTGCTTATTTATTAAGTACTAAAACTGTTTCCCTCTAGACAAGTGAGGAAAATTGAGTGCTGTAGTAATTTGTAGCTTATTTAGTGCTTACGAGTTCTGAACAAGTGCTGAGCTCAAAGAAACAGATTTGATTGCTAAACTAAAACTGGATAGTTCTAAGGGAAAATTCGAAGAGCAGACTTTATGGCACCAGGAACAGTTTAACCCTAGCTAAGCAGTGATGCATAAAGTGTTTTTTTTTTTTTTTTTTTTTTTTTTTTTTTAGATAAGCTACCTAGTGCTTACCACTCCCACTGAAAAGCTGGAAGGTGTCCCTCCAACACAGAAAGGCTTGGGGTCTCAGAAACTTACAAACAGTCCTGGACACAGCAAATCTGTATCTGGACTAGACTACTTACAGAAAAGGCAGGAAAGAAGCTTAGAAAAAATGTTTTTTTGCTAAAGTGGAAAGGGAGAGAGGAGGAGCAGAAGATAATTCAAGGTTAAGAAACTAAGTGGGTTCGCCTTCTCAAATGTTCTCCCTGTATTAGGTAGAATGAGGTAATGACACAAGACTGGGAGGAGTGTCCCAGATCAAATTTACAGTAGGAGTGGGCAACTGCAAAGCCACCAAGTATAAGTACAGGATACCAATAGGGAAGGAGAGTGGGAAACAAAAATCAGAACAAACAAACCCAAACAGATGCTTAACAATTGTAGAAAATTTCTAGTTAATACCTCACACACAGTGAAACTAGCTAGAAAAGTATGCAGCAGACAATAAAAGTGCTATAAATAACTCGTAAAAATAAGCAAAAAACAGGATACTTAATGTTATATATCACAGATCAGTTTGCTCAGTGCCCTTCCTCCGATTAGCTCAGTTTGAAATGGCAGAAACACTCACAAGTTAACTTCTTAAGTAACAAAGTTGAAACCTGAAACAACTTTAAAAAAAAAAGCTTGAAAGAACCAATGAGGTACTTACTCCAATCCGTAGTCCAGATAACCCCAATCAGCCAATGACCATAAACACTTCACTCTCACTGAAATGCTATACTGGCTTTGGCTAAACTAAGATGGCTTAGAACATGTGCTCAGACACACAGCCTCTACCAACAAACAACTAGGCCCAAAACACAAGCCTGAATATGGACAATGCTACAACTACCCACACTACTTAGGTAGAAAACAACTACAGAAATGTTTAAACAGATAAAGGAGCAAGGAGAGTCTAGAGAATGCTTTTAACTGCAAACAATTAAGTCATATGATACACTCCTTGTCAGGAAATCAGAACAAACAAACCCAAACAGATGCTTAACAATTGTAGAAAAATTTCTAGTTAATACCTCACACACAGTGAAACTAGCTAGAAAAGTATGCAGCAGACAATAAAAGTGCTATAAATAACTCGTAAAAATAAGCAAAAAACAGGATACTTATTGTTATATATCACAGATCAGTTTGCTCAGTGCCCTTCCTCCGATTACCTCAGTGTGAAATGCCTGCCTGGGTGGTCACACTAAGGGAGTTAGGTAGGGGATACTGAATATGATATATGTGTGAATGTCAGGGAGAATGTGAGTGCGTGCGTGTGTGTGTGGGGGAGTGCCTTGGCTAATGTGATATGTGGGCTATGAGGGAGAACAGTGGCACAGCGATGTCTGACAAAGCAGTGTTTTATTCAAAAATGTAGTAATGAGCCATTAATTTGGTGTTTTTTCATTGTGGCTTTACCATATTTCTAAATCAGAATTTCTGTCCAGCTGGGCCAAAAAAGGAATCCTTTGAATCCTAGGAAAAATGTAGTAGTTGTAGGATTAGTCATGAAATCAAAATACATTAGATGTATGCTTAACTTAATCTTAAATTAGAATCCATCATATAAAATGTCCTCAATGAATGCATTTATCTTCTGGACAAAGATGTTATACAGCCATTTATTACTGTCATTTTTTAAAGCTTGTTTCAGCTGATACAGTACTGTGATATAAGGACTGGTCACATGTATCAGCTCAGTTTTCTGGTCTCCTTATTTTTTTACTCAGCAAATCATCATCATCTTCTTTCGGCTGTTCCCGTTAGGGGTCGCCACAGCGGATCATCCATTTCCATTTCTTCCTGTCCTCTGCTTCATGCTCTTTCACACCAACTGCCTGCATGTCCTCTCTTACCACATCTATAAACCTTATCTTAGGCCTTCCTCTTTTCCTCTTACCTGGCAGCTCCATCCTTAGCATCCTTTTCCCAATATACCCAGCATCCCTCCTCAGCACATGTCCAAACCAATGCAATCTCGCCTCTCTTGCTTTGTCTCCAAACTGTCCAATCTAAGCTGACCCTCTAATATACTGATTCCTAATCCTGTCCATCCTAGACACACCCAGTGCAAATCTTAACATCTTTAACTCTGCCACATCCAGCTCTGACTCCTGCCTTTTCGTCAATGCTACCGTCTCCAACCCATATAACATAGCTGGTCTCACTACCCTTTTGTAGACCTTCCCTTTCACTCTTACTGGTACCCGTCTGTCACAAATCACTCCTGACACTCTTCTCCACCCATTCTTCCCTGCCTGTACTCTCTTCTTCACCTCTCTTCCACACTCACCATTACTCTGAACTGTTGATCCCAAGTACTTAAATTCATCCACCTTTACCAACTCTACTCCCTGCATCCTCACCATTCCTCTACCCTCCCTCTCATTTGCACACATATATTCTGTTTTAGCCCTGCTGAACTTCTACTCAGCAAATACTGACATGTATTATATATATCATATAGACTGGATTACATATAATATAAATATTGTGATAGACTGATGAGAACAATGTTATGTTTATGTTCAAAATTATATCAGTAATTTACTTGCTAATACTATTAAGGTGAGGATGAAAAGGAGGAAATATAGGAGAAACTTTTGGTAAGGGGAATAAGAGAAGGCTGAACTGAAATGTGAATTGTTAAACAAGACTTGATACTTAATAAAAGTGTTACAGTTGCAATTTATGTTTCTAAGAACAGGTTGCTTGCTAGTAGGATATTATAGAATGAAGGATCAACATAATAAGAATAGTGGAGCAGATTTTGTAATATGCAATTGAAAAGAAAGGTTTGTTTAAGTAATTCCTTTTTTCTCTTATTTTATCCATAAATTTTCTCTGCTAACTTTTCTGGCAGATGATATACATATATATTTAGATGGATATACGTATAGTTAGATATATGTGTGCATATATATATATATATATATATATATATATATATATATATATATATATATATATATAAAATATATATTTATATTTATACATTTTAAAATTTGCTGTGTTTACAATGAACATTTTAGATATTTTATATTTTTTTATAACTGGTGTCAGTGCCTTTAGTAAAACACTTAAATACTGACTTATGTTTTATTTATTTACTATTTGGTAATCAGGTGTATGGGCTGGCCTGGAGACACTTTTAGTTATGACCGAAGCATAAATATATCAGAAATATAAGTTAAATAAATATTAATATTCTTATCTGAGCAGGAGATTTTGAACACTTATAATAAGTTGGCCCTTATTGATGTCTGATGTTATAAAAACTTATATATAGCTTGGAAATGTAAACAAACACATTCAGGGAATGGTTATTTACTAATGATTTCATTTTCCTTATTTCATGGTTGGAATATTATAACATAACATATGAAATATACTATGAGGGACAGAAGTGATAATAAAAATACAGGCTGGTATTCAGAAGCTCATATCGTAATATGCAAACTTGTGGGTAGTTTGCTGAATGTGATACAGATTTCCAGTTCAGAGACTGGTGTCACACTACTGTGATAAGAAGGCTCTGTTCTGCAGCACTACACCAGTTTTGCCATCTGAGGTTGCAGACAAATGCAGCAGGCTAGGGGCACAGTTAATGCTAATCTCTTATGGCAGCTTCAAGTAGGACCTTTCACTTGGATCAGAATATGATAGACTCAGTCAAAGAATAGCTGCACTGTGCTTTTTGGGTAGCAAAGCAAAAAAAGAGCATGAACTCTTTTGATAGCATACACCTATTCATTCATATGGTATTAGCAGGGCTGTTAGCCCCATAGAAAGTAAGTAATACAAAGCTCTGTGTGTGTGTGTGTGTGTGTGTGTGTGTGTGTGTGTGTGTGTGTGTGTGTGTGTGTGTGTGTGTGTGTGTGTGTGTGTGCATGCAAGCATACACACATTCTTGCAGGTACTTGTGCAACTATGTTGTGGGTTAGTAGAGGGAACACTAAAGTGATTACCTGTAACTGCACAGTATTTGATTCAGAGACATGATAATGAGTCACTAATGAGCAGTTGCTCCATGCAGATTTATTATGTCTCTGAATCACAGTTCACTGTAATGCTACTGGGCACTGTAGCATGGTCACATTGTGCTGGCAATGACATGCTTTCTGAATTCTTTCCATAGTTTAAATATATACATATGTTAAATGTCAGGCTTAGTAAAAGCAAAACTTTATACATTAGTTTATTTTTTCTTTCCCTCATCTCTCTTTCCTTCTGTTTCTCTTCTATTTTATATTTCATCCTTTCTTGTTACTAATTGCTGTTGACGTTTATAACTAATGCTCATGTTTTATTTTAAATTTATATCTTACTTTTACAAAGGGTAATTTATTCCTTTATATGATGTTGATTAATTCTTTCATTTAATTTTCTAAAGATACATCTGGGAAAAGATGACTTATTCCATAGTTAATAAGTTAGTCTGCATACCTGTTAACCTCTTTGAGCAATAAACCTGGACAAAGCCTAAAATTATGGGGAGACAAAGGCCCAGAAATAGGGACAGATTTTAAATATTGTTCTACAGACTTGAAAAGTTACTAGAATAGCAAGACTTCTGTTAGTATGCATTTTCTAAAGGATATGGAGTTTGAAGCTCAAATGTATGTCATTATTTAGCGATTTCAGTCCTCAGTGATTTGACAGAAACCCCAAGTTTTAGGAGGAAAAGACCAAAAATATGAGGGGGTGGGGGGTGCAGGGGGCTTGTCCCCCTGCAAAATCATTACGCCACGTGGTGTGCAGTGTTGGACTTCAGTGTACGGATGTCGAGAAAGGTCAAATTCGCAACATCAAGTGTGTTTGTAACATTCTAACCTTCTTGACATCCCGTGTTCAATGTTTTAGTCGACATTTAAGGTAGGAATGTCTTTTGAGTGTCGACTATTTGATAGTAAACTTCTGTAGAACCATAACATTTAAATGGCAAATTATTCAACACAAAGCAATCTTTACAGTGGTTGCATTCATTCAGTTTTAGGCACTAAACTGGGTTTTATAAGTCACAATGTTGTTGTGTCTTTCGGCTTTTCCTGGTTAGGGGTCGCCACAGCGGAACTCTGGTCCGCTAATGATTGGTAGTTGATTTTTACATGCCGAGTTACCAGACCTGATGCACAACCTTCAACGAAGGTATGCCCATTAATGCATGTCTCCACGCAGAAGACGCTCTAGCTGAGAATCGAACCGGACAGCATCTTACTGTGAGGCGTCAACGCTACAATAAATGCAGTAAATATTAATGCTGGTAATGTATAAACAGCTTACAATATCTCAATAACCATTTAATCATTGCACATACTGCCATCAGTATTTTCTTCAGACAGCTGTGAGCTTTCATATAAGGCCAAGCAGTTTTGTCTGTCAGTTGATTGTTGAGGTATTTAGCGAAATAAGAAACATATTACAAGTAATACTATACAAATAATATTCAATAGTTATTTAGCTGCAATATGACGGAGGTCAAATATCGATACAGTTGTGCTTGCCATCATTTAAAGTTTAAGATGAAATCTTCTAATACCTTATCTATGGCATGGTTTTGAAATTATCAATACTAATATGAACAAGAGATATTTGATGCCTAGTGGTGTATTATCATGTAGCTGCAGAAACACCTTGGGGTGTCACTATCATGTAATGAATTAAAGAAAACAGGAGAAGAGCAAATATTATGGAGAAATAAAGATGTCATGCCAAGAGTTATATTTTTTTAGATAGTGATACCAATGGAGTGCTTGTAGTGACAACTATTGCATGTCAGACTTGATTCTTTGCACTTGCCAGTATATACTGGATACCAGGACTTGGAACTAAAGTTGGAAAATAGTATTTGAATATGCTATCTAATAACCTAAAAGGTATAGTAATTTTGGGGGGTGATTTTAATTGTAATTTACATAGAAAGATACAAGTGCTAACAGAGCCTAAGTCTAACAGGTTCTTTTAGGGCTCTGAGGAAGTGGTTAACAATTTTGAATCTAACAGATTTAAAATATTTTACATAATCAAGCTTCTCATTATTTTTCATTCATTATTCATATGCCTTTGAACCTCAGATATGCATCAACAAAATCTTCATTTCCAGTGACTTGAGTACAAAGACTGATTCTGTTAAATTGATTTCATATCCTTTAAAAATGAAAATGCTTTTACTTTCATATTAACTATTATTCACAACAGAGTAGCAATGATTATTTATTTATTTATTGACATTTGATTATCGGGAAAGCCGGACTGGGTAGGAACCCATTTTCAGTGGAGGCCCAGCAAAAAAGCTCCAAAGTATTACAAAACATTTTAAGAACATTAATTTTACAATCTTCAAAAATAATATAAAAACATCTACAGTTGAAATAATTATAGCAAATTAGACATATTTTGAAAATATTGGTTGAGAGAGAGAGAGAGAGAGAAGGTTGGATGATGTGGGGATAGTGAATCAGAAAGTGCAATGGATTAGCAAGGAGGAAGTAAGGCTAGCTATGAAGACGATGAAGAAATAAAAGGCTGTTGGTCCAGATGACATACCTCTGGAAGCTTGGAGGTGTTTAGGAGAAATGGCAGTGGAATTTTTAACCAGATTGTTTAATGAAATCTTGGAAAGTGAGAGGATGCCTGAGGTGTGGAGAAAAAGTGTTTTGGTACGATTTTTAAGAATAAAGGTGATGTGCAGAGATGTAGTAACTACAGAGGGATAAAACTGATCAGTCACAGCATGAAATTATGGGAAAGAGTAGTAGAAGCTAGGTTAAGAAGGGAGGTGATGATTAGTGATCAGTAGTATGGTTTCATGCCAGGGAAGAGCACTACATATGCGATGTTTGCTCTGAGAGTGTTGATGGAGAAGTACAGAGAAGGTCAGAAGGAGTTGCATTGTGTCTTTGTGGACTTAGAGAAAGCGTGTGACAGGGTGCCTAGAGAGAAGTTGTGGTATTGTATGAGGAAGTTGGGAGTGGCAGAGAAGTATGTAAGAGTGGCACAGGATATGTAGAAGGGTAATGTGACAGCAGTGAGATCTGCAGTGGGAGTGACAGATGCATTTAAGGTGGAGGTGGGATTACATCAAGGATCAGCTCTGAGACCTTTCGTATTTGCAGTGGGGATGGGCAGGTTGACAGACAAGATCAGACAGGAGTCCCTGTGGACTATGATGTTTGCAGATGACATTGTGATATGTAGTGAGAGTAGGGAACAGGTTGACCAGACCCTGGAGATGTGGAGATATGCTCTAGAGAGGAGAGGAATGAAGGTCAGCAGCACTAAGACAGAATATATGTGTGTGAATGAGAGGGAGGATAGAGGAATGGTGAGGATGCAGGGAGTAGAGTTGGCAAAGGTGGATGAGTTTAAGTACTTGGGATCAACAGTTCAGAGTAATGGTGAGTGTGGAAGAGAGGTGAAGAAGAGAGTACAGGCAGGGTGGAATGGGTGGAGAAGAGTGTCAGGAGTGATTTGTGACAGACAGGTTGGACTGTTTGGAGACAAAGCCAGAGAGTGGTTTGGACATGTGCTGAGGAGGGATGCTGGGTATATTGGGAAAATGATGCTAAGGATGAAGCTGCCAGGTGAGAGGAAAAGAGGAAGGCCTAAGATAAGGTTTATGGATGTGGTGAGAGAGGACATGCAGGTGGTTGGTGTGACAGAGCAAGATGCAGAGGACAGGAAGAAATGGAAACAGATGATCCGCTGTGGCGACCCCTAATGGGAACAGTCAAAAGAAAAGGTTAAGAATGGAAACAGGATATATGACAATGATTACATATTTAGAGAAATTTTAGCTAGTTTATAGAGAAACTAAAGCTAAGTTAGTGTAACACAAACAGGAATTGCAATATGAAGTTAGATGAAAAGCAGGCTTATGGTATACTTAGAGGGAAAGCCAGGGGAGAGAGACTGATAGAACTAAGGTAGGGAGTGAAGAAGGGAGAGTAAGGTGGTATATGGTATGAAGAGGTACTTGTTCACATTTAAGGATATAGTTTATCCTAGTGTTGAGTAAGTACAGAGACAGATTTCGGATAGGAAGTCTGTCAGAATGGTTTTGAAGGATGGAAGGGAGGGTATTGACCTAATGGATACAGGTAAGGAGTTTGAGGCCTTAGCAGCATGGTATGAGTGCAGACAATGCCCAGCAGAATTGCTAGGTTTGTGGACAGACAGGAGTTTTTGGTCACTGGAATGTGATGACTGACTGGGAAAATTTTTATGCAGAATGGTATTTAGGGCTGGACAAGCAGATGGATGCTGGATAATTTTATAGGTGGTAAGAAGCTGTCTATATGTTAGTTGATGAGGCTGGATAATTTTATAGGTGGTAAGAAGCTGTCTATATGTTAGCTGATGAGGCAGTTATAACCAATTTAGGCTTTTTCGTGCTATACAGTGGTGGGTTGTGAAAAGGGTATTTGCTAAAAACTTAACAACTTTGTTAAAGTATTGTTCAAGTTGTGATTTTTGTGATGCCTGGAGGTTAGTAAGGAGGGGAGCACCATAAGGAAGTGTGGGGAGGTGATAAGTAATGGCAAGTGTAGTTTTAGTTGTGTTGGTGGGAAAGTTTTTGGCTCTGTAAATCATACATAGTTTTTTAAGTGTTTTTCTTATGCATTTTTGTGTATGCATGTTGAATTTAAGCTTATCATCCACTATAATCCCTAATAATTTACTATGAGAAGTAACTTCAGTGGTTGTATTATCAAGATACAGGACTTTATTTTTTTTTCATGAGAGAGGGATTTGGGAAAAAAGTACTAGTTGTTTTTTTTTGGGGGGGGGGATTCAGCATGTGTTGTAAGTTACAAAGCCATGTTTCAGTGGCTGTTAAAGCTTCCTGAGTAAATTTTTGGAGGTGTGCCATGTTGTCAGATATGCAAATGTGTGTGGAGTCATTTGAATACTGTATTAGGGAGGCCTGTTGTGTGGATGTGGGGAGAGTGTTGCTGAGAATATTAAAGAGGAGGGGACCAAGGACTGAGTCTTGTAGTACACTGGTGGTAACTGTAAGGTATGGAGAGAGGGTGGAGTGTCATTTTACTGACTAATACCTATTGGACAGGTAGCTTTTGAACTGTAGAAGGGTGGGGCTGAGAAAGACCTAGTGATGACATTTGAAGTAGAAGTTTGCTGTTAAAAACTGTGGCGAAGACATTAGACAAGTCTAGAAATAAGGAGGTGACTAGTTTGCCAGTATCGTTATTGACAGTATCTATACAGGTTAGAAGTGCAGTGTTAGTACTATGTGAAGGATTGAAATCATGTTGCATTTGGCACAGGAGTTGTTCTGGCAGGAGATATTTTAGCAACCGTTCTTGAATACATTTCTCAAGTATTTTGAAGAGGGGGATAAGATCACTGTAGGTCTAAAGTTAGTGTCTGTTGAATTTCTTCCTTTGTGCAGAGAGATAATGTGTGACTTTTTTCAATAGAGGGGGATATGAGATTCCTGGACTGATCTATTTATAAGGATTGAGACAGGATAGGCAATGTTATTCATTGCTCTTTTAAGGTACTTGTTTGGAAGGTCATCAACTGAAGTAGAACATGGTTTGAGTTTGTTTAAAAGTAGTTTTATATAGAATGTTGGCACAGATTTGAAGGTGAACATGGATGTGCTGATACATGGCTGTCAGGCAGGGTTGGGATTAGATGTTAGGGAATCCTTGGTTAGAGATGCTATGCTATCTATGAAAAAAGAGTTGAATTGTATTGTATTTTTGACAGGTGAGTTATTTGGAGAGGGGTTAGGTTTGAATTTTTATCTGGGATGTAAAATTTCTTTATTGGCTGTCCAGAAATTTTTAGAGTTGTGTTTACTATTATTCTGAATGTTATTATGGTATAGTTTTCTTTTTGTCTTTATTTATTTGCTTTTGCACGATTGCAAAGCATTCTGAAGTTTTCAAGATATTGTGGTGTTTTATATTTTTGCCATTTTGTCCATGTTTGTCTCTATCCTGTATTATCATTCTAGTCTTTTGGATAGCCAAATTGCATTATTTGGTTTAGTCTCTTCCTTCTGGGATGTGTAAGGCTATTTAGGATATTCAGGAAAGTTGTTCAAATTTATTTACAGCATCCTCTAAGGGGAGGATTTTTAGGAAGTTTCAGTTAATAGATGATAGAGTAATAATGAACATTTCTGAGTTAAACTGTTGTCTGTCAGAGGGGAAAACCATAATGGCAGAACAGTCTACAAACTGGAAAGGCTAACTGTGATGCAAAAATGTTCAAAGACAAGGATTTCAAATCATAGCAAGACTTTCTGAATTGCCCCCACTGACCTTTACTTATTTACTACAGATTTTCCTATTAGTATACTGACGCTAGTGAGCCCAGAATAAAATGTTTACTATCCTTTACCTTATATTACTTTTCAACCTTTCCCCAAACAGTAAGATTTTCTTTTTTTAAATTATTACGAGTATTTTGCATGAAATAGTTGCAAAAAGGCCTGTAAAACCATTAATCAGCATATATCATTCCTCAAGGAAAGAAAAAAAAAGCCCAAATTTTACTCAACGCAAAGAAAACCAATTTACTATTTTTTTTTCCTGAAAAAAATCATACCCAGTCCAAAGCTAATTTGAAAATTAATTATTTGGACAACACTGTAATCGAAACAGTCACTCATATTAAACTTCTTGGTTGATCTTTAGCTACAAAATTCTACTAAAACCATCAAATGCTAGGCATGCTGTACATAAGCAAACAACTCTTGACTAATTCTACCTAATTAACCCTGACAAGTGCCAACTTACTATCTTCTCTTTTCTATGGTGCTCCCATTTTCTCCAAACTTCAATCAACTATAAAGTCTAGACTTGAACAATGTTACAAAAATTGTTTGCTTTGCTGCTAACAAACCCCACTTCACCTATCACTACTCAGCCCTCAAAGAAGTAAATCGGTTAAAACTCACCCACTATCTCAGTTATACCCAACTACTCACTGCCTGCAAACTTAGAAACAACCCTCTTGACTGCCCCTCTCTTAGCACTCTTCTACAAAACTATCATCTCACCTGCTTTCTACACTCTAACCAAAAAAATACTTTCCATCTACAAACTTCACACCACAGCTGGCCAAAGTCTTTACCCTTACTGTGTAGCTAAAGCTTAGAACCAGATTCCATTATCTATCAGGAACACCAGAAATATTGCAACATTAAAGACCTCTCAAAGGTTTGTTTATGCAGTAGTCTTTGCTAAGACCTTATTTCTCCACTATCATTTATTCTTTATACCTCTCCTCTATAATCTTTTATCTTGACTCCAGTTTCCCTACCACTTCTATTTTCTCATGACTTACCACCACCTCTTATATCATATTATATATGCCCTCACTAAATATGTTGATCTTGTATTACTTCTTAATGCAGCTATGTTTAACTCAACTTATTAATTTTCCTTTGTCTACTTTTATTATAGGGTATTTGTATCATTATATTTATTCTACTGTCACAAACTACCTTTATTATGAATATTGTACTTTTTGGTGTTTAATGATATTTATTCTCATATCATCAACTGCCTGTATTCTATTATATTCTTTCATCACAAAAATGTCTGTTTACAAGTTTGTACTATTAGAGTTTTTTCTCTCTGGGCTCTGCTGACTTCCCTGGTCAGCAACTATCAATAAATAAAACAAATAAACAAATAAATATGAAGGACTAAGAAAATAAGTACACATAGGGCAGACTGAGCAAACACAGTGCAATCACTTAGCAGTTACTGGGACATGGATTTACAGTTTATCAATAACATACTCCTACTTCAAAAAAGCAAGAAGCATTCTACATCTGATAGCTATATAATAACCTAGAAAAAAACTATAATATTCTAATGCAGTATATCTGACATTTATGAATACATGCCAGAATAGGGCAAACAAACAATGTTCCCATTTCCCAATATGGATATGCAAATGAACACTACATCCATTTTAACATTCCATACTGACATAGGCACTATAAGGCGAGTGAGTCTGAAGACCATGCACAGCTTGCCAAATACCACCCTCAGGATATAATCCCCACTTCCAGGAGGGCAAAACATGTCAGGCTAAGGATGAATTTAGAGGTACCCATACATTTGTCAAGGTTAGCTTTGAAGGAGGCAAGGGTGTTGCTCTAAATAACATGGAAGAGAAATTTGTTCCAGAGCTGGGGTAGTCATTGGGTAATGAATTTATCCCTCCATCCTGCTTTATTTATATGCTGAGGGAGATTCCAATCTTTCATTTGGGTGTTTGTGTAGTTGTTCATCCTGTGAAAGTATGACAGATGTATTAGGGTGGGGGATATTAGACCACCGAAAACAAGATTATTAGAGCTGTCCCTCTTGCAGACACTCATAAACACCATTGTTACCTGCTGCAAGATTTTAAATGACTGCATGTATAGGCTATTTTTCTGTGAAGAACAATGATATTTAGAATCACTAATGTAGGATATTGCTCCCCATTGAGAACAAAGTTCCCACTCAGGCAGCAAACATATCCATTGAAATGCATCACTTATATCTGCAACAATATCCACCGACTTTGCTGATTCCTGCTACAGGACTCATATAGCCTATTGATCAGCTATTATACCTCCTAAACATGTGAAACATTTAAGTACCTAGTCTCTAGCTAATTCCTATATCTGCTTTGTACTCACTGCATGAAGTGTCCTATATATAAATTCTACTAGCTGAAAACTACTCATATGGAATCTGCTCATGTATATATTCTGTATTGCTAGTATAATATCTTTGATTTGAGAATGATTACTTATGTACTGTTTTTTTCACCAATTGTATAAGCTGCCAATAATTTGCACTAAATGTCTTTATTAATGTAAATTCTGTATTGTATGTGAAATGTCTTTATATGTGGAGCTTTTCTCCCCGGGACTGCACTGAAAATGGATACTTCTGGCCCAGCTGGACCATCCCGGTAAACAAATGCAAATAAATAAATTAATTAAAGTAGCAAAATGCACATGTTTTCAAGATAATGGCAGCTTACTGCTTTACCCATACCATCTTAAATCTATGAACAAAGCAGCCATATGCACTATTTGATGTAGTTGCATAATATTTCGTACAGTTATACTTCACTTGCTTTCTTTACATTCATTTTTTGCATCGGCATACTCTTCTACTTCTGTGTTTTGTATTTTTGTGTGATTATGCTTCGATGTTTGCCCTATTGTTTCTGTTATGTATTTGTACTGTTATATTGTTGAACTTACTGCACTAATGTTTCTGCAATTGTACATTTGCTCAGATTAGCCCAGGTTTTAATTGAAAAGGGACAAATGATCAGTCCACTTACCCAGTTAACAAATAATAAGATAAACAAAATAAATAAATAAATAAATAAATAATAAATAAAAATGCCATGAAATGCCAGGCATAGATCTTCACACAAAACTCTATGAGAGACAAAGGATAAAGATATGGATTCTACTCTGTCTTGGTAGCTAAATGTTTTTAGGTCAATTATCTTTTTCGATCAGGAACCTTTGGGGCTTTTCTAAATGCATGTGTCTGTGTACGTACATGTCAAACTAGGGTTTAATATTCCATAAATGGTGAAAATTTCACAGAGAAAAGAGGGACAATAAGATCCTTTGAACTGGATGAAATATCTTTGGAAACTGTGTGCTAGATATAAGGATTTCCTAATTACTGTTGTAACATGGTGGTCAAAGGTGAGGGAACTGTCAACCCAGGTGTCAAACTCTATAAATAACATATCTGTGTAGAGTTGAGTACTGGTTATGTTGTAAGTTGTAGATGATGGGGTGTTTTCCAAAGGTAAAAGTGTTACATTTTTTGGTTTGTTTGTTTTTCATTTAATTTGAGCCCTTCCAGTTTTTCTGCATTTAGTTTGAGCCCTTTCTATGTATACCATTGATCTGCAAGGACTAGCTCTTGATGAAGCACTTCTGTACCAGTAGGGTATTAGATAATGACATTCAGCTGGCGGTCATTATAAAAGGTCAAAAAAGTATATACAAAAAGGGAGGGATTTCAGCACTAAGCCTTCTGGTTCTCCACTGGTTTTCTTTCTTACTTTCTGAGTTAGTGCCAACCACCTTAACTGTGTAGGTTCTATCTTTCAGCCAGTTTGAAACCTGTCTTGCCATGTAAACTAGGGTACTTGTAGTAGTAGCATAGTCCAAATACATGTTTGTATCTGGGTCTGTTTGTAGTGGCTGTTTGTTCTGAGCATGTTTTCCAGGCCATCTTGGATTGGAAGGGGCCTTTCTGCACTCTAGTGAGATGATTATGCTGATTGGAAACTGTCTGGTGAAGGGTGGTTGGTCTAAGGCTTGGAATAAGCATCCTTATTGGTCCTTTTGAACTTTTTTAAAAGTTTTTTTTCAGGTTTTTAGTTTCTGGTATTTCAGCCCTGCATTATTTGCATTGAGCAGCGTTGCACAGTGCCGCACAATTGTGCACCATAGCCAGACAGATTAATTCAACAGTTTTTCCCTTACTTACAGCTGTAGCACATTAGTGTAGCCCTCATCCTTAGTACTTTCCCAGTGACAGAAATACTGCTGGTGAGCTGAAACATATTAAATTACCAACAAAAAAAAAAAAAAAACAGGCAGAAATATCCATCCACTGAGCTCTTTCTTGATCGATCCTAAAAATCCCCCCTAGTGACAACAGTCTTCAACCTAGCATTATGGACAGTTGGACCACCCTTGTTTCTCCTGCCAACCTTGTTGACTTGGGTCTCTTGAGGCAGTGTAGCAACTGCCTCATGTACACTGACAACCCTCTGCTAATAACTCACTCTAATACAGAGTGCGAGACATGTATCTACACCAAGAATCTTGAATCCATGCTCTCGCACTCAAAACAGTAACACAGAAAAGGTTGTCAACCCACCCACCACTACACATGCGCATAGTACCACTACTCATACACATAGTACACATCCAACACAAAAATCAACATACATAGAGGTTCTCTCAAAAAAACTACAGAGACACCAGAGACCTCCAAAACACAAGACTGCTGGAGCTAACACAGTTCCCACAGCACCCATTACACATAGCAACACCAGTGTCTCACCTACCAAGCCCTAAGGCATAACACTCAAAAAACAAAATTTCTAGTCATTAGAAACACAATAGTGAGACACATGGATGTCCCACTAATCAGACTGGTCAAGCAGAAAGTCACAGTCTGGTGCCAGGATTCATCAGATCATGCATGTACTCAGGTCTCTCAGCAACAAGTACCATTATGACCCTGTCATAGTTCAGTTTAGAGTGAATGACCTGAGATGTACCTCACTGGACTGTATGAAGAGAGACATGATTGAGCTCTCTGAATACATGTCCCAGGCAAGTATGTCCCTAGCCTTGAGCAGCATACTACCCTCACTTAGACTGATGCCACAGTATAAACAAAAAATTATTGATTTCAATAATTGTCTCAGTTTTTGGTGTCATTCAAAGGGAATCCAGCTCCTGTAAGCCTAGGAAGCCATGACTGACAAACCTCACTACTTTGCTACAGAAGGTTTGCACCTGGTACCTCTAGGCTTTCAGCTGCTGGTAAAGTCTGTTGCCTCCCCCATAGTGACTGTTTTAGGCAAGGTCTCAAAAACAAAGTTACTGATGTGAAATTTGCCAGTTATAACAAAATAAGGGTTATGCTGCTATATGTTAGATGCTTAAACCAAAAACGGCACACCCTGGAAGCACTTCTATCACTGGAAGATGTAGATGCCTGTGCAATCAAAGAAACCTGTTTCAAAGCCTCAGAGAGTACCCCAGCCTTGCAAGGCTACAATGCCTTCTACACCTTCAGACTGCAAAATGAACATGTGAGAACCAAAGGAGTTTGTGTTTCTATCTATATTAGAGATAAATTAGAGATAAATTCACCTCCTATCTAGTTAGACTGGACAACTCCATAGAGTTACTCCAAGTTCAGGTTACAGTGGGTAAGAACCCCATCCAGGTCATAGCCAGTTATAGATCCCCCCATGGGTCATGACATGCACAAAGTCAATTTGACCAAACTGGAGGCAGTCCAAATGTTACTGAACACTCTGGTTATGGGGGATTTCAATTTCCCACCATCAGCTTGGGAAACCTATGCTAGCCATAACCCACTAGCACAAAAGTTCCTTGATTTGTTACTCAAATGCCCTGGAACAAATTGTTCATACCCCAACAAGAGGAACAAACATACTAGATCTGATCCTCACTAACATGTCAAATGAATGCACTACCACAACTGTCAGACCCTCATTCATTAAATCTGATCACAAATCACTCACCTTCGTGCTAACACTAACACCAGAACTCACAAAGGGTGAAATCAGACTAAAAAACTTCACCAAGGCAAAATATACTCTTCTAGGTGAAGGTATGAATGCATTCTGAGGCTCACCCTCAGCTGGAACTGGTAACTATACCGAAGCTTACACTAAAGCCCTGTACAATCACTTGCATAAGTGTGTAGACTGAGCTGTACCAGAAAGCATCAAAGCCAGAGCCCCAAGTAAAAACAAGCCGCCATGGTGGACATCCAGAATCAACAAACTTTACAATAAATGCAACAAGTTGCTGTCCATGAAAACAAAGGTGAGAGCCCAACAATGGAAAAACACCCTCCTCAGCCTCATCAGGCAAATAAGACAACTTGTCAAATTCCTTAAGGGCCTCTTTGAGAAAAACTTAGCTACCACAGCCAAGGATAAGCTTAAGGCTTTTACAGCTATGTAAGTAGCCTATAAGGTAGGACCCAAGCATGTGTAGAACTACTGATCAATAATATCGCACACACTGGCCCCACAGAGATAGCAAACCTGCTAGTGGATAGGTTTGGTGAAAATTTCACCCCCCATCCTCCCAAGTCTATCACAACCTTGTCCCAACCCCCCCCCCCCACATATGTGAAGAACAGGTCATCAAAGTCTTGTTCAAGGCAAAACACACAGCCTCTATGGGATCAGGCAGGATTGCAGGCTGTCTTCTAAATAGGCTAAAACATGAACTAGCATCACCATTATATACCCTTTTCAATCATAGTCTAACCCCAGGCTTTGTTCCTGCAGAATGGAGAACTGTAACAGTTATTCCCCTCCACAAAAGGTGGCCTAGCAACAGACCCAGGAAATTACAGACCCATAAGCCTGACCAGCCTCTTCTGCAAGGCCATGGGATGTATCATTTTTGACCTCATAAATAAAGATACAGGCAACTCCAAACCCTGGATCCTACCCAATTTGGCTTCATCAAGGGCAGATTCTGCCTGTTACATCTTGTGGATTTTTTTGAAAATTTGACCAGGGCCATTGATGAGGGCAAATCTCTGCACACAGCATTCTCTGACTTGGCAAAGGCTTTCAACACAATCCCACACTCAGGCATTAGCGAGAAACTTAGCAAACTGAATGTAAACTCCTTTGTTGTAAGATGGGTTGCTAACTGGCTCATAAACTGGACACACACTATCAAAGTGGGTGACTCCACCTCAACCAGCAGACCTGTTAGCAGTGGGTTGTCACAGAGGTCAGTGCTGGGCCCCCTACTGTTTGGTATATACTTCCCAGATGTTCAGGTCAGAACTAGGGGTTGTGGCCTACCAAGTTTGCAGATGACTGCAAACTGGCTGCAATTATTGAATCTCCAAATGATGTCGGTATACTCCAGGAGGGTCTTACACAGACCAACAACTGATGTCTTAGTCACAGTCTCAAACTGAATGCAAAAAATGCATCATCACCGTTCCCTTCAGCACAAACAATGTCCCCTCACACTATCAGATCAACAACAATACCCTAATTACCCATGAAGTGGTAAGGGACTTAGGTTCACAAGTTGACAGTGACCTTAACTCCAACCACCGTGTGTCTACTGTAGTAAGTAAAGCTTTCTATTTAGCACACTTGATTAGTAAAGGTATCACCTTGAGAGCAAAACAAGGTTATAACCCCTCTGTACTCGGCACTAACCTGGCTCATAATTGAGTATAATGCCATGTTCAGCATGTGCTGTACAAAGCACCTGCAGCAATCGGAGAGACCTCAGAGGTTTCTAACAAAGAATATCAAGGGACTGCAGCACATACAATACACAGACCGACTAAAATCCCTGTCACTTTACTCTGTATCATATAGACTTCTTATGGGAAACTTATGCCTGGCTTACAGAGCAATCTCAGACCCAAAACTAATGAACTTAATGCATGTCCATAAATCAAATGGGACTATGGACACCTGTTCCAGGGATCTAAATGTGGTGTTCAACTTAAATAGGACATGCTGGAGGGACAGATTTATGTCCCAGCACCTGCCGCATCTTTGGAATAGGCTACCTACTCATGTGAAACAGAGCACCTCTATGACACTGTTCAAAAGGAACCTGTATGAGTGGAAGGGGGCACCAAAAATTCTTACTGGGTATAGTGCCCACAACCCTCCTGGACATGAGCAGTCATTACTAAATGCAGTCTTGGGTATTAGCTAACATTTCTATTCTATTACATTGGGATGAATCAGCTAGACTTGAAATGACCTCCAGGTCGACAGCCTAGTAATCTCCAGTGATCCTGTGATCCTATGCAAGGGTTTACCTTTGATTCCTTCAGTCTCTTTATAAAGTCAGCATGGGGTGCAGTGTCAAAGGCCATGGCCAGACAAAGATTAGCTGTGTGGACTGAGTGGCTACTGTCCAATGCTTCAGTAACCCTCTCAAAGACGTTAACCAGATTATGTAGACTTGATCTGACGTTGACAAAACTAAGCTGTTGTGGGCCCGGTTGTATGACATTTTTAATATCATTGTTCATTGTTTATGAAGACAGAAGTGATACAGTTCATAGTCTTGCAAATTAGACTACTTAGGCTGATGGTCCTGTAATTGCCAGGGTCTGCTTAAGGCCTTTCTTGTGTAGGGGCATCACTAAAGCTGTTTTCTAAACCTCTGGGACATATCTTGTGGTTAGGCTTAAGCTCAATAAGTCAGAAAGGGTTCAGTAAGGGCATGTCTGGCACTATTAATTAGACACCAAGTTCATAAGTTTATACGTTCATAAGGAAAACCCAGTGTTCAGGATAGAAGACCATCAGGGAACACTGATTCCATCAAATCCAGGTCATAAAATTTATCACCAGCCCACAAGTCAAGCTTTTGTTTATTTATTTATTTATTTTTGATATTCTAACCCAAGCTGGTGGTATTTATGCCATAGAAAATGTATTTCTAAGTCTGGTCCAAACTGGTGTCATGTATAATTTAAGTTGTTATTATTTTGTAATGCCTGGCCTTCATACAAATTAATATTTAATGTCAGTTTATATTGGCAATGAATAGTATATAATTTTAAGAATTTGTAACAATCCTTTTAACTGAGATTAGAGATGGATGACATTTTTTTCTTCTCTGATATATATTATGTAAATAATTTAGTTCACCTTTAGAATAAATGCAAATAAGTTGTACTCAAATATAGGTCTTATATAAGTAGAATGAGCCTACGAGACATGTAAATTATCTGTGCTTTGGAAGTGATAACTGTATTCTCTAAAACTAAAAGTAAGACATGTTCCAAGGTGATCGTAGTGGCAAACAGGACTCGGAGATTTGTGGAATTTTGATGACTGTTTACTGAGTAAAGTTAGCACTAAATCTGTCTGGAAGCATGAGGGTTATATCTTTAGAGTCAGAGTGGGTAATTCTGTTTTGGATTAGTTCCATACACTGTACGATGTTATGTTTTAGTTTTCTAATGTAACTAAAGAAGGATTTATAGTTAATGTTTGCCTCTGATGCCATTTCAGTTTATATTTAGCATTGGTCTTTCTGATGGTTGTTTTTATTTACTTGCTGATCTCTTTGATGAAGTCTGTAATGTAAGTAGATTTTTGGGGTATTTTAAGTTTTTGCTTTTGTTTAGAGCTTATTTGTAGAGTTGGAACACCAACATTGCTTATTTTTAAATTTTCCTTTAGATATGGTTCTAGTGACGACTACTAGAGCTATACACCTTTTATGTGGGTGAAGAATTTAGATGAAAAATTAGCAGCTGAAACATCTTTAGAGGTGTAACATTAGATAGGTCATCACTGAATTTACCCAAATGCATATGTTTAAAGTCATTAAATGTTGTGTGATTGGTGGTTTTAAGGGAGAGGGTTACTAATTTGTGGACTGACTTAACCAGAGATGGGAATACTAAAGGTTTGGTACACTTGGGGGGCACTGCTGGTGAAGACCATATCCAAAATACTCTGGCTTCTACTGAGCTATGTAACTGTTCAAATGAGTAATAATGTACCAGGTGTAGGAATCTTCTGATGTACCCATTTTCAAAGGTGAAGGTACAGCAGCTAATTGAAGACTAACTGAAATCATCAAATGTAAAGGCATTTTTGATAAAAGTAGTTCACAAAGTAAATTTAGGAATTGATCATGGTCTACTGACAGCATTTATGGTATCCCATAGCATGCCATAAATTGGTATTACTGAGTGTGAGATGAACTTCAGTAAGTTCAGTACTTGATTCACAGGATTTTCTTTAAGGTAATATTGTCTCTTATAAATATAGAAATGACTTCACAGTGTCCATCAGTTCTGAAGACACAGTAAGCTCTGTGGTAAGGAGGGAGTGCCATCCTTGCACTAAAACCAAGTCATAATTACAGCATGGATTTTGATGTATTCTAGCTGCAGGAAAGTCTCAAGATCAGGCAGTTTGCTGTTAAAACGTTTGGCTTGACATGTTGTCAGGATTAGGATTTGCAATGTCACTGGTTTATATGTTGGAATGTCAAATAATTGTGGCTGGCCAAAAAGGCACTATAGGGGCAATAAAGTCTTAGTAAGTGGAAGCCATGGAGTGAGAGGTATACACCATCTCTATCAAAGTAGATTGGCCTATCGTCCATCTCCTTCCAGACTGACACATACTAGACCCTTTCTTCAGAATGACAGCAACTTCTTAGCCAATGATTGAAGCCAACTATCTTGTGTTTGTGTTTAGGTATCATTCTGGGCAAAAGTATGTTTCAGCTCTGGGTCAGAGTATTTTCTGCATCTTATACATGTATTATAAGAAACAACATGTCTCTCCATATGTCCCACAGGACTGAGTGCTGCAAATCATTCACACACACACACACACACACACACACACACACACACACACACACACACACACACACACACACACACACACACACAGACACACATGGAACACCTCTAAGGTATATTCATATTTGCCCATTGTCGGGAACTGAACAGCCCATATGATAACCTGGATCATGGTGCCAGAGAGACGTGGTGTCTGTGTACTTGGAAATGGAAGTCACCAATTTTTAGAGCATTTCAACTTATATTCCCTGTGTTTGTGGTAGTGGAAGGCTTATAGCCCAAATGCTGGTGACTGCTTGCTATGTAATAGGATGGAGATGTTGTAGCAGAGAATTTTTGCTGAGAATTGTTAGATCCCAGCATCTGTAAGTGTATTTTATTTATGCTTATATGTAGGTGTTATGTGGTGCTCACAGGCTTTTTATGAAGTGAGAACTTTTTATCTACGTTGATAAGATAACCTGTAGCTCTCACAGATCATACTGCAAATATGAAGTATTAGTTCACTGTCAGTCTATATCCATAGCAGAGCAGGATGAAGTCCTTACTGTGCCCCAGATGACCTATGTTCAAGTAACAATACAGGAGCTGGGGAGAATGTATGGGGAGGCAGACTGGAGTGAGTGGCCAATGATGGCTCTCCTATCATGGGGAAAGGGAAGCAACCTAGGCTTGCTGTACTAGCAATGTTAAGAGTGCAGTAAAGCTCAGCCACAGCATAAGACCTGTTACCCAGCTCAGAGCAGTCCAGGGAAACACAGCACAGTAGCACTCAAGGTATTGCTATTTCAACAAGAAAGGGAAAAGTTAAAAACTGCCAATCTGTTTGAATTTTCCTGTTTCCTGGGTCAGCCCATCTCCCAGAGCATCAGTCAGATACTTTCTCTCAAAAAAGCAACAACACTTAATGCAGAACTAGACTTTCCTTTAAGTGTAAACAAATTAGCTTAGCTCAGAATTTAAATATAAATACAGTCCTATCTCACTGGATGTGGGAGGGATTGTTAGCAAGGTTACAGCCAGTAAAACTCACCGACAGTAAAACTCACCGACAGCAGGAGATCTATAGCATGGCTCAGAGCAACCAAGAAAAACAGAACTGTAAAAGAGAAGATACAAGTACTTCATGCATGTTTTCCTTTATAGTCATACTCTTAAGTATACAATGCAAAACATTTATTATTCATTTTCTCAATAAATTTCATTATCCCTTCTATTATGTTGTACTATTTCCCCAGGTAAAGTTTCTTTCATGACACTGTATGATGTCAAAAGATGCAGAATGTACAACATACTTAACAGAAGTATGTATACTCTGGTTTCAGTCCACATTGTTTGTTTGTCTTTCGGCTTTTTCCCGGTAAGAGGTTGCCACAGCGGAACTCCAGTCCACTAATGATTGGCAGTAGATTTTTTACAAAATGCCGAGGTGCCAGCTCGATGCCCAACCTTCAACAAAGGCATGCCCATTTACGCACGCATGTCTTTTCGAACGCTACCCAACCGCAGGGAGGACATGCAGACTCCACACAGAAGGCACTCCCAAGGCAAGCCCACATTACATATCTTATATCTTGATGGAATAAAGTAGGTGTACAATACCATACTGTACATAAACAGATTACTTAATTGTCAGTCACCAATATACAGCTTTGGTCATTTAATTATATATATGGCAGCTTTTTAAATAATACTAGTTTCCCAAACTAAATGAATGTATGCACTGTTTATACTTATCCAGCTGCTACCTAAAAGGGACTAAGCAAAAGAGCCCTCTACTGTTTTCAGTCTTCCCATTTATTAAAGAAATGATGCATTCATCCCCTTCCATTTGCATTTAGATTTTAAATATGTCAGTCACTAACCAAATGCTTATTTCCAAATAGTTCAGCCTTTTCATGTACTCCCTGATAGTGAGTAAAGTGAGTATACCTTATGATTAATGCAGAAACAGTCTTTTAATGTGGTCTACTTGGACTGCTAGACAAAGCATCATGAAACCATTTCTCATTGGTTTAGGCTGGCTCAGTTGACTGGTTCATGAGGCAGTCTGAATGAAATCGGGGGAGAGCTTTTGTGGATGGACTCAGTGTGAGCACAGTAGATGTGTTTTTTAAACTAATTTTTATTAAATATTTTTTTAGAATGCAGTGCAAGATAATCTCATGTCTTGTGGATGTTACTGCTGTTTCGATCAACAGTGCTAGTGCCACTACCAGCCAGCCAGCATGAGAGTATGCATTATTTTTCTATACAGTTAATACATTTGTGTATGTATTTGTGTGCGCCCCCGCACATGTGGAGGACATCAATGAGTTGCACTCTATGTGTGATAACAATGAGGTGAAATATGTTACTGTGGCCATTATTTTATTTACTTAACAGCAGTCAGGCATCTGAGGTGCACACAGTCAACAAAGTGGGCTTAACTGATACACACTTGTGTGTAGGTGTGTGTGTTTGTGTGTATGTGCATAGGGATTGCAGTGAGTTAAACAGTATGTATCTGATAGCAATTAGTTGAAATGCATTACTACAGAAGGTTTTATTTATTTATTCATTCATTTGATCACAATAAGTTGTCTGAGGTGTGCAGAAACACTAAAGTAGCTGCAACTGGTCGGCACATATGTGTGTGGGGGTCAGCGGGTTGTTCTTTATGTGTCTGACATCAATAAGGTGAAATACTTCCCCTACACTTAAAAAGAAGGAAAACAGCAATTTTAGAGTATTTGCAGTAAATGTAGACAGTGATATTAACACTACAAAAAAGTTAGGTATACTGGAATGGTGTGCTAAATTTGATGTGGATGTAAGATTCCTGACAAGTGAAGAAAGACTATAAAGAGAAACATGCTGGGTGGAAATATAATATGGAACTTAAGAAGTGAAAGTTGTTCTGGAATGGATGTGATGTGTAAAACAATTTTTGTGGCTGGCAGCACTTATCTGTTGTTTTTAAATGTTTCTTCTTAATGCTATAAATAATGTAGGATAATTGCTTAATTGTTTGATGAAGTGATTTCATTATGATGCAACTATTTAAGGATTTGTAGTTTTGTAGTTCATTATCCCTTGAAGGTGAAAGGCCGAGGTACCAGGAGAATAAATACTTTTGCTATTGGTTCTATCGGCTTCATTAGTTTTTTTTTTTTTTTTTTATGTATATTGTTTTTTATGGTGCTGTTATGTCTTCGAAATACTTAACTGTTGCCATTATTTATTTGGTTATTCATTTATTTTATCACAAACAGACGACTGAGGTGTTTACAGTCAATAAAGTGATTATAATCTGTGGAAGAATGTGATTGATCTCTAATGTTTGTTGATCATATTTTAACAGTGACTAATTTGAGTTGGCAGATCTAGTGTGTGTTTAAGTGAATCAAACTAACACACATTACTGTGATCATTATTATTTTTATTTTTGATTACAGTCAGACATCTGAGGTATACAGAGTCAATAAAGTGTATGTTAATTTTTGGATGCTGAAGCAATCTGTGGATGAAACTGATCTCTCCTGTCACTTGATTACACTTTTCATTGTTCTGGCTTCACATGGCTACTATGTGTTTCAGTAAGGCAAGTCAAAGTGCATTACTGTGGTCATTTTTATAAATTTGTTCATGCGCAGACATCTGTGGTGTACACTGCCTATAATCTGGCTGTCATCATACCTCTTAGCTGTCCAGAATGTTGTACAACGGCTAGATTTTTTACTCTTATTTCTGGTCTGTACCTTGTAAAATGTGTTTATTTTTCTGGTAAATCATTGAGGATTACAGTCACTAAACAATGACAGATATTTAAGTTTCAAACTTCATATCCTTCAGAAAAATGCAAGCTGATTCAAAACCTATTGATCTAGCAACTAGGTTTATAAGAACAATATTTAATATTTGTCCCTGATTTTGGCACATTACCTGCATTATTTTAGCTTTGTCCAGAATTTTTAAGTAAAGAAGATAAGTATGGCTATGATTATGACTGTGGGCTAGCATTTGTTTTTAGCCACAGGCAGTCTGTGTTCTCTACTATATTTTTTTCTAGCGTGCCACTCCTCCAAAACAAATGTTACAGAAAACCAAGGCAAATAAGAGGTGGTTTTGGTTATTCTTCCAACACAGTATTTGTATGCAGTTTACTCTGATTAGATATAAAGTACTACTTCATTGAATTAGTCATTCAAATATTTATGGTTGCTGGGGCACAACAGCTCACTATTGAAAATTTGAATGCATTCTTTAGGGGTGTTATTGGGTAACATTCCAAGACATGGATATGTATGTATGTATGTGTGTGTGTGTGTGTGTGTGTGTGTGTGTGTGTGTATATATATATATATATATATATATATGTTATATATTTGTATGTGTGTATGTTTGTATATATATATATATATATATATATTTATACAAACACACACACACACACACATAGTAAAAGTAATGCCTTACTAGGGGTCGCCACAGCGGAACTATAATTAATATATATATATATATATATATATATATAGATATATATATATATATATAAATATACATACACATATATATTAATTATTAACGGTTGTGGGATATCAGTGAAAGGTTGTGGCTGAGTTCATATTTGCTCAAAATTAGAACGATTACCTTTTACGTAGCTGACTGCATGGCATACCTCGCAACTGTCCAGATTTTCGCAGAATGTCCAAATTGTTGCCTCAGATTTTTGGTCTGTTCCTCATAAAATTTGTGGCAAATCAGTGAGGATAGAATTCACTAAATAATGACAGGCATTCGAGTTTCAGGCTTCATATCCTTCAGAAAAATGCATGGTAACACAAGCACTTTTATTCTAGCAACTTTCTAAGTTTATAAGAGCAACATTTAAAATGTGTACCTATTTTGGGGGGCTTTGTCCCCCCACTGTTTTTGACTTTTTCCAGATTTTTTGTGCTAAGAGGTTGATAGTTCTGCTGCTGCATGGTGGTAATAGTATATGTTGTTACAAGGAAATACTTAAGCTAAAAGTCTCTGCAATATATTACAAAAACAACCACCACCCGTACTGCATATTATACCATATAGCCTCCGTTTCTTGCCGCAGTCTTTTCTTTGATAGAGGGAGGACACTGACTGAATTTCCTGTTGCTGTGGCAACAGACACTGACAGGACGGGAGGGGAGCTGATAGGAGCAGAAGGTAGTCATGTGATGGCTAAAATGGCGTCCAAAATCCAAAAAGATGCGGTGTGACACAGAGTACGTTCATCAATGTGCAATGCACTTTCCTTTTTATTTATTAAAGCTGTGTAACTCTTCCTTTTATTGTAAAACATTGCATTATTCCCAATGTTGCCTTTAATTTGAGAAAGCAAAACATAGTCCATACATTACAGTAATATTGCACTTCATATTTTTACACCATCTTTTAAATGTTTTCTTTGTTGCAGTATATGGAGCGTGAATTGTAGTGTTAGATTCCAGACTGTCAGTTTAGTTGCAAGCGCTACCGACAATAAGTAAAAATGGCACTGACGGTGTTCGGTGAGTAAAATTATATTTAATACAGTATTTGTGTAAACCAGTGTGTAATTGCATCCACTTTTGCCTAATACGCCTAATAAGTGAATGACAGACTTGCTGACAAGAGAATACGTTTTCTCTCTTGTTTATATTAAGCAGTCAGATAACAGTACGGACTCTTGGTAAAGCGTCTTAGAAGTCTAAGCGTAAATGTAACTTGAGTGTTCACTTACTGTCTTGTTGCACGGATTGTTAACTGAATGCGCATTATCTGTTAACTGTAAAAAGCTCTGACTGCATGCAGCATTCTTGGGAACGTTGCATAAGTTGTGAGCGGCTGCAGCCTGTGTACTGGTTACTTTATTGTCACGATGTGAAATATGATTGAAGAAAATAATGACACCGGTGAATAGAGAAGGATCATCACTCAAATGCAAAATTATGTTTAACATTGTTTATATGTGCACACTGCACAGTTTCTTCACTCGTGATGATGTGGTAGACTCGTGTTCGGATAATGTGGTCGTTTTCTTGTTATGTTAGTAAAATGAGTGCTCCACGTCTGTCTAAAGGTGTCTGCAATTTGTTTTGCCGGGAACAAGCGTTTCTTTAAAACCCAAATGGTATTGCTTTCCTAGCTGAGAAGCTGCTTAAAACAGCGTATTTAAGTCGTTTTTTATATTTTTAATTGTTCTTGTTGCCTTTTTTGTATTTTTATTTATTCATTTATTTTCTTGCTGTTTGTTGTCGCAAAACTTTTACAAGGGAAATTTCCACTTGTTTGCAAGAATAACATTTTTAATTTATTTTATGTTTTGTTGACTGTGTTAGTTCCCACTAAGCTTGTGGGTTGAGTTCCTCTGCTCTTTCTTTGCCAAGTGGCAATGGACCTATTTCATCCACCTGAGCTACCAGCATCTTAAGCAAATGAGACCTTGGTTTAATGTCTCACACTTAATTGGTGAGCATTCCTATACAGTATCTGATGTGGGAGTAGATCTCCCTGCACCAGAGGTGAATTTGCTACCTGTTGAGTCACTGACACTTCTTCAGTTGTGAAAATCGTGCAAAGTGGTGTAGATTTGACATTGTGCACTAGTTTCAGTATGTTTTTAATTATAGAAAATTTTGAGACTTAAAAGAGAAATGGTTTTCATTAGTTTTAGCTGGACATTCATTAGTAGTTGATTTAATGTTCATAGTTTTGTAGGGAAGAAGATTTGCCCACAAAATGTCTGCATTTATCATTTAATAGTTTGATTCTTTTTACTGCTGCTGTTCTATATTGTTTTGACCTGATTTTCCAACAGTGTTATGTATGATGTCATTCTTTTCTAAAGGCTGTCAAAAGTGTATGCCTTTGGCTGAAAAGTATTGGTGTTTGTAACCAGTCATAGCAATGAGTGTGATTTTATAAATATGTTAGCCCTCTGACAGTATACTGATGAGGCACTGAGCATGCAGTAAATTATTACAATACAGGTGGGATGCCCTTAGCACACTGCACAGATCATTAAAAGAGGTTGAACCAATGTTTTCTTCTTCTTCTTATGATGGTCATGCTCTGTTAAAATACTACTCACATTTTGTGCATATTTTTGGTGTCCTATTTCTCCCCCAAATCCAAAGTGTCAGTATTCAAGTCAGTGTCAGTTCTCCTCAGCTATGTGTTTGCTCTTGGTAGTTTGTATTTTACATGTAGGTTAACATAATTTATTCTGATTTGGACTCAGATTCACATAGATGGGCAGCCTGTTTGAACATGGGAATCCTCTAGGACACATGTCAACCTTGCCAACATGTCATTTTTTCTATATCAGCATTCTAAATGTATGCAAAACACACATGAACAGCAGACCGACATATATGTCAGTAGTTTGAAAGACAAGTATGCCATGCCATTCTACCATTACATTACATCAAGTGATGCAACACTGATATGGGGCCCAATTCCAAAAAAATGGGGTCCGTTGTAAATGACCACTTGCACTGACAGCAGGCTGAGAGCAGATCTTTTGGTGACCCCTGGTGTAAGCCTCTTTATTGATAGGCCTTACATAAAGTAAATCTCTTACACAGAAAGCAACTCTTGTGACTTTAATAAAGAGTTTTATACATGTTCTTGTGGTACAAAGACCAGAGAACAAATAAGAATATTTCTGATGCCCACAGTGAGAAGACCTATCTAACAGTCAGGGCCAGATTCATGAATACCTACACTAAGTGTATACAATCTATATTCAAGAACATTCCTACCACATTTTTCTTGTGCTGTCTGTTCATTCAGAATGGTGTGCACGTGTTAATGAATCTGGCCCTCAGAGTAAACATAAGAGGCATAACAGCATTAGTTGGCATTTGAAGGATGTAAAGTTCTTGCCTATATGCTTATTTGCTTGGCTTGAAAACTGTTACTTGGACCCTTTAGGTTATCTACCATCTGACAAAAAACTACCCTATTAAATGTAACCTTTCCCCATCCAAGTTCCTTGAAATGAATAGTCCCCAACCTTTTTTTTTTTTTACATTTGTGTGGTGTACGGTGAGATTTCCTTACAAGCAAGTAGTTGTTCCTCTCCTTCAGGTTATTTCTGTTTTCTCACCGCTATGATGTTACTGTACATAGTTTGCAAGGTTTACCCTCTTAGAAAATGCATTTTTTATGGTTGTTTCCCGCAGGTTTATTGGGTGCATTTTTCAGAAAGTTAAACTTGTTAAGTTTACAGTCATTGGGTTGTGTATTGATTTCTCAAAGGGAATCCACACTACTTAGGAGTGTTTTTTTTTAATGCCATGGCATTCAGATTGTATTGGCATTTGAAAATGCAGCCTGAGGTGTACGAAGCCATTGCTCATTCTTTACTGATGTGTAAATGAAAAACAGTAATATATGCATTTTATTTACTTGTTTATTTGTTAACCAGGCAGATGCTAGGTACAGCTACCTCTTTTCATGGATGACCCTGGATCATTGCCTGATTAACTGACTTACTTGTAGTCTCACAGTAGGCAATAGATGGCAGAGAATCTCAAATCCAGAACTTCAGTTCGAAGTTCATTAGCAGCTCTTTGCTTTTACCCTTTTTACTATGCTCCCTGTTTTTGGGAAAACTTGGCTAGGCTTACAAAGCCCCCCCTCCTCCAGGTCATTAACCTAGTAACAATTTGTGAAGATAATATGAATACATAATGACCTCTGATTAGGCCAGTCTTGGAAGTGATACAGTGGCTTCCTGCCCAGACGTCCTACCATTCTTCCTCATGTTAAAAGGGTCTTCCAGAGATGATGCTGTAGTGTCATGGGCATACATGGATATGACCTTATTACCCATTGTACTCAGAGCTTGTACTGTGGTCATTAATAACTGCATTTTGGCTGTGGGCATATCTGGACATGTTCAGGGTGTGCCCTAAAGCTCTCTCTGAAATAGTAGGTGTGTCTATTAGGGACATTAGAACAGGTGATTATAAAACAGTTATGAATGTTTTTGAACACAGCCTAATTTATATTTTCTTTCTCTGCATTTAACATGTCCAAAGAAATATCTGAATATTGCCATCTAATGATTTTACAACAGCTAAGGATAAACCAAAAGTATGTACTATATAAAATCTTACAAATAGCTTTATGTGTAACTGGTTTCATAATTATTCTTTATCTGGTACTGTAGGAGTCATAAAGAAACTCAAGGTGAGGAGATATGTGCAGTGACCTGCATCCTACCATATAATATATATCCCAACATTGTAAAATTGGTTTGACAGAAAAGGTGGACATGCTGGCCCTGACACAAAGTTATCTTATACGAATTTTGTATCTTTACAAATATTTGGCGGCCCAAAACCTGAAGTTATTTGGGAAGGTTGCAGAGTTATGCTGTTTCATAGTAAATGCTCAGATGAAATAGAGAAAATTTACTGAGAATTTTTTTTCTAGAAGTGTACAAACATTTGCATTCATAGTGTATCAGACTATTGGATGGATCTTTTCTTGCATACTAGGTTGCCTGGTCACATGTTTTGATTAAGTTGTGGTGATATTTGACACAGAATTTAAATATTTGGTGAGCAAATGAGTGAAAAGCTGTATACTACCTTTGCAAAGGCTGCCATCAGGAATTCCCAAAAATATTTAAAAGCTGTGTACAACAAGAAAACAGAGTGTCACATTGCATGTACTTGTATGATACTGTTGGCTCGGATAAGGAAAGCAGTAGTATATTATAAAGAATGATAAGGTGGATAATCTGTGGATAAAACACCACAGAAGGACTAAAACATGGAGAAATTATTACACTTCTGCAGTCAAATTTCAGTAAAGATTTTAGAGCATGGTAGTTGAAAGCTGTGCAGTGTTGCCAACTGTTAATATTTAATTTTATTCAGAGATTGATGACCTGAGGAAGGTAAGTAGATAGGATGCATGTTGACTTGGTGTGTTAAACCTGACATTATATGTAAATTTGTGGCAGTGCAATAATTTACAGTCTGAATACCAGACAAAATGAGGATCTAGCTCAACACGGACATGAAGGATTTATTTATGTCCATCCCTCACACATGTTGGAAGAACAGGAAACCTTAGTTTTAAATGGTAGAGCTACTCTATACACCCTGTTACTAAAACACCCAGACTTTTCAACAAAAACTACACTTGATGACTATGGCAAGAGCACTAGTTGTGTCCTAACTTAGAACCAATATTCTCCCATAATCAGACAAATAATTGGAAAAAAAAATGGAGAGGGGTGTTAGGAACATTTGAACTGACAGAGAAATTGGGCCAGACACCGCAGATAGTATTCTGTAAGGAAAGGAACATCAAAAATATATTTGAAAAGAACAGAAAAGTAGGTGTTAGAAAAAGGTACCAAGGAAGAATGAGGAAGTATGGAACTTGCAAGGAATGTAGATACATTTATGAGAATACCAATATGATTATTGAGGATTCCAATAAGGTTCTTTCAGTACAGGGGGTATTCGATTGCAATGAAAAAGGGGTAGTATATGTGGCTTTTTGCTTGTCATGCAGGGCTCTCTATATAGGGAAGACTGAGAATCAACTCAGAAAATGTATTTACCAGCACACTTATGCTATACAGAAGAAAGAGAGCTCTAATGCTGTCTTTAGACAATCTAACATCTGTTCCAACTTCAGCAAGTTTGTTGTCTCTATTTTGAAGATGGTTGAGACGAATGATAGGGGTGACAATTGTTCATCATTTTTAGAGTACAGGGAAAAATTTTGGCAAATTTTATTAAATGCCACACAAACCCCAGGGATTAACAATAGAATATCTATTAGTAGTTTACTTGCATTAAAAGCAGGCAGAATTTAATTTATTAAAATAACAAATACACATAGACAAAAATGGTCAGTTCTTGGGCACTAGTTTTAAAAGTTAAAAGGCTTTACCATTAGTTTACATGTATAATTCTGTAGTTTTGTTTTTATATGAAATCACTTAAAATGTATGTTATAGATGAAGCTTATTTAAATTTTAAACGTCCTTGAATATTTTATTGAGATTGTAAGCTACCAGTGATTTAAGAGTGTTTTGTTGGGGGATAAGAAATTTCTCTTTAAAAGAAGAATTTTGAGTGTTTAATACTTTTTAATTAAATACCAGTTTTGATTGGTTCTTGGTAATGATATAAAAAGAGGGAGTTCAAACTCTGATTTTATCTGATGAAGTTCCGTGTACTTTAATAAAGGAACGAAAGTGCTTATCCTGATAGTAGTGTTTATAGGGCTCATCCTACAGCTGGAGCCTCATTTTTTTGTGTGCTTTAATGATTTATTGGATTTTCATTGTATTCTACAGTGTTGAATATGTAAAAATATGAAGATGCTTTACAATTATTGACAGGAAAGTGTAATGGCTGTTATTACAGGTTGATCAAAATGAGTCCACTTGATCTGATAGCTGCTTGCAGACTTCTTCACAATAATAGGAATCCTTGTAGTTTGTCAGTGTGACTCATAAGAGATATTTCAAAAATCTTTGTTCATTGAACTCTTCATTTTTTATCAATATCAAGTAACAATAAGGGTAAGGAGTTTCTTCTTAACTCCACAGTAGTGTATTCTTTTGTGGGATTTTCTTATATTTCAGTGTTGCAAAAATATGTTATGAAGTAAGATTGGGTAACAGTGGGTGTAAGAAGGTTCCTGCTTACCTCCACTGTTCTGCAGTCATTTAATTCATATATTTAGAGATGTGTATGGTATGGCATAGTGTAGGGGAGGCTTACATCTCTATATCACATCGTGTGTGTGTGTGTGTGTGTGTGTGTGTGTGGGTGTTGATGGATTGATATTTTCACAGCAGTTTTATTGTGGGTTAATAGTTTCAACCATGAACCTATGTAGACTCACTTCTACACAAAAGTAAAAAGAACATTTTTAAATTTTATGCTCATAATTATGTATATATCACACAAGAATCCTAAAAACTCTGTACACTAAACAAGTCATCATTTTGTTATAAGGCATATAAAAGATAGTCATGGTTTTTATCAAAAAGATTTCATAACAACAATCTATTTATAAAATTCTTAACTAATTCTTGCAGTGTTTTATGTTAATTATAGAAATTGGCATTTGATGCCTTTAAAGTCTTCTTTTATTAGTAGTCTCATTTAAACCAGGGGCATTGCATACATATAGGTTGGTGTTTGTGTTCAGCATAATCATGTCTAAAGCCAAATTAACTGTTTACACATAATCAAAAACAACTTCTATAACTATGCAATGGAAACCAGTAAAGTTATTGCATAAAAGATTGCTGATGTAGTACATTTTTCAGTTTCATTATTGTACATAGAGTATTAGGCCCTTACTGAAAAGGAGGGCTTTAAGACATTGTCTGTTTGATAGCTTCTTGAAGCTTCATTGGTTAATAAGTTAATTGACTTAAAATGAAATTTGCAAATACTCATTGGTTAATAAGTTAATTGACTTGAAATGAAATTTGCAAATACTGTATTCCTAGGTAGTCTCTTTGCACTCTGATTTTTTTCTGAAAGTGCTTACTATTTTTTATGTGCTTTTTAATTGAAAAAAATATATTTTTTTACACATTGGACATTTTTTGTGAGTGACTTGTTATACTTCAGTCAGATACATTCGGTTGTTTTGGAGTGATATATCACAAGATAACATTTGAAAAATACTATGCACACCATTTCACTTATGCATTTTTGATATTTCAGAATATTTGCCAAAACTTATACTTGTTTACAGATAAAAGATAGTGATAACAAATGAACATGGGGCACATTTCATGAAAATGATTTTGCAGAAGTTGAAGGTACCACATTGTATGTATGGGGCTGAACAATAGTCTCAGAAAAAGGAACGAAAATAAAAAGTTTTAGTGAAGTGACTTGTTGGTATGCATATGTTAAATTACTAGATAGATTTCAAACAGGTAAGAAATGCATACTCATAGGAAACTTGACGCTGTCTTCTTTAGTTACAGCAATGGCATGGATGTTAAACTATTACAAATAGATGGTTTTATGTCACTTTGCCAGCAATGCCTCTTGAAAAATATTTCTGGAAATTATAAGTTCTGAATATACACTGAAACTGACTAAGCATGTCAGTTCATCTCTGTTTTGGGAAGTCTGTTTATCAAGAACAGTCCCATGGGACCTGGAATAAAATAATGCCTGAAGATGTTAATCTCAGACAGGTCATTTAGGTAAATCACTTCGATATCTGACAGTTCCCACATAGTTCTATAATTTATTTACATTTGCTAACCAAGTAGGTAGGCTGGTCCAGGGAGCCTTTTCATCCATGACCTGTGCCATAGGCAGTACAAACATAACAAATTAGTAGGTATAGGTGTTCCCCAATGGTCCATCCTAGGACCTCTGTTATTCTCACTATTTACTAACCAAATATCCTCATCCTCTTTGCAAGCAACCTTCATACCCCAACACAACCCAAATGACACATAGCCCACAGACTCAGTGTGCCACTCAACCACAGCCAATAAGGCAAAACAACGTACCCAACACACTAGTCATAAGTGACTCTTTAGTCAGGCACACTGATGTCCCACTCACCAGGCTAAACAAGGAGAAGGTTACTGTCAGCTGCCTTTTCAGGTGCCAGGATCCGCCACATACCCCACGCACTCAGGTCACTCCACAACAAGTACAAATCTGACTCTGTCATTGTCCATGTTGGTGTGAATGACCTGAGACGTACCTTCCTGGACTACATGAAAAGAGACATGGAAGAGCTCTCCGATCTTGTAGCTCAGGCAGGTATGACCCTAGCCCTGAGTAGCATTCTGCCATCACCCTGAATGATACTGCAGTACAAGGACAAAATGATTGACTTCAACAATTGACTAAGCTTCTGGTGTCATTCTAAGGGGATTCAGTATCTGTCTGCTTGGGATGACATGGTCGACAGACCACGATGCATTGCCACAGATGGCCTGCACCTGTCGCCCCTGGGATTCCAGATACTGGCTAAGGCTCTTTCTGCCCCTGTAGAGCATTTTTTAGGCAAGGTTCAAATAACAAGTTCACCACAGTAACAGGAGCAGGCAAGCAAAAACTGAGGGTAATGCTACTCAATGCTAGAAGTCTAAATCTCAAAATGCACTCACTCGAGGCACTCCTTAAAATGGAGAACATCAATATCTGTGCAGTGACTGAGACCTGGTTCAAGGCTCCCGAGAGCACCCCTGCACTACCAGGCTATAACTCCTACCACACTTTTCGGCCATGTAACCTGGACCGAAACACTAAAGGCGGAGGTGTGTCCATATTCATTAAGGATATCCACACCTCCAGGCTAGTTGCTCAGCATAATGCATCCAAGGTTATCCAAGTACAACTAACTCTAGGCAAAACTGCAATCCAAATTGTAGCTTGTTACATATCCCCCACCATTCCCACTCCTGTTTTCTTGATGTACTGGAAAATATAAGGGTTCAACCAAACAACCTAATAATGGGTGACTTCAACTACCCCATCATTAACTGGGAATACTACTCGTGTACCAACTCCTTAGCTCAACGCTTTCTGGAATTTATAAACTCCAATGCCCTGGATAAATTAATCCATACCCCTACCAGGGGCAACAATATCCTTGACCTAGTCATTACCAACATGAGTGACCGGTGTTCCACACCTGAAGTCAACTCCTCGTTGGTCCGATCCGACCATAAGCTAATCACCCTTGATATCCACATCCCGCCCCCACCCCTTATTAAGGAAACCACAATAAAAAATTTCTCCAAAGCCAATTTCATGCTTCTTAAGACAGACGTGGTGAACTTCATGACACCCATGCAGATGGACAATACATTTACAACTGCTGAATCCTACAGAAGTGCACTCTATAAGCACTTACACGAGTGCATGGATCGTGCTATCCCAAGCAGAACCAAGACGCTATCCTCCAAAAAAAGGAAGCTAATCTGTTGGTCCCCTGTCATAAATAAACTGTACAACAGAAGGAAGAAACTGTTGCAAAAGAGAGTAAAATCCCATGAGTGGAGGAGCTCCCTGGTCAGCCTCAGTTAGAAGCTGAGATCCCTTATAAGATCCTCCAAAGCTAGCTATGAAAACAATATCACCACTAATTCTAAGGACAACCACAAAGCATTCTATAGCTATGTCAAGAATCTCAATGGCAACACCCAGATCTGCTCTGAGTTACAGCACAAAAGCAAGAAAATTACAGAACCAACTGATATTGCCAACATCCTGGCAGATAGATTCATTGCTAACTTTACCCCCCACCCCCTAAAGGGCCCATATCTATACAGGAAGAATGCAGAGTCCCTGTAATCACAACTATGCAGGTAAAAGCTGCACTCTCTAAAGCCAAAAACACAGCATCCATAGGACCGGACAACATCCAAGGCTGCGTTTTAAATGAACTTCAGAACAAACTGGCTCCCCACTTAAGCACCATGTTCAATAATAGCCTTGCATCAGGCTTTGTGCCCACTGAATGGCACACAGCAACAGTTATCCCACTCCACAAAGGGGGAGCCACCACTGATCCGGAGAACTATAGACCTATTAGCCTCACGAGCCTGGAACTCATAAACAAAGACATTGGTAACCTCCAAACTCTGAATCCCACCCAGTTCTGGTTTGTGAAAGGCAGAGCATGCCTCCTGAACTTGATCGACTTCTTTGAGGCAGTCACCAAAGCCGTAGATGAGGGTAAGGTGGTTCACACAGCATATCTTGACCTCACCAAGGCTTTCGACACCATCCCCCATTCTGGAATTATAGCTAAACTCACTAAAGTAGGTATAAATCCCTACATCACAAGATGGGTTGCCAACTGGCTCACTGACAGAACCCACACTGTAAAAGTTGTAGGCTCCAAATCAGACCTCAAAGCAGTGACAAGTGGAGTACCACAGGGTTCCGTCCTGGGACCTCTCCTGTTTGTTATCTATTTCTCTGAAGTACAGGCTAATACAGAATCTTCTGGCTAATGAAGTTCACAGATGACTGCAAACTAGGAGCCATAGTCAAGTCCCCAAATGATGTAGACATCCTACAGAAGGGCCTCGCTGAGACAGATGCCTGGTGTCAGAGCCATGGCCTCAAGCTCAATTCCAAAAAGTGCAGTGTCATCCCCTTTGGTAAAAACTCTGTACCCATGAGCTGCCACATAGGCAGCAATCTGCTTAACATCGAATGTGTGATGAGACCTTGGGACCCAGGTGGACAGTAGTCTTTCCTTTGATAGTCACATCGCCACAGTAGTCAGGAAGTCCTTCTAAGTGGCACACCTCATCATAAAAGGGTTCTCATCCAGGAAAAAAGAGGTCATTGTTCCCCTCTACTCGACACTCATTAGACCCATTATAGAGTACAACGCCCCTTTTGGAATGTACCTCACAAGACATCTGTGGCAGCTGGAAAGGCCACAGAAGTACCTCACAAAGAGGATTACTGGCCTCATCCAAATGCCCTACACTGACCTCCTCAAAAACCTCCAGCTGTACTCCGTAGCATATCGCCTACTCCGAGGTGATCTCTGCCTAACATATAAAGCTATGTCAAACCCAGAGCTGTTGGACATGCTACACCTAAAGAAATCCCAATCCCTCCAAGCCACACGCTCTAGGGACCTAAACCTTATCACCACAATAAACAGGACATGCTGGAGGGATAGATTCCTGTTCCAGAGACTTCCCATACTCTGGAACAGGCTGCCCATCTATGTCAAATAAAGTTCTTCATTAGCACTCTTCAAGAAAAATCTTGATGAATGGATGGTAAATATGAAATACACCTCGGGGATCACTTCTGTGTCTCTGCTCGACAGTGGCACAGGAAAATAACTTTCTTGGGTGGTATAAGCCAGGGAACCTTGTTGGCTAGGCTTACGTAGGCCCTTGGGCCGATAGCCTAGTACCTACCTATGAACACTCTCTGCCTCAGTTGTGCAATATGCAGATGATACCACCATTATATGTACCTCTCCTGCCCTACAGGAACTAAAAGCCAGAACCCAAAAAAACTTATTCATAGCCGAAGAATAGTTCACTAACATAAAACTTATTCTTAACCCCCCAAAAAACTAAATTCGTTCTGTCTGGCCCCAGAAGATCTCTTCCACCAAATAATGACGTTACCATAACATCTAGAGACAGTATTCAAATTAACCCAACCACACACACAAAACTATTAGGTGTAGAAATCGACAATCTACGATTTGACATTCATATAGCCCAAACAATTAAGAAAGTTAACAAAAAGCTTGGTCTCCTGTACAGAAATCGACAGTTCATCACTAGACCTACTAAGGCCACCTTAGCAAGAACTCACCTTTTATTTATTCTCCTTTATGCCTCCCCTATCTTCACTAATCTTCATCACAGTGAAATAAACAAATTGGAATCCTGCTACAACAAGATTGTTAGATTTGCTACTGATTCCTCGCACAGGTCCCACCACTGTCTTGCCCTTAAGCAAATAAATTGACTCGAACTTCCTAAACTACTCCTACTAAACCAACTCTCAATAGTGCATAAACTCTACTACTTCCCTGAAAAAAACCCAGCACTTCAAAGCATAATTCACCCCTACACCACCACCAGGACCCTAAGATCTAGTCATCAGAACCACATAAATGTCGTCAAACGCAAATATGATGCAGGTAAATCACTCTTTGCCTGCACCATCGCCAGAACCTGGAACTCACTCCCAAGCCACTTAACGTCTACCACCACTACTTCCTAATTTAAAAAACTTCTCAAAACCCACTACATATCTAATTGGCATTGCACATGCTGCTCCCTAGGCTAGGTCATTTCACTGCACTGGTGCTGGGATTCTGCTAGGGATCAAATGGCTGCTCCCTATTTCCTGTTGCTAGAATTTTGTTTAGTATCAAATGGCTGCTACCTAAAAAAAAACAAGGGTCCTATCCTTTGTACCTATATTAAAACATCTACTATTTTTCATATATATATATATATATATATATCGAATGCTCTGTTATAATATACAATTTTTGTACCTATATTTGTGCTTAGAGCTATCTACACTCAATTGTAGACCTCTTATGTATCCTATATGTATATTATTACTATGTTTGTATGGAATTGTATTGTTTGCTTCGAGCTTTTCTCCCTGGGCCTCTGCTGAAAATGGACCTGCGTCCAGTCGGACTTTCCCGGTTAACAAATGTAAAATAAATAAAATAAAATAAATAGCATTTTGCATAGTCTGAGAGTTTTGCAAAGGCATGTTCAGTGTTGCTGCATGCATAAATATTACAATATGTAGACATGTATGCTGCTGTTCTTTATCCCCAAAGTTCTTATTTACGAAGAACATACATTATAAATAATAGTAAGAGTATTTTTATCCTTCCATACTGTCACATTATTTACACATTATAATTAAAATACTCACACCCAGGATAATGTAGCCATCAGATTGGAATACAAAACGTGTACTCATTATTGGAACTTAAAACATGAATGTAGTCAACACTAGTAAATAGTATGCGCATTTGCTCAGTTGCATTAGGATGTGTGTTGTCTGAAGACTGCTTTTAGTTGTACATTCTGGAGAAAATGTTGTATTTAGTTAAGTTGCCGCGGTGCTACGGTAGTAGTGTTGTTACCTCACAGCAAGAGGTTCTCCCGTTCGATTCTCGGCTTGGCTTGGGAGTGCCTTCTGTGTGGAGTCTGCATGTCCTCCCTGCAGTTGGGTAGCATTCAAAAGACATGCGTGCATAAATGGGAATGCCTTCATTGAAGGTTGGGCGTCGAGCTGGCACCTCAGCGTTTCCTAAAATCTACTGCCAATCATTAGCGGACCTGAGTTCCGCTGTGGCGACCCCTTACCAGGAAAAAGCCGAAAGACAAACGAGAACAACATGGTTATCTATGTATTTATGTAATTGCAGTAATAAGTGTGAAGAGCCAACAGCTGTAGTCAGTGTGTATTAACATTATAAAAGACAGAAGCAAGGGTTGAACATATAGGCTATTATCCAGTATACCAGTAGCGTTTGTAGTTGTATACATCCATTTGGTATCTTTTATTGATGTTGTTTATGTCAGTACAGCAGTATTTTATAATTATTCCTAAGCCTGCATATTATTATGATGGATGGAGAAGTGAGAAGATGTTTCAGATTATATATTCATCTTCCCCCATAACCTGCTCATATTTTTGTGCTGTTATTGTGTTGAGTGTTCAGCAGTGACTTTTATTCTGATGTAAGGAGATTATTCATAAGCACATGACACAAACTGTGCAGTTCTGTTTCTAGCAGAATTGCTGAGTGTTTTATAAGAGAGTGATTCAAAGACTACTCTGGCACTACATCAGTATGAAGGCTGTGGCAAATAGCATTACTGATATCTTCCTGGATGTTGTTGCATGCAAGTGCTGCAGTCTGGGGACACGGCTTATGTAAAGTAGTAGCCGTATGCCATGTCCTGGAATTGTATGCCATCAGTGAAATATCTCAGTAGAGCAATTCAAAGACAAACTTTACTACTATATTGTGGTGTGAAGCTATAGGAATATATATTGTGTTTTTATGGTTTCCACCCATTGCTGTTTGTGTCACGAGTGGGGCTGTTGACATTGCAGCAAAACTACTGCAAGTCGTTGTGTGTGTGTGTGTAGGGGCATAAGTGGGATTACAGAGTTAAATAAATGTGTATTTACAGCTGGTGTCTATGTGAATGTATTTTTGTGGTGGTGTGTGTATGTTTCTGTCTGTCTGTGCTTGTATCTTTAGGTTGCTACACTTGGGAAGTACTTAAGTATTGATTCAGAGATATGCGTCAGTCACTAATAAGGTTTGCTCAGTGCAAACTGTTTCATGTTTTTGAATCGCATATTCTTGCCATAACATTACTAGATTTCACTAGCAAATCAGTAGTAGCATAACAGCAATATTTTCTCTGAATAACCCTTTAATGTTGAGACATGTTACATGCTTTGTGTATTCAGATAGTTTAGAATGGCTGAGAGCTGTGGATGGATATATGTTGCTGTATTCCACTGGCAACTGCTGGCAAAAAGAATGAAATTACAACCTGTGCTGTAATGAGCAAGGTTATATACCATTCACAGAATGGAATTTTGATACTATAATTTTCAAGGTGAATAAAAATCAAGCTGAAGATGTATTATTTTTGTGTCTGCAGCATGTGTATGTATATATAGAGTGTCTATATGTTTGTATGCATATATATATATATATATATATATATATATATATATATATATATATATATGTGTGCGTGCGTGTGTGTGCATGCGTCTGCGTTTAGTCGACAACTTATGAAAAAGTTATCAGCTTTCCTGGCTGCTTAATTTAGAGGAAAAGCTGATCGATTGTGGTCGAAGGGTGACATAATACCAGGGCTGAGAATATACCTTTGCCCTTGTACTATTTGATCTTAGTGTTGGTGTATTTAATTAGCAGGGGGTGTTGAAGGCATGACGTGAGGTTATGTCTCTGAGCATGCGAGCTGGAATGTTGATTTTTGTTGACATTTAGGCTGTTGAGCTAATGAAGTTTATATAAACTTCAGTAGAGCTACACACACACACACACACACACACACACACACACACACACACACACACACACACCAGATACATGTGTATACAACAAGCATGTCAGCAGTTAAAGCAGTTTAAGAAAAATGATGAGGGTGAGAGAGCATTGCTACCTACAGTTTTTTCAGTCCTTGGGAAATGCCACCAAAAATGATAAAGCATTAATGTACACAAATATATCCGTGTGTATATATGAGTTACATTCCTTTCATCTAATTCTTAGTTCATCAGAATGAAAGAGTATGGGTGTATTTTGTAGAAAGTGTGTGTAGCTGAGTGGTAAGATCGTCGGAAGTAGGATATTGGATTTGTGGAGGTGAGAGTGAGTTAGGTTATAGGAGTGTGTGTGTGTGTGTGTGTGTGTGTGTGGTGTGTGTGTGGTGTGTGTGTGGTGTGTGTGTGTGTGTGTGTGTGTGTGTGTGTGTGTGTGTGTGTGTGTGTGTGTGTGTGTGTATATGTATGTGTGATAGCTGATTAGGGTTTGACTAAGGCTTAGGTAAAGGGACAGAGTGTATCTGAGAGTGTCTGAGATTTAGGATTACAGTTAGGGTTAAGTTAGTGGTTAGATGTACCGTCTTTTTTTTTTGTGTGTTATTGTGTGCTCTACATGTCTTGGATAGTGGCTGTGTTAATGGGAAGGCTTTTTCTAAGGTAAGGTGTAGGGTTAGGGTTAGTACATATTAATAAGGTGGAACAGGAAAGGGGGTAAAGCCTAGGGGTGTTGTGAGGTATGATATGCCTGATGTTCATCATGTATACAGCTGCAGTAATCACATATGGGTTCTCTGCCGTCAGGTGGTCCCTCGGTCGGCCGAATTCCAAAGTCTTGGTCCGGCGTCGGTTGTTGTCGCTTTTCCTGACGCCAGTGACAGGGGTATATAAGACACAGCCGACGCCATGTTCTCCAGTCTTTTGCCGCGCGGTGCCCGAAGCAGAAGCAGTTCGCAAGTGCCGGTCGGCCAGCTCCTGAATTTACGAAAAATTGGAAACCGAAGTCTTCTTTAAAGCTAAGTATCCCGTTGGGGAAACTTTTCTTGCCTCAGACCGATGTCAGACAAAGTTAACAATTGTATTTCTTGTGGGAAGCAAATACTGCATAAGGATTTCCATTCCCTCTGCATACCTTGTTTAGGCCCAGACCACGACTTCTCGGGCTGTCGCTTTTGTGCTACTTTCAATAAACGCACTATTAAGCGTTGGGCGGAGTTCGCCCAACATTATTTTGGTAAAGCCTTTGATTATAAAATGTCGTCGGAGACTCTGACTACCGTTTTGTCCAAAAAACGCAAGGACAAGGACCGACACGCAAGGTCCGCGGTCTCCACCGACACCACGCCAAAACCGACTGCACGTGGTCCGGTTCTCAGCGAGATGCCTTTGCAGTCCCTGACTACCGACGACACTTCTTTGGCGGTGTCTTCTGTACCCGAGACCGCAGGTGCCTCGGCCTTACTCAGACTACAACCACCGAAGCCACTGTGAGTGTTGAGTCTCCTAATGTGGACAGGTCCACTTCCACCCAGGGTGTCTTTAGGCCCTCATCTTCCTTTTCCATTAAGGCCTTTACTAAGTCCAAATCAGCCATGCATCCCAAGAGGCCTGTTGCTCAGGGCCCATCCCCAGGCCCCAGGCCTAAAAAGCAGATGCTTAAAATGGCTGAGGATTTGATTACCCTTATCAGGGGTTCCCAACCCCGTCCAGACAAGAGACCCAGAGTGGAGGAAGATTCTCCCTCTTCTGAACAGGGCTCCATTTTCTCAGAACATTCTGATGTAGAGGAGCACTGTGACTCCCCTTATGAAGATTCGGATGCAGAACAGTCCATTCCTTCTGTATCTCCCCCAGAGGATTTCTCTTTTGGGGAAACCTTGCACATCTTGAGGGAGCACTTCCATTGGGAAAGCCAAGACTTTTCTGCTTCCAAGAAAAGGCTTAGGGAATTTCTTTTGTTACCTCAACACAGACCGCTGGCTATACCTCCTGTCTTGGACATACTTGAGGATGTTTACTCGGAGGCTTGTCTTAATCCGGATTCCCTGCCTCCTGCTCCAGTCAAACCTGATAGGTACTACAGAGTTCCTAACTCTCACCCATTTCTTTTCAAAAGCCATAATGCTGACCCTGAAACCATTTCTCAAGGCCCCAAGGGAATGAAGGCCTCTACTGCCAAGAATCCACTACCTTCCGAAAGAGAATCTAGATCCTTAGAAAGGTGGGGAAAAAGGTATACACCCCGGCCACCCTAGCCATGAGTGCCTTAAATTGTCAGTTCCATATGCTTAAATACCAGCAGTTTCTGTTATCTCAATTAAGAAATAAAATGTCTCAACCTGAACAACCAGATTTGAAGGAATTGCAGGATATGATGCATAGTGCAGAACAAGTGGGTAAACACACCTTACAATGTGGCTATGATGCCTTAGAGGCCTCAAGTAGAGCTGCTGTTACAGGATCAGTCATTCAGAGACATGCTTGGCTTAGGGAACAAAGCTTGCCTGATCATGTTAAAGCTAAACTACTAGATGCTCCTTTACAAAAGGATGTACTATTTGGTACTAATGCTGAGGAGATACTATGTAAAATGGAAGAAAAAGCTAAATCTATGCAAACTGTCAAGGCTTTTCTACAGGTACAACCACCTCGTTTTAGCAGAAATTGGCCTTCAAAAAACTGGTCCTTTCCAGCCACGGACAAGCCCCAAAGAGGTAGATACAGGCGCACAAGGGGCAGAGGACAATCTCAAGGATCATATGGAGGCAGACAATGGCAAACTCCAGCACCAAGAGGTGGCGAAGACAGTGCACAACAATACAGAAAACAAACCCAATGACTTCCTCCTTTTCATGCCAAGCAAGTCTCAGCTGGCAGCTCCTTTGGGAGGAAAGCTGGCATTATTTACAAGAAATTGGCATGTTATCACAACAGACAAATGGATCCTGGACATTATAAACAGAGGCTACAGATTTCATTTTCACACACTTCCAAAAATAAGAGGCATGCCAAACCTGCCACACAATCAAAGGGCAGAGGCACAAATACAAATTTCAAAACTCATGGACATGAAAGCTATTCAAGAGGTACCTACTCACGAACAAGGTCAAGGTTTTTATTCCAGACTATTTCTGGTACCAAGGAAAGGAACCGACTGGAGACCCATTTTGGACTTATCCATCCTAAATACATTTCTACTCATACCAAAATTCAAGATGCTCAAATTACAGCAGCTTCTTCCCATGCTGGGCAAGGGGTTTTGGCTGGTAACATTGGACCTCAAGGAGGCATACCTGCATGTCCCAGTCAGACAAAGCTGCAGAAGATACCTCAGATTTCTTGCAGGTTCAATCCACTATTAATTCTCTGCATTGCCCTTTGGCTTATCTACTGCGCCTAGAGTATTCACGAAATGCCTGGCATCAGTAATCGCCTACTGCAGACTTCAAGGGATACAAATTTACCCTTATTTGGACGACTGCCTGATCCAAGCGGACAGCAAGCACAAACTTCTGGAACACCTAGCTTATACAATACGGTTACTGAATTCTCTGGGATACACAGAGACACAGCAAAATGATAGGCATAGTTTTTATTCAAACTAAAGGGGTGGCGAAAGCCACATAACTATGGGCTAGGCTTATAAATGCCCTTGGGCAGATAGCCTAGTATGAACCTATGAACCTATGAACACAATCAACAAAGAGAAATCCAGGCTAACACCATCTCAGAAAATAACTTTCCTGGGTGCCAAATTGGACACAAACACCCAGATGGCCTACCTTACACCAGAAAAACAGGGGCAACTAACTCAGTACTTCAAAATACTAGCAAATTGTACCAGGCTTACTGCAAGGAAAATCCTGCAGGCTCTGGGCTTCATGGCATCTTGCATTCTTTTAATCCCATGTGCAAAGTTGCATATGAGAAAACTTCAATGGTACCTAAAAAACCTATGGTCTCAGCACAACCACAATTTGGAAACAATACCAATATTTCCATGTTTGCAAAAGGAATTTCTATGGTGGGCCCAAGCATGTCAAACAAACACAGGTCTCTCATTCTGCAAGCCTCAAGCAAATCAAGTCATCACAACAGACGCCTCAGATTACGCCTGGGGGGCGCACATAACAGACAGGTGCATTCAGGGCAAATGGTCCCAAAAGGAAAAGCACCTTCACATCAACCAAAAAGAAATGTTAGCAGTGATAAATGCAATTACAGCATTCAAGGACCTCCTGCATCCAGGACAATTATTGATAAGAACAGACAACACCACAGTAATGTGGTACATAAACAAACAAGGAGGAACACATTCATACCCCCTGTGCAGACTAGCCATGACACTTTGGAACTTGGCTCTGGAATGGCAAATCGAACTTCAAGCACAGTACTTGCCAGGTTTGGAAAACACGCTGGCAGACAGTCTAAGCAGAAATATGACAGATCCGCATGAATGGAAGTGGCATCCTCAGGTGTTTACACAGAAAATACAAGCGTGGGGAAGGCCAGACATAGATCTCTTCGCCTCCCACAGGAATCATCAATTGGAAAAGTTTTGCTCAAGGACCTTCCATCCAAAGGCCTGGAGAGTGGACGCCCTTTCATTCAGTTGGACAGCATGGACAGTGTACGCTTTCCCACCTCTGCCTCTTCTGCCCAAGGTGCTCTTGAAAGCAAGAGCAGACAGACCGAAGATGATACTGATTGCTCCAGACTGGCCAAGACAGCACTGGTACCCACTCCTGAGGAGCCTAACACATACTCCTCCCTGGCTTCTACCTCTAATGCCTCTTCTGCTGACTCAGCACAGCTGCAAAACTCTTCACAGTCAGCTGAAAACACTCAGTCTCGCTGCATGGAAAATTCCTTAACACCACAACAGATCCTACTCCCCAAAGAGGTGCAGGACGTCATTCTGGAGGCCAGAAGGCCATCAACTAGAAAGGCCTACTCCGCAAGATGGAAACGGATTTGCTCCTGGAATGAGAAAAAAGGCCAGGTTCCTAGAAAACTAAATTTGCCTCGGGTATTACAGTATCTAGCTGAGCTGCTGAACAGTGGGCTCTCATTTTCCTCCATAAAAATCCATGCCTCAGCCATTTCTGCAGAATTCAACACGGATCCACCGTTATTCTCTCACCCACTTTTAAGGCAGTTCCTCAGAGGGGCTAAGAATATAAGACCACCAAGGAAACAACCAGTGCCAGCCTGGGATCTTAATTACATTCTAGAAAAATTAACATTGCCTCCCTTTGAACCAGCTGCCTCAACAGATATGCAATATTTGTCCTGGAAAACAGCTTTCCTTCTGGCTATTACCTCAGCTCGTAGGGTTTCGGAGCTACAAGCCCTCATGGCTGTGCAGCCCTTTCTCATCTTCCATCAGGACAGGGTTTCCCTTCGAACCAATCCGTCATTTATGCCTAAAGTGGTATCCAGGGTAGGTTTGAATCAAGCCATACACTTACCTACCTTTTACCCCAATCCTCAAAACAAAGGGGAAAGGCTGCTACATTCCTTAGACATCCATAAGCAGCTACATTATTATTTGGACAGAACAAAGCCTTTCGGGAAATCGGAACAGCTTTTTGTGTCCCATGCTGTAGGAGCTCAAGGGAAGCCTGTTACCAAACAGACAATTTCAAAATGGATAGGCCACTGCATACGATTTTGTTACTCCTATCATGGGAAATCTGTCCCTACAGGCATCAGATCCCACTCCACCAGGGCCACAGCTACCACTATAGCTTTCCTCAGATGAGTTCCTACCAAAGATATTTTGGAGGCAGCCACTTGGAGTTCTGTGCATACCTTCACAAAACACTACCACCTGCCTTTATATTCCAAAACTAGAGCAGGCTTTGCCACTGCTGTATTGCAGGAAATTCTGGCTCATCCCAGTTCCACCTAGTGCCTACCACCCTGTGCGTAGCTTTGGGATTCTACCCATATGTGATTACTGCAGCTGTATGCACGATGAACATAGTACAGTTTTGTACCTACCATAAATGTAGATGTTCGAGTGCTAATACAGCTGCAGTACAGGTTTCCCTCCCTCCTTCCCCTCTTGGTAAAGGACTAGTGGCTAGCACCTCCTCATACAACCTAATTTGGGTTATCCTCCTATGGTGTATTTGCTTGCAACTACTGTTGTTTGATTACATTGCATTGCTTGAATATATTTTTATATATATAATTTATGTATTGCCTTCCTTCTGGGGGCACCTGACATCTGGGGCAAGAAAAGACTGAAGAATATGGCGTCGGCTGTGTCTTATATACCCCTGTCGCACTGACGTCTGGAAAGAAAGCGACAACAACCAACGCCGGACCAAGACTTTGGAATTCGGCCGACCGAGGGACCGCCTAACGGCAGAGAACCCATATGTGATTACTGCAGCTGTATTAGCACTTGAACATCTACATTTATGGTAGGTACAAAACTGTACTTTTTACCCTAAAATATTCACAAGAATAATAATTTTGTGGCATTTCCCATGGAATGAATAAATGTTAGGTAGTAATGGTCTCCCACCCTCAACATTTTTCTTAAGCTGCTTTAGCTGTTGGTATGCTTGCTGCCTTGATTTAATTGAGTTTGTATGATTTTTATGTGTTTTTAATGCTTAATATGCATTTTGTATTCATGCAATGTTTTACTTGTAAGCATCTTCGCATGTACCTCTGAGGTCAACAAATGCCTAGAGAATCTTTCTGCTGTATTTGTGTGTGGTTGCAACTTGATTCCAATAGCTCCTTTCTGTTGCTAAGGTGACTGTTATTTTGTTTCTTCTTCTTTATTTTCTCTCTCTGAAATTTGTTTTCCTTTTCTTCAGGTGAGTACTTTTTCCCCTGATTAGATATTCCCCGGGATTCATGAAGCTCGGCGCAAGGACGGCGGTAGGCTTGCGCCGACAGTGCGGTGTGAAGATGGCGCAGTAGCGCCAAATGCATATTAATGAAGGCGCACTGCTACCACAGCCACGTACACAGGAAAGGAGCGTGAGTGCATAGGGCATGTTGAAGTGCCGCACGGAGGCGTGGAAATGGCAGCTGCCAACGTGCAACCTAAAATGCTTGCATATAACAAGTTGCAAGATAGTAATCACATCTGGCAGTGTCCCTGGATACTGAAACGTATGCAAAGCATGCAAGAAAGTTCCTGCAAACACAAAGTGAAGAAGCAAACACAAATGCATGGCAGGGAATGATGGGTCCCTATCCCGCGAACAAATGACATGGAAGACCGTGTGGCCGTAGTCCAATGCCGTTTAGATAGCTATACCAAGTGGAAGTGAAACGCATCATATGTTAGCGAGCCGCCAGTAGGTACATCCAGCCCAATGGTGAGGGTCACCATCTGACCCATAATGTGAGGGAGGGTACACAGCTGGTTAGATGTGTCCATAACAAAATACACGATAAATGTAAATATCTAGCGACCCTGTGTCTGAATCATATCCCACAAGGCATGTAATAGTCACATACAAAAGGTATGTCCGTAGTTCACATACCAAATATGATAGGAAATAAAATAAGCATGTAAACAAAACAGAAGGAGCATATAAACAGCTACAACAATAAGGAAACCTGTAGGCCGAAAGGAACAGTATTATCCGTACCGTCGACAGTGGGGACGTGTTGTCTAGTACAGTCGGATATGTGTGCGGAATATATCCCATCCTGGACATAGGAAAAGGTGGCATCCTACCAATGAGTAGAACAGACTGCCAAAATCCAGAAATCCAGAGGTACAAGCCGAACTTGTCAGGATGTGTCACAGTTGAACGGGTAGTACCAGGGTATACCAACCATGTAATGAAAGTTAAGTATGGGCGTCTACCTATGTGTATGAGGCATAGCATGTGGAAAGCAAACATGGCAGGGTAGTCCACACAGCCATAAAGGTACCTGACACATGTAGGGAATTCAATGTGTTACTCTGGCCATGTCATGGGCCAACAACCGAAGCAGTGATTTATGGGGTGTGAGGAATCTGTGTGTGTGGGGGGATGGGTAATGGTACAATCCTCCAAGGCGATACTGTGTCGTATGCAGAATAGGTGAACTGGAGTGTATGAGGGAGCAGCGGGTGAAGCTGAAAGAAACACAAACACCTGTATAAATAGTTGCAGTACAACCAGACAGGCCATACTGTAGAACACAATCCCACAAACATATGAATATTGAAATGCGCGATACAAATCGATAGACATGTCACTGGCACATACCCACAGATTGGTCCTGATGGAACTGGCCATAACAAATGCAACACACCTGGATGCATAATGGACTACCCAGCATTCCCTCCACATCACACAACCCACTCCCGTACCTGAACGTCCACCAAATCCAGCCATACTTGGCCTACTGGTTTGGTGCAGCCACAGCTACACATAGTGACCACTACGCATATGTGGTAGGTAGTGTCACCCTAGGCAGCTGCAGGATTGCACACTATGTATCCCTGGCATGTAAAACCCCCAGCAGGTTTTCATATAGCCAAAAAGATGTTCGTTATTTCCTTGTGGATCAGTCCAATTTTTGGATATCCCTCATGGGATATGTAACCTGTGTAAACATTAGAATGGAAGACACGAAGTCCAGTAGATATCTGGACACAAGTTGGAATGTGCATTAGAGGTGCATGACACTGTCCAGCCATAAGTGGTCATGCATAACCTACCACCCAGGATCAAACACCTGCCCGTGACGCGTGTGTCCCGACACGAAAAAGCGGGAGAATATATTGCACACATTCGTTTAGTGGCACATGGTATAAGCATGATGAAGGTACTGACGTAAACAGGATACCCCTGACCCACTGTGTGAGGGACAAGTAATGTGTGTATAGGTGTGACCTGACCAACAATGGTACAATGCCAAATGTCATGTGACCGTAGGGAATAACTATGCACCATACTGCATGTAACAGTTGCCTAAAGCGGTCACATCAGGATAGAATAAACGTAAGTCATACAAGAAACAAGCAAACAACAAAAGTGCCAAAGGTAGAAGGCTTACAGCTAGGAAACAAATGACTGTTCTAAACCTGCAGTGACCGTGGCTATGTGTCGGCCCAAATAATCTGGTGTCCGCAGTAGGGTTGTCATCTGTCCCGCTTTGCGAGGGATAGTACATCGTTGGACAGTTGTGTCCTGACAAAAGACATTTCAAATGGCAAATGTCCTGGGATTGTAGGACATAATTATGTCCCATATGTTATGTAAAAGTAGCAGAAAAGAATTATTGCAGTATCTACAATACCTAAATGTTACAAATATCAGAATAAGCAGATAAACCGCTACAACAATAGGCTTTTATGTCGGCAAATAAGTAAAATTCTATCCGTTGTACTGACCGTGGGTATATGTCGGCATGTAAAACCAGGTATGTTCCGAAAATGTCCCATCTTGGTCATGTGAAAAGGTGCCAACCCTAGTCCCGGAATACAGCACAACACGTACATATGACAATGTCAGCGATACCAATGGTCAGAGCATTCGCACAATAACTGGCCATACCCTTAAACTCACAAACCCAGTGCCCTTTCGGGGAAAGGTGTTGAATGAGAATAACTACTCACAACAATGAAGAGTACAGATGCATTTAACTGCAGACAATTAGTAGTATTATGAATCTGTCAACAGGTTCCAAGTTAATAGTACTAATATGGTCGAAGTGTCCATGATTGTCCCTATAGACACGAGTCCGAGTATCAGAGAGGTCCGTACACAGAAGTATACCAACTATTGTATACCTGTAATGAATTTATAACAGACGTCCAGAATAATATTCATTGTATGTATAAATGAATGAAATAGTCAAATGGGAAGGGAAACCACCCCCCAACCCGCATTATGTAGTGGAACCACTCCGCACCCTAAATCATTTAGCGCTTAGCCAATAATGTGGTCAGAGTTGCCCAAACACCTGCGTCTGTAAACACAGACTGTGAAACTCTGGACTAACTCTGGCCATGTGCTACGTCTGATCTTTGAAAAGTGCCAGGGCAGTGCTAGTCACCAGTCAGCCGAGCCTAAACCCGGACCAGCACATGAATACCCTGAAAATCCAACATGCGTATGTGCGAGGACTATAAGCGTAGGGGTTATGAATATCCTTGGAGTGAGTAGACTCGCAGCACGGATCCAGAGCAGTAGGAATCGGGGAATGTCCAAATTGTAGTACTGCGGTTCTCCCAGCAGGTGAATGGATGCCTGCTGTGTAAGGGACGCTGTGAGGCGTATGTCAGAGTAGCTATGAACCATGGGTATACATATAAATGAGCCTGAACACCAGTAGTGTAGCGGTTACAGCATCGGCCCAACATAAAGGCATTCCCGGTGCAAGTACGACTATAGCACATATTAATTGTGTAATGAATGTCTCTGTGCTGTAAAGCCAACAGTTATACATGTAAAGGTGACCGTGTTCGCATGGGTCCGTTAACCGGATTCCATCAAAGTGGTACTGTCATAAGGAATAAGGCACATGTAATCCTAAAGACGTGCCTGTAAACATATGTAAGTCAGAATACGTAGATACAAGTGGGCCTGCGCGGGTGTACGCATCTGTTAGCATAGCAAATGTATGTTGTCTTCTACAGCTGTAACTGTCATATATATATATATACTTATATAGATGTGTGTATAGAGAAATATCCACAGACATAACAGAAATATGCAATTATATAGCTACATATCTATCTATATATATATATATATATATATATATGCATATATATACATATATATATATATATATATATATATATAGATATATATATATATATATATATATATATATATATATATATATATATATATATATATATATATATATATATATATGCATATATATACATATATATATATATATAGATAGATATGTTAGGAATGCTGAAAGATTAAAGCAAACCTAAGGGTTGTGAAGGGAATCCAGAGCAAGTTAGGAATTATGAAGTGCTCGCAGCATATGTCACACAAAGCTGCAGAAGTGTGGGTAGAGCACCGCTCTCCACACGAGAGGCAGGGCTATACCAGTGGCCATAACATCATTGAAGTGCTACGTCAACATTATAAACAGACGGAATGTAGGACATGTTGCAACCACCTACAGTTGTAACACAAATTGTTCGTAATGCATAACACCACCAGGAAAGGCACGTATGTGCAAATATTAATGGATGGTGAGACTGTGAATACACGAGGCGGTACAAAATGTGTGTAGGGCCCCAACGCTCATGAGAGGGCAATGTGTAAAGGTGTGTCATGGCTGCGATATCAGGTGAATAATGTCTATTATGCGGGGAAACTCAACACGGGTGTGCAGGAGAAACCATGGATATGCGAGTATGGACACAGGAGTGATAGGGTATGTTGCGCCGGGTGCAATGGAGCGGCCCGTGGAGGTCAGGTAATAGGGTTACCACCGTTTCAAATGTTCAAAGTGGGACATTTTCTGTAGAAATGTCAGATTTGCAGGACAAAACATACCCATGACCAGTACAAATGATAGAACTTCACCTATCTGCCAAAATAAAAGCTTATTCATGTAGCATTTGAGTTGCTTGTGCTATTTCATATAACATGTAGGTGTTTCAGAGAAAAAATAACTGTTTTATGAAACTAGGAAAGAAAACGTAGGAAATATTTTCGTACATTAATCTCAGGACACCTGCCATTTTGTCAATTTTTCGCAGGACACAACTGCCCAAAGCGGGACTGTACCTCACAAAGTGGGACAGGTGGTAACCCTAGCTAGTACGTAGTTGCGATTCCCAGATAGAGCATCGTTTGCATAGAGACATGCGTGAATGGGCGTATCATTGTTGGACGTTGTGCATCAGGTCTGGCAGCACGGCACGTAAAACTTATACACCACCCATGAGCGGAACGGAGTTCTGCTGTGTGAACCCCAAACCGGGAAAAGCAGAAAGACACAACTACATGAAGACAACAATTTGTCGACGTACAGTCACAGTAACACATACACACATCCTATCAACAGTAATAATACGAATGTGTACAGAAACAAACGCAGTAGCAGGAATAATAGGCTTTGCATACGAGGAATAGGTCAAATGACACTATCAGAACCTAGCTAGCAGCGGCACCCTAGACATGAAAAACCTGCGACATCTGTCCGCTGCATAACGTGCAATATACTGAGCACAAGTTCACCGGAGTGAAGTGCCGGTGTCAGAATGACTAAGGCAATAGTATGCTTTTGAAGCAGGGATAAAACCAATACGCATGTGTCGGTGTCCATGTCCGGGAAATGTATAGGTTAACGGACACACACATGTATATATAGATAGAAACGTATATATACACACAGCTATAATCATTTACATACACATTTATATCCATACGGACATATATAATATATATATATATATATATATATATAGACACACACACACACACACACACACACACACACACACACATACAAGGATATACTACGGATATAGATAGATAGATATACACAAACAACAGGTAGTGATATATGCACATACACACAAAACAAACCATATGTCAGTGTAGATATACACATTCACATAAATAGGTTACTTCACAGCAATTAGGGGTAACATAATTACAGCCCGGGCATTTGTGACTGGGAGGTCCAATAAAGAAACATTGTACCCCCCACATCGCCCAGCTAGGCCGGACAGACAGACAGGAATATAGATCAATACACTGCCGCTGTCCAAAACACAGGTAGGAAAGGACCAGTGGGAGAGTTCTGCAAGGTCTACACTTTAAACATGGATAACGGTGTCCCTTGCGGGACCCCAAAAAGTAAGGTATGAAAGAATCTGCCAACACTAATACGAGCAGGATGTAGGTGTACATGGAACAGTAGGTTGTGCCAGTGTGATAATACATGGGTTGACGAAACGTATATGTGACCCGAGATGGGGAGAGTGGGCAATGTGTAGGGGTGTGCTCATACCCCAGCTGCGCTCGCAGTAAGTATTTGTCACGACTGCTGTAGAGGGGTGCCAGGTAGGTGGACCATGGGTATGCATTAATGGGCTTAAGTGTGCAGGTGCTGGTTGGCAGAGATGTAGTAGGCCCGCCCAGTGGAAGTCATTAATATTTCTATGTGGGCATAGCATACACCTACACCTCCCAAACCTGAAGAGCACATCTACCGGATAGTTTGTAAACCATTGGGGAATACAGAGAGACCTACACAGTGCCCTGTGCCCGAGTAGAATGGACGTCCATAGTTATGTATCAAAATGTGCCAAAGTCCAAAGAAACACTGCCAGAATTACTGATATTAGGTGAACAGGTGGCGGAATACAGGTAATGACAGATGACAACATGTATGAGTCATAAGCAGCATGTACCTCGACAAACGTGAATGAATACATATGTTCTGTGACTGTGAATGTGTCTGGTTAATAGAACCAATCGTCTAAATGTGTCCCGCAGGGTGTTATGCATTGTTCCTGATACGGTGTTCAGTCACACCCATTGGTATGTGAGTTCTGCTACTGACAGAAACCGCATAAGTTGCTGACCACTTCAGGTAGATGATAGCATAATAGAAGAGGTTAAACACCTGTACGCCTGTGAGGGACACACCCATCTGGGCAGTTGTGTCCTGCAAAACGACATTTATGGCACATGGCCTGTGCATACCTCTCAACTGTCCCCGAATTTCACAGACGTCCCTGATTTCGACCCAGATTTCAACTCTGTCCTTCTTAATCCCTCCTAAAACTAGTGACGTTCGGAGGAAAGGTGGTGAATTACACTTAATGACAACTGACAAGAATTAAGAGTTACAATTTTACTTCAGAAAATGTGTGTTAATTCATATGCACTGATTCTGTCAATGTATCAGGTTAATAGCACTAGTATTTTAAAGTTATCCCTGATTGTCCCTGTTTTTCCCTGACTTGTCCCTGATGCTGTTGAAATTTGTCCCCAGTTGGTTGAGAGGTCTGGGCCTGTGATTTCGGGAATGGAGGCTATATAGTGTGTGTAGTGGTGTCAGACATCACTTTGTTGTATCAGTAACAGCTACATGTAATAGGAAACAGTATTATCAATTATAATGCTACATGAATAACCTTAACATATGCAAACCATGGCGGTCGTCCGTGTACTACTGGCTGTGGCTCAGACCTCTCAACCAATTGGGGACAAATTGCAACAGAATCACGGATAAGTCAAGAAAACACAAGGACAATCAGGGACACATTTAAAATATTAGAGCTATTAACTGGAAACATTGACAGAATCAGAGCATATGAATTAATACACATTTTCTGAAGTAAAAGAAGTTTGTAACTCTTACTTATTGTCATTATTCATTAAGTGTGATTCACCACCTTTCCTCCAAACGTCACTAGTTTTAGGAGGGATTAAGAGGGCCAGAGTAAAAATATGATTCAAAATCAGGGACAGTTTGAGAGGTATGCTGTGGGTATGTGTTGCCTCGACACATGTGATAGCTCTACATATAGGGTCAATAGGTCCGCCACCAGTCTGAACGGCCAAAGAGGAACCTGGTCTGTAGAACTGTCAGATGTACCAGGGCAGAACATACATACAGCCATGCATAGTACAGAAATATACATATCGGAGCAAATCAAAGCATAGTCTAGCAGCAGTATAGTTGCTTATGCTACTACATATGACATATCGACATGTCAGGTATACAAGACCTGTAACAAGCAACCAGCACAGACACCTACAACATGTGAAGGTCCCCTAATCAGGACAGTTGCAATGGCTAGAGTATTGTCCATACCACTCAACTGTCCCTGAATGTCATGTATGTCCCTGCGTTTGACTGAAAGTCTAACTGTGTCCCTCTTAATCCCTCCTAAATGTAGTGCCTGTTGAAGGAAAGGTAGTGAATTACACTCACTGACTAATGACAATAAGTAGGAGTTATAAATAACTGTTACGTCACAATATGTGTATTATATCATATGCTCTGATTCTGTCAGTGTGTCAAGCTAATAGCACTGCATTTGTAAATGTGTCCCTGCTTTTCATGACCTGTCCTTGAGTCTGCAGAAATATGTCCCCGATTGGTGGAGGGTTCTGGTATTGTCACATGTGATGTGTGATTAGGGACTGTCCCATGCAAAGTGGGAAAGGTGTCACTCCTACAGTCTCCCGTTGTGCAATCTGAAAGGAGGTCAACGTGCAGTTGGTATGCGGTAGCATGGCTCTGCAGACCGCTGTGTTAACAAACTTAAGTCACATGTCAGCATTGCAGAGTATCGGTTCCCGTGTATCAGGCAGATGGGAGCAGATCGTATGAGGAACACGCATATAATATGATTACGTCACTGGACAGGTCGCCGAGTCCGTACAGTCATACTGCTGCCGTTGCAAAATGGTTACACATACCTGATGCTGTAATCATGTAGTCCGATGTAATACGCATCACAAGGGATCGCACACACCTAGCATGAGTGACAAATGTAAGCGAATATGTCGGAGAGCGAGTGGCTGTAAGCGTGTTTGTCTACCAGTATGCCAGTAGTGCCCTGTCAAAGAAATGTGGAGTGTAAACGTGTATAAGGTGCTGTGACCAGAGGTCAACAGTGCTTAACACTGTGCAAACCCACACACAACAGCTCCCACCTGCTGGACTGTACCTTACCCGGTTTGTATACAAAGGCATCGGCATGTCCGCAAACAAAGAACCGCCCTATACACGTGATGGTAGACGTACCCTGCACACATAGCTCATGTGACAGAACAATAGACCATGGCAGATGTACAGACAATAGACCGCAAACACCATACAGTGCAGACATCCAACAGTATAGCAATGTACTGGCAGATATGTCCGGACCACTGGTGTGTGTATGCTTGGCCGTTCTGTGTATCAGTGTGTGAGAATGCCCAGTATGACTGTTGCGCATGTTGTAGACTGACAATACCGTCATGTGTGTGAGCATCCAAAGTATGGTCAACTGTATCGCATGTGTCACATGTCCAGATAGTTAGTACTATGTTGCTGACCCCTCCGTTCTACACAGACAGGTGACATGCTGTGTCTGCAGGGTAGGTAATGGTCATGTGGCATTGACAGTTGCTACATGTCTGTATAGCGTGGGGGGACCTGCAACCACAGTCCTACACAGCA
>NC_056738.1:138050063-138102116 GCF_019279795.1 Protopterus annectens | reverse complement strand
GGGTAACTTCACAGACTATGTGTGGAAGGACATGCAATAGCTCACCAGTCTTGTAGCCCTGCAGGTATGGGCAAAGCCCTGGGGAGCATTATGCATTCATCCGGACCTGATACCACTGTACAATGACTGACTGTGTCACTTCAACAGTTGCCTATGCTTCTGCTGTCATTCCACAGGCATCTGGTATCTGTCCGCTTAGACTGACATAGTCAAACAACACGATGCTTTGGCACAGATGACCTGCACCTGTCAGCCCTGGGAGTACAGATCACATGTACGGCTCTTGCTGTTTCTATACTGCCTGTCTTGCACAGTTTCCAATAACATTCACCACCAGAACAGGAACTGGCAAACAAAACATGGGGTCATGTGATGCAATGCTTGACATCTTCATCTCTGACGCAAGCAGGCAAGGCACTCCTTATAATGTACCACTTCAATATCTCTGCAGTGACTGGGACCTGCCTCTAGGCTCTGCAGAGCACACCTGCAATGTCAGGTTATACACAGACCATACCTTTCTGTCATGTAACCTGGACTGGCACACCCACGGCTGAGGTGTTCCCACATTCCACTATGTTGTAAACACATCCTGGCTAGTTACTTAGCACAATGCATCAGAGGTGCTCCACATGCAACTAACTGTGTCCAGAACTGCTATACACATTCTAACAAGCTACAGATTCAACAACATACCCCACGGTTACCAGACCTTATGTCTTGGTGTACTGGACAGTAGGGCTCAGACAGGTACTACTGATGTGAGACTGACACTACCCCACACTTAACTGGGATAGCCACTCATGTACCGACACATTAGGCCAACACTGCCCATGATTCATAGCCTCCACTCGGTTGGATCAACCCATACACACCACCTCCAAGACCAACAATATCCTTGACATGGACACTACCAACATGTGACTGGTATTCCACACCTCTGGTTATCCCCTCATTGGTGGATTCTGAACATATGCTAATCACCCTTGTTAGCCACATCCTGGCCCCACACCCTTCATGGCATACACAGTACATGAGTACTACAACACCTACTACAGACGTCTTATGACAGCAGTAGTTAACGTCATGACACCAGTGCAGATGGACATTGCACATACAAACGTTGAAACATACCCCAGTGCACTTCATTAGCATGTACACGACTGCATGGATCATGCTATTCCACACACAGCCTTGATGGTACCCACCAGATAACGGACGCCACTCTGGGGGTCCAGTTCCATGGACATAATTTACAACAACAGGTGGAGGTTGTTGCAAAGTGATGTACAATCCCATGGGTGGGGTAGCTCACTGGTCAGCCTCTGTAGGGCCACAGGATCCCTCTTCACATACTCCAAAACTATCTACGTAAACATTACTGCGACACATTCCGGGGTGTACCACGAGGATTATGGTGGTATGTCAGTAGTCAATGGCAATACCCACATCTGCTGTCACATACAACAGTTACTCAGAAGCATTACAGAACCAGGTGATGTTGGCAACATGCTGGCGGATGGATTCAATGCTAACATTACACCCTCTCACTCCCTACAGGGCTACAATCCATGCAGGAACATTGCGGTGTCCCTGCGGTCACACCTACACAGTAGTAACCTGCACTCTATATGTCCTGGGACACTGGCCCCATGTGACCGTCCAAAATTCCAGGCTGTGATGTCCACAAACCTCTGATCGACATGTCTCCCCACTAGGCCACCATATTCAGTAATAGCCTTGTATCAGACATTATGGCCCCTGAATGGCACACAGCAACAGTTATCACACTCCACACAGGTGGGGCCACGATGCACGAGTGGGACTATTGCCCTACACACCTGACTGGACTGTTCTGCAAGACTATGGGGCACATAATCATGGACGTCATTCACAGAGACATTGTTGGGCTCCGGTCCTTTGATGCCACTCAGGTTGAACTTGTTAGGGCCAGAGCATGGCTCCTACACCTGGTGGACTCCTTTCATACAGTTACCAGGGTAGTTAATGACGGTACGGGGGTCCACACAGCCTACATTGTCCTCTCATTGCCTTTCAGCACCATTCTCCATTCTGGTATTGACAACGTACACATCCACCTGCACATCGAACCCTATGTCTCAGGAGGTTATGCAAAGTGGCCCATGGACAGGACACACACAATGAGGGTAGCATACATAGTACCTACTGTATTTCAGTTACACTTGGTATACCACAGTCCTCAGTCATAGGGCCCCTCATGTTTGGTATATGCTTCCCTGAGGTACAGGCTAGCACAGAGGGACTTTCCCTGCCTAGCTTTACAGACCACTGCACACAAAGCGCCACCAGCTGATACTGTCTCCATCCATAAGGGTGTCACTGTGACGGATACCTGATATCAATATCATGGCCTCAAGCTGCATGACACGAGGTGCATGAACATCCCCTTTGCATTACACCATTCACCCACTGACTGTCACATAGGTGGTAGTCCCCTACATACATGTCACATTGTACATGTTTGTAGTACACACGTATGTCACACCCACTCCTGTGATAACCATATTGCCACTGTGGAGTGGATATCCTTCTACGTGGCCACACTTATCTGTACTGGGTGTGTAGCTGGTACATAGGCACCCATTGTACCTCTGAACTCCAGACGTATGCACACATTCAGGATACAACACCCCGTTTAGGGTGTACCTTACACAACCGCTACTGCTTTACATACCAGAACATTAACACGCCATGATGTTTATTGAGCTCCGACGGTTAAAGTATGCGGCTGAACTATGGAAACCACGTCTGTACACATTTGCATACTACATACTCAGGGGTGACCTCTGCTGAACAGACAGGGCCCATGTCCACAACAATATTAATGGATATACTCCACATACGCGACATAGGCAAAAGCCACTGTGAGCAACATGCTCATGGATATGTGCACACACGCAATGATGAGTGGGATGTGCTTGAGGGTTACATTCCCAAACTGGACACTCACCATATTTTGGAACATGATTCCTATGTACATCACGCAGGGACACTCAGTAGCACTGTTCATGTGGTACCTCACTTGGTGGATGGGAGACACATGTACGCCAGGGATCACTGCAGTGGCTGTACTGTGCAGAGGTGCAGGTAACACATGGCTCTGCTGTTCACAGGACACTACCCTAGAGAGGTGCCGCTGGTGTGAACACTGTAGTTGTGCTTACACAGACTTGCCAGACTGCATAGTACCGCACTATGAACCTGTGAAGCTATTACATGTCCTTTGTGCATGGTTAATTGAGTAGCCCTTCCATTTAGATTAGCTATCATGCTATTACAGTGTCCCGTGACTACAAGCCATATGTATCCTGTTATTGTACATTGTACATATCAATAGACGATACCTTTGGTATGCATGATATGCCTGTTATGCTGTGTAGCATATCTGACATATCTACCTACAATACTATACATTACACATATTTTACATAGTATCCCATAATGCAAAGCATACTTGCACAGCGGGACCACCTTAGACATGTCATTGTTGTTATATGCCCATACACATGCCTACTGTGACAGTATATCACCATATACTATCCCCTGCTATGGCACGTACTTGTTGGACATACCCTACCACTGACGGCGGGTGGTATGGAATTGTGTTTAAAGCCCTCATGTCACATCCGTTGTGGTGTCTGTGATGTTTACCTTGTGGCCCACTGCAGGACGCATAATTTCTACAAGCGTTAGGATGCTCAGCAAGACATCACTACATGAATACCTTTTCCCACTTTATGCATTGCGGACACTTTTAATTAATACAAAACAGGCTATACATACACTTACATACCGAGTGTTCTACATACCTTGTTATCATTCTGGACTTTTGTATCTATCTCTCTTACACTGTTTAAACAGTTGTATGGTATGAGCATACGGTTTGAATGTCTGGCAAGTCATCCTTGTATACGTCGATACCTGTAACGTGGTTTCCTGCCGCCAATTGGTGTTCCTGAGTGACTTATTACTTGCACATCAGCTGTGCAGCTACTCCATTCGCCAATTACGTGGCAACAGTGGGGTATAATTGAATTCCCCACTTGGGCGTTGCCCATTTGCCCTACCTTCGGGGAGACGGCCTGTATTGTGTTTTGTTGTGTGTAATTGCAACTGCTATGTGTAGAGACACGTATAGTTTGGATTCATGTCCCCCGTGGATTGTGTGTGACGGCTATAGTATGTGGTTCTACATATGAATGTACCTGTCATCCCAACCGTCTGATAAGGGACTATTGCAAACAAAACCTGTAACATCGCCGTTTGTTCCATTATACAATGGCTACGATTTTGCATAGTGCCTTTAAATGTGTCTCTCACAAGGTATGTTAACGCTTCTGCAGATGTAATTGACTGACTAAACGTTTGTGCTGTAATTACAGTCTGTATTGCTATAGATTCTAGTGTGGGGGATGTAGGTGGGTGTACGTAGCATATACAGGTTTGTGGGGCTTGCATTTTTACATATTCCATATATATGTGTTTGGGCTCCTTCCCTAATTAAAGAGCTATCAGTTAGTAGACTTATGTTACGGGATTATACATTGGGCCATTGTTAATTGGTTTCTATATAGTATGCAGGTGAGGTTGATACTACTATACCTCCGGAATTACAGCGATATGTAAAGGGATATTTCTAAATGACAGCTATCCCGTGTATTTCTGTCCCAGATATTTGCAGTCATTGCAGTTGTGTAGGTAACAGAACCTCTTTGGCATGGGTTGCCACCTTTTCAAATGGCCATTGTGGGACACTTGCGGGACGCACATCGGTGTTTACAGGCTGACACATACCCATGGTCAGTACACAGGATAGCACATACTTTTATCCTCAATGCATACTTATTGTTGTGGGACTTTGGCTACTTATCATATTGCATGTAACATTTACGTATCCTACATACAGGCATAACTATCTAATGCAACTATTACATATTATATGTGACATTATAATGTTCTACAATCTCAGACAGTTGCCCTTTGTAATGTTTTATGTCAGGACACAACTGCCCAGGGAGGGGCTGTCCCTCCTAATGTGGGCCAGGTGGTAACCATATGCATACGGCTAGCTATACCCACACCTACCGTAATGATCTACCTCCGAGTTGGCACTAACAGACACATGATGTGGACACACACTCACACATTACAGTCACACGGACACGCACATGGCACCCTCCACACACATACACAGACTACGGCAATCACAAACTCAGTCGAACACAGTACCTACGTGGACTGCAACACCGGCAGCGGTAACTAAATGTCCCTTCATATCGTGATAATATTACTCGCGGTTCTACTGTTCCAGTACTGTGTTCTTTCGGTCTTTCAGCCTCGTGGTTCCACGTGTCGGTATGTGACACATTCCATAGTTGGCAGTATCCTATTTATTTGTACCTCCAAGGTTTTATGAATGTCGTTGATCTATCTATATATTTGCAGATATCGGTGAATCCGTATATATCAACATATATCTCTCTATCTGTATTATATATATGTATATATGTGTATATATATATATATATATATATATATATATATATCTGACAGGGAAAGTGACAGGCAAGCTACACCTTTCATTGTGTACTTGTCAGTGTATACTGTTTCCTGGACTCCGCACGTTTGTGTCTGTACCTGTCACATTACACACCTGCCGTAAGTACATAATGGCTACCATGGTGTTAGGTGATTGTATACATGATTGCGTGTTCTACTCCTGGCAGTGGTCGTTTTACCCTAGGCGCTATTAGTACAGGGGTGAATAATGCTGGTTTCACCTGTTCTGGACATCATTGATCGTGATCTGCGCAATATTCGGAGAAGCTTAGCCCTGTTTCGCGCATATATGTATAGTCATTTTTAAACGATGCTTACCAGCAGTGGGCAACTTATATTCCTGCTAACGTGCTAAACATGATCTGATGACCTGCATGCGACATGCATTATTCGTGCCTTCGGGATTACGTTACATCCCTTGCAGGACGTGGGACCGGGAACATGCACGACGGTCACTGCATTTACCACTTGGCCATCTGGGATTTGTACACGTGTTATGGCATTTTGTATGTGGAGTATACTACGGCTGTTACTCCATACTGCACTCACATGGGTAACTCAGTTAGTTTACATATGGATGAGTCCAGTTAATGGTATGTCCATGTGATGTTTACTGGATGTGCTCCGGCATTGGGTATGTATATCACAGTAAGCCACACACGATAATGTGCTACACCTTCAAACGACCATAGGTGGAGCATGCTGGGGTGACGAATACCTGTCATGGGTACACCCCATGCCTTGACACAACATCCATGATTACATTATGTGGAGCCTGCAGAGTGTGTGCGGAACAGTGCTTACACACATGTGATCCCGCAATTGCCTCTGCTCTTCTAAGCGACTGTTGTTTCCTCGATGTTGTGGCGACAGCAGACACTGTTTGCCTCGTTTGGTGTATGGCCTCTGACAATCGGCCATGTACCTACCAATGTACCTGGGAGCCTATACACACAGCAACAACATATGCTGATAGGCGCATGTACTGTTCAGGTGTTGACATTCCTTGTTCCAATAGCTGTTGTGTGTACAATGTTTGAGGGCTGCCTATGTCGGATTCACACAGTGGGCCACCTATACATTGCAATTTACAGGTGGTCGTGTGTGTGTGCCATCCATTTTACTGTGTGTGCAGGTGGAGAGGTGTGTTAGTCCATAGGGGCCTACACTGTCAGAGTATGTGCTATATGTTCCCTCTTTGCCAATGCGTAGGCATATTGGGCACGCCTCCGTCTGCCTACTGGGGCTGGCACAGTGTGTTCGTGGTCTGAGTCCCTCTGTGCCTGTGATGGCCTTGGCAATTGCAGTGGGCTATGAGGTCCTTCACCATTTTGTCCCTGCTGCAGCTGTTTCCGCAGGATCATATTATGTAGCATGGCACATACTATGAAGATGTGGGCACACGTGCCTGGAGAGTACTGCAAGGCTCCACCAGATGTGTCCAAGCAATGGAACCATGATTTCAGCATCCCGAACACACGCTCTATGATGATTCTGGTTTGTGCGTGTGCCTCATTATGGCGTTCTTGCATGGGTGCGTGTGCATTTCTGATGGGAGTCATCATCCATGGCTCCAGTGCATAGCCAGCATCCCCCACAAGGTGGCCATGTGGGATGTCCCCCCTGACAAATACCTGATACAGCTGTGAGGCATGCCAGATATGGGAGTCATGGTAGCTTCCAGGGCTGCCAGCGCACACATCCATGATAATGCCCTGGGCATTGCACACAACCTGGCAGTTGATGGAGTGGAATCCCTTGCGGTTTATGTAGCGCCTACCATGCTCACCGGGTGGTGACTTGATATGTATGTGCGTGCAGTCTATCGCACCAGTACCTCCGGGTAGTGTGCCACACGGTGGAAATGACGCATATTGCTGGCCAACTCCTCCTGAGTTCGGGGGAATTATATATGCTCATTGGCATGTGGCAACATGGCATCCAGGAACTGGTGTAGTACCCTGGATGCTGATGCCTGTGAGATCCCCATTATATCTCCAGTTGGCCTTTGAAAGGTACCTGTGGCTAGTATTCGCAAGCTTTTACATACCTTCGTGTCCACTGGGATGGGTTCCCCTCTGTTGTTTCTGGTTCTCAGGCGTGGCCGGCACAGCTCAAATATTTGCTGTAAGATGTCCCTGTCCACCCTGTAACGCTCTACTATCTCCAGATCATGTAGCCCCTGGTAGGTTACCCTTGGTCTGAACACTCTTCTCCTCCTCCAGGGCCTGCGGTGGTTGTCGGCATCATCCTCCACAACACCGTCAGTCTCTAACACATGGTGATGAATCACAGCTATGGCAGCTCTCAACATGTACATTTTAAAAGTTCCCTGTGTGTTTACACCTATGGTGCAGTGTTTGGGAATACACCGGTGTGTGTAGGATGCTTTCACACTTTATACTATTGTGCTATGAACACCGATGATGTCATAGGGTGTGTATGTATGATCGGAGCTACAGGGTATATTATGTGTTTTACTACAGGACTACTATTGTGGTGCCTTTGGTGTTGAATTACATTTGGCTGCTGTGGATTACCTCTTGCCCTTCCCTTTACATTTCTGCACGTTTCACCTACCATTTTCTGGCATACATCCAGCAGCTTGCTTTCATTTGTACTTTCCTAGACCTGGCTTATCTTGCGTAATGTGTTCTATTGCTGGTCTACTGTAGGTTTGCTTTGCTTTGCTATGACAGTTCTCCTATCTTTGCAATCCAATGCCTCCCCTATCCTGTTTTGCAGGTTTCTGCAAGCAGACTTGTCAGCTGCTGTCGATTAGCCGCCGTGAGTTGATAGGTGTTAATTGCTCAGTTGTACTCCAATTACCCTACTGCGGCATTTCCTTCTTTTCTTCCCCTGACCTTCCTGTTCGTGCTATTGTTCATGGTGCGTGCATCTGCTGACCGGGTTTCGGGCACGTTTTCATCCTCGTACACATGCGCTTTCGGGCACCATATGTGCTCTCAGCTAAATGATTCTATACCTACCTCCCCACCCCTGTCCTGCATCTTTGCTTAGCAACGGCCAGGCCAGATTTGCATTGCTCCAATGTGCTTACAGCTACGGTGGCACACCCCTCTGCTGATGTCATGCATCACCTTTGAGCCACTCCTTGGTGTTATAGCGCTGCGCCGTATGGTACATTCTTCATCTGGCGGGACGTTTGCGATTCAGTATTACCTGCCTCATTTGCATGGCATTGACTACTAATTCATAGTTACCGTGCTGAACACTGTCGTAGACCCTTAGCAACCCTTGCACCTTGGTTGTGGTGTACCATGCATACCATTGCGTATTATGGTGAAATCCTGATTTGTATTACATTGTGATTTTACGACATTTGTATATGTTTTCTTTGTGTTCCAGTTTGCACACACATGCCCTGCGGTTGTACTGTGCGTTACTGTGTACATGACATTAAATGTTGTTTTTTAGGTGTTGTGCATCTTTTCTTATGCCATTGGCTGTGTATTTAGCCATTGGCATATGTTAACTTTGTAATACATGAGTCTGGTCCACTTCCATAGCTCCGATGTTCTGTTTGGGAAAATGTAAATCGTGTTTTTTGGTTTACATTTCTGTGGGCTTACGCTACGCCTGCACCACTTCATGAATCGCTATATGCCTTCATTTGCATGGTGCGACACTGCGCATGGGGTGATTAGCATACCTAAGCCGAGGGCTGCGCAGTTCTGGCATACGCCGGTAGTGCACATGGAATTGGATCGTACCTGAATCGCCCGGCGGCCATATTTGGCGTTATACCGCCTGCGCCTGGTGCAAGCTTCATGAATCCCGGGGGTTATTTATGGTTCTTAATCAGATAATGTACTTTAAATTTGAGTTGTTAATATTTGTATTAGCGGGATATGTTTCATTAAGATGCTATTTATTAATTGTGTATAGCAAATATGATTTATACGTTAATATACTTAATTATCACAAGCAACAAACAGAATACCAATAGACTGTTAACATGACATTAAAAAAAAACAGGATTACTGCATTAACATTTTCTAGATTTCCTATTCGGCATTTTCATATACTTCCTTTTAAAACGGGTATAACATCCAGTACTCAAACGTTTTACAAACTACATATAAACCTCAGTGCACTATGACAGAAATTAGTTGTAGACATATTTATATAGCCACTCCTGTTTGTTTGTTTTCTAAGCAGTTCCTTATGCCTAGAATATTTACTTTTTATAGGCCACTTATTCACATTAGTGAGAAGTGTATTTATGAATTCTGCTTCAAGCAATTCCCATGCAGTCAACTTTTGAAACAAGTGCTTTTCTCCTTTCCCACTCTAATTCCAATTATTTTACCTCTCTCATAATTTCCTTTACCCTCTTAAATTTGACTTCTCCATAATTTTCCATTTTTTAAAGGCATTTCTTTGCCACTGAGTAAAAATATTAGCTCTTTAACTTGTATTTGTTGTTTCATTTCTATCCAATTATTCTCTATCAAGGGTCACCTTTTACTACTTAATTTTACTTTAAATCAGATCTAGATATGATTAAACTGTTGTGGATCCTCACCCACTCACACTTGTCTGTTTTATTAAATCTCTAACATGTACCAACAAACTTCTGTAGAAATACCTGTGAAGACATTTCTAGGCAAATATCCTGAATATTCCTGATGGTAGTGGTATATCTCCGGTTCTAACATACCACTCTCAACTTTTCTTTATTAAACACTCCCTCAGATTTGCCATGCCATCCCACCTGAATTTTTGTTGCCTAATGTTTCAACTCTGTTAATGCTGTATGGCCTCTACTTTGTAACTCTCTTGCTGTAACATGGACATCTGTTTGGAGGAGTATATTGGTTAGGAGGATGCTAAAGGTTTAGTTTGGGGGGCGGGGTATGTTAGTTTGGGAATATGTACTGTCCACCTCTGTCTATCAGAGACGTGGGCCAGACTAGGGGTGAATTTTCAATTTCCCATCCAATAGCCAAACTTACATTTGAATAGGGTTAGGATGGACTCTGCTTCAGATGGATCTGGAGCCTTTTCCAGATTATGGGGATCCTTTGAGATCATAGGAAGTTACTAGGCTAATGGCCCTAGGGCCCTTACAAGCCTAGCCAAAATTTTACCCTTATTTCCACGATCAGTACCTGTCACACTTGTCCAGGAGGGACATAGGTGGAACCATCCAATCACCCAGATTGTGTTTGAAGAGGGCCAATGAGGTGTTCTGCTTGACATGAAGCGGGAGTCTGTTCCAAAGGTGTGGTAACCTGTGGGAGACAAATCTGTCCCTCCAGCAGGTTCTGTTAATGTCACATACTAGGCTGAGGCCATTAAAGTGAGTAACCTGTGTACCATTTGACTTATGGATATGCAGCATTTCCAATAAAGTATGGTCAAAAATTACCTTATATGCAAGGCAGAGATCACCTCTGAGCAGTCTGTATGAAACATAATAAAATGACAGTGATTTCAGACAGTCCTCATAGGACAGATGCTGAAGACCTTGAATTTTCCTTGTGAGGAGCCTTTGTGGTCTCTCCAATTGCATCAGGTGAGGAAAGGTACATACCAAAAGGGCCATTGTACTCGGTTATTGGCCTGATGAAGGAAGAGTACAGGGAGGTTATAACTTCTTTTTTTCTAGAGACATTGCCCTTACTTGTGATATGAGCAATATAGAATGCCCTTCTTACCGCTGTGGAGACGTGGTGATCAAAGGTAAGGTTGCTGTCAACCTGTGTGCCCAGGTCTTTTAAAACTGGGTGCATACATAAGGTGTTGTTATTGCTGTGGTAGTTAGCAGGAACATCACTTTTACCAAAAGGGATGATAATACATTTTTTGCATTGAGTTTAAGGCCATGACTTTGGCACCCGTCATTTGTTTGTGTAAGATCCTCTCGTAGGATGTTGATGTCATTTGTAGATTCTATGACCGCTCCCAGTTTGCAGTCATCAGCAAACTTTGTTATCCACAGACCTTTAGTTTTAGCTTGCACTTTGGCGAAATAGATTGCAAACAGTAGAGGTCCCAGGACCATACCTCTCAACCTGGAAACATCAAACATCTGGACAAGGCCCATGAAAAATAGGTACAAATCTGTACACTGATTAACATCTAATTTGCATACATAATTACATAACCCCACCCACTCCAATGGAATGGTGGGATACCAACTTTCAAACGCAAACTGAAGAACAGACAACCAAGATATGGCACCAGAGTCCCCCTGCAGCCATTCCAATGTCCCATTACCTGGATATTTCGCCCCATTTACCATAAACACTAATGTATGCTTACTGTTTTACTTCAATGATTATTTGGATTTTATTTTTACATTTTATAACACAATGCACAAACACTAAGATATCTGCCAAACAAAGCAATACTGTCTCACAATGCAAATAGACTTGGCATTAAAATTTCTCTGCCCTTGAAACTCATTCATTGAAACATCATTTAAACCCACACCACATCCAAAGAATATGCATCTGGCCAGTGGTAAATAAAGATTACCTTTGGGCTGTTTTCAAATCATAGGCCCCTTGCTTGCACACAAAACAAGAAACATACATGGGTTCTTTGATATACCTTCCTGACTTTATTAAATCAAATTTCTTGTATAATACAGCACACTTGCTAGACTTAAGATAGAGCACATTTTAAACTTATTGTTTGAACATTTTTCCAGTAGGCAATGAAAAAAAATGCATGAACCAATAATGACAAAACTGCCCACTTCAGAACATTTCCATCATAAAAGTCTACTTACATATACACACAATATAAATTTATATATATTTATATATATTTATTTTATATATAGACAAAAGGCCAAAAATCAGGGACACATTTTAAACATTGCTTGTATAATTTTGGAAACAAAAGAATAAAATGCTGTGTTACCACCATGAATTTCACTGCTGAGTCTTGAACCCAGCCAAGACCCTATGCACTACAGTCAGAGGATAGAGCAACATACCATTTTGACAAATCAGCAATTTTCTGAAACTGAAACGTAAATGGCTATCATTTACTGAATTCGGTTCTCACTTCTCAACACAGCTCTCAACGTCTTAGCACAAAAAACCTGGACAAAGCCAATAATGGGGGAATACTGATCTTATAAACTTAGAAAATTGCTAGAATAAGAGGTTGTGTGTTACCATTTATTTTCTGAAGAATACGAAGTCTGAAATTCAAATGCCTGTCATCATTTAGTGAATTCAAGCCTTCAGTCACACACACACACACACACACACACACACACACACACACACACACACACACACACACACACACGCTTTATCCTTTTGGGCTGTATAAAGTAATCATAGGGTCAAGGGAAATCCCCACCCAGAAAGTGACGTGCATAGCCAAGCTAATTAAATGTCTTTTGGAATGCCACTTAAACATAAGAACATCACAGCAGCTACTACTTTAATTATTTGTAAGATGCTTCTTTACCAATTAATTCTTCCATGTCACTACAAAAATGTATTACTTGAAGGATTTATAGGGCAGGGTAAAGTCCAACTAAAAAGTTTAATAGTCATTATTTAGTGAATTCAAGCCTTCAGTCTCGCGCACACACACACTTGAAGTAGCGCAGTACCTTAGAAGCACTATAAGACCTGAGCGTTCATTGTTAAACACCATTGCACTCAGCAGCAGCAGAGACAAATAAATTAATCCACTTGGCCAGACTTGCGCTCGTAAGTAAAATCCACTCGGCCAGACTTGCGTTCATTTACCAGCTCGCACTCTAGTTGCTAGCAAGCCGGATTTCAAACAACCAGGCAGCCGGGAAAGCCCTAGAGCTCAATTCCGACTGGCTGATGTGGCTGACGGTGCTGACGTCATTGCGCACATGACATCAGCTCTGAAAGTGTGGAAAATTGAAAAGACCTGAAAGAAATCGGAAATGAAGGGGTGCCACTCGGGAATCATGGCACCCCATTATTTGGACCCCAAAACTCGGTAAAAAACGAGTAATTCGGGACGGTTGGGAGGTCTGCCCAGGACTGATCCATGTCGAACACCACTGATAACAGGTCTGCTGTTGGAGGTGGATTCCCCTATTTTGACTATATGGGTTTTATAAGTGACCCAGTTAGTGACTCATCTAATGGTAGATGGGTTGATACCTAGCTGGGTGAGTTTAATTATGCCTGAGTGGGAGATAGTGTCAAAAGTCTTGGCTAAGTCTAGGTAGGCTGTGTGCACAGATTTCCCTTCATCAAGGGCCTTGGTGACTGTCTCGAAGAAGTCCACCAGATTTAACAGGTATGATCTCCCTTTGACAAATCCAAATTGAGTAGGGTCAAGTGTTTGAATGTTTACCATTGTCTTTGTTAATAAGGTTTGGAGGTTAACAGTGCCTTTGATAAGGAGATACACATCTGTCTTGCCTGCATGTTCTGCTTGTGTCGCAAGCAAAGTTTAAATCCTTGGATCTAGTGTTTCTGGTGCCATTCATTTTGTGGATGTGCAAAAGGTCCATCAGAGCTGGACCTGAGGATGTCTTATATGCCTGGCAATCTGTATAGGACAATATGTTAATACTCTGATTTGTTGAGGAACCTCTGTGGATGTTCTAACTGTTGTATATGCCTGGTCAGATGCATGCCCAAGGGGACATTGTACTCAATGATGGGTCTAATAAGGGATAAGTAGAGTGGTACTATAACTTCCTTGTGCGTGGACGACATACCCTAACTTTTAAGTTGGGCAACATAGAATGATTGTCTTACTAGCTTGGCTACATGTTGGTCAAAGGTCGATTACTGTCTACATATCTTCCCAGATCCGTAACTACTGGGTCAACTCTTAGGAGTGTCTTATTGATGGAATAATTAAGCTGGGTGGACTTTTTCCCAAAAGGCACTATAATGCACTTTTGACATTGAGTTTAAATCTATGGCTTTGGCGTCAGTAAATTGTCTGATAGACCATCTTGCAGGATGTTAGTGTCATGTGAGGAATCTGTGATAGCTCTCAATTTGCAGTTTTCTGCAGATTTGGTGAGCCAGGGGCTCTTGTCATTAACTTTGACCTCCTGAGTAGTAGATGCCAAACAGGAGAAGGCCCAACACTGAGCCCTGTGGTACTGTGCTGGTGACTGGTCTATTAGTGGAGCTGGTGTCACCAATCCAAACTTCTTGGAATCTATCTTTGAGCCAGTTGGTAATCCAGTGAGTTATGTAGGAATTTATGCCTAGTTTGTTGATTTTGCCAACAATACCTGAGTAGGGTATTGTATCTAATGCCTTGGCCAGGTCTAGGTAAGTGGTGGTCACCATTTTCCCCTCATCCATTGCCTTGGTGACCCATTCAAAGATGCCTACCAGGTTAAGTAGGCACGACCTGTCTTTGAAAAAAACAAACTGGGATGGCTCCAGTATCTGTAGGTTGCCAGTGTCTTTGCTCTTTCCATGATAATTCATTCCATGGCTTTACATATTAGACTAGTTAGACTAATGGGTCTGTAGTTTCTGGGGCTGGTTGGTGGTCCAACCTTGTGAAAAGGGATAATCATTGCAGTCCTCTATTCATGTGGTACCGTAGCCTGTTTTGAGGTTATAGTAAAAGAATGACTGTAGTGATCCTGACATATCATGTTTCAGTTAATTTAGGAGACAACCTGGGATATTGCCTAACAGTTTGGCTCCACAAAAGGGGTGATAAGTTGTCCAAGTGACATCCGGGTAACTAGATACTGGAATCAAATTAGATTATATTGAAAACAAATTGGGGAAACTGGATCCAAACAAAGCACAGAGAGGAGACAGAAGTAGTAACAATGACCTGAGAACACTTCAGCAAGAACTTACAGTACCATTATATCTATTATTCACTAGACCATATAAATATTAGGAGATTTCTCAAGATTGGATATGTGCTTATTAAGCCTGTCTTTAATGGAAAGGGGAGTAGGACTAACCCAGAGTCATATAGACCCTTAAGTCTACTTTCCTGTTGTGGAAAAATCTTGGAGAAGGTAATATTGGACAAGTTGTCAGAACTGGATAGCTTGGGACTTGAAACCATATATCAGCATGCGTATATTGAAAATAAATCTCTTACCACCTGCAACAATATGTTCTATAACAATATAATAACAGCTATGAATGAAAAATTGTGCTGTGATGTAATTTATGTAGATTTAACTTCCGCATTTGTCAGGGGCATACACAAAACACTGATCAATAAATTAGTACAGCTAGATATTGATGTACTCTTGATAAGATGGATAGCTGTATGGTTTACAAATAGGACATGGCAAGTATCATACAGCAACTGGTCAGGTGAAATCCCTGGTTACACTCAGGGTGTCTCACAGGGCTCTGTGCAAGGCCCTTACGTGTTTAGATTGTATCTTTCAGACCTAACTTTTTGATCTGAGGTATTCTACAGTTTAAATGCAGACAACCTGAAACTGGGTAAACTGATAACATGTGTTACTGATAAGGCATCGTTGCAAAATAACTTTATTAAATTGACCATTTGGACACGGGAGAATAATATGCTGATAAATACATCAAAAACTGAGCATATGAGATTTGGGAGAAATAAATTGAAAGGCGAATATTTAATACAGCACACAGTGATTGAAACTGTAGACTCATTTAAGGACCTGAGTATATGGGTAGATTCAGCTATGAGTTTTTCTAATCATGTCAACCAATTGGTTAATGGTAGTTATAAAACTAAAGATTGTATACAAAGATTTATAAAGTCTAGGAAATCAAAAATAATGAAGTCATTGTTTGTTAGTTACATTAGACCAAAACTTGAGTATGGAATAACAATATGGAAGCCCTATAAGAAAACAAGCATGAGTAAACTGGAAAGAGTACAGCGAAGGTTTATCAAGGGCATCCATGGATGTGAAAATTTAAGTTATTATGAAAGACTAAAATATCTGAACTTGTATTGCATCTCTTACAGATATCTAAGAGGAGATCTTATTCAGGTATATAGAGCATTTAGAGACAACTATCTCTGGGAATGTTTGGAGTTATCAAAAAGTACTAGAGAGCCATCAGACAACCTATGTAGAAGATTCTATAGGAATGAGAAGTGTACCAATTGGTTCTCTGACAGAGTAGCCGATGCATGGAACAGACTACCAATTTCCATTAAAGCAAGTACTAGTTTAGATATTTTTAAGAACAGCCTGGACACTTATTGTGGGAACAAGTGTTTTGGTATATTGGCAAGGGCATTAATACCCGTGCTTGAAATATTTGTATTTATGTATGTATTACCTGGGCCTATTGAGGCTGTGTTTTTGGCCTTAGCGAGTATCTGCATGACCTGGTCCCTTCTAATAGTTGGGGGGCATGCTAGTAGGGATTTTGTGTGGAGGCAGGGAGATAGTGAAGTTATGAAGTTAGAGCTGAAATTGTGAGCCAGCATATTTGCTGTGTCAGTCTGCTTGGTGATGGTGGTACCAGTTAAGTACACTGTTGCGTGTTACCTTTAAGGTTTCAGACATAGCTGTAGAAGGCCTTGTCATTGTCTTTAGCCTGAGGGGGCTATCTTGACCTTGTAATTTGCCTTGTCGCATTTAATTAGTCTTTTTAGTTTCCTGTTTAGTTTAATTAGTGAGCCCTTGTTTATGAAAGTTGCTGTTTTGTGATTTTGGCCATGACTTTTTCCTTTTGTTATATGCCTTGTTAAAGTTAGGATACTACTATTGTGGTTGTTTTTGGGGTTTGTTTTGGGCTTACTTATGGTAGGTACTGCAGCCATTTACATGGTTATACAGGGTTTCTTTGAACAATTCCGCATAGGTTGTTGTGAACTCGGGTTTCGGAGGGATGTTGAATTTTGACAGACTGTTGCAAAACTGAATGTAGTTTGCTTTAGAATAATTCCTGTCTGTTACAAGTTTTGCTGAGTTTTCCATGTTGATTTCTGTTTCAAAGGATACAGCTTTGCGATCTGTCTTCACCAGTGAGGATGTGATACAGAGGAGGTGCGGTGCTCTCCTGTGTTGCTGAATACTAGGTCCAGTATGTTAGAACCTCTGGATGGAGTATGCAATATGTGGTCAATGGTATTTGTATTGATAAAGTCCAGGAAACGTTGTGCATGTAAGTTCGAGCAGTATATGTTTCACAGTCTGTAGAAGGGTAATTGAAGTCTCCCATAAATAGGTATTTGGCTGAATGGTGAATGCCTCTGGCAGTTCTAGGTATGAGTTATGAGATTCTTGGGACATAAGTGGTGACCTATAGCTTGCAAGGTTTTTGTAAGGGATTTATCTGTGGTACTTTGCCTGTGAATGAACTCCTGGGCATCACCCTGTTTAATTGACCTAGAAGGCGTACCCTTTGCCAGTTTAGCTCGAGAAACCTCCACCTTTAGTCCTTGTCTGTCAGGATGATGGTCTAAATTTGTGGAAGGCACTGAAGACTACCAGCATACTTACTGTGGCTTTAAGCCAGAATGAAGAGAGCTTGTAGGGTATGGAGTTTCTTGTTAGGGCTCCTGGCATTGATCAGTAACACCTTTAGGTTCCTTTGGGTTTTATTTGTCAAGCTGATAGTTTTATCAACTTGCCATTGCCTGAAAAAAAGCTCTGAGGGTGGATAAAGTTTTAGCCAATATCTCGGAGCCCTGGAGGGATAGATGCAGACCATCCTTAACAAAGCAATTTGGCCTGTTAACCATTCCATACTAGCAGATATTGAATCCCTCTGGAATGACACCAGAAACGAAGCCAGTTGCTAAAATCAATCAGTTTTTGTTCATACTGTGGCATAATCCTTGGTTAAAAGCTTTTCCTATGTCTTCACCTGTGTAAAAGGTAATACTTTCATAAAGCAAATCCTGACATAGGGTTTTGCATATCTGCATTCCAAATTATTTTGTAGCACCTCCCCATATGCATTTTCAAGTTCTTTCCCTATCTCTCTTCTCACAGTGAACAGCATGGTCTTCCATCTGGTGCCATACTTTTGATCTGGCAGTATGAATCGTTACCTAATTTTAGTAGTTTGTATTTCATTTTTAATATCAGGAAAAAACACCCCCACACATTTTGGGCAAGGTCAGCTTCTCTCATTTTACACTTTTTACCTTAAAATTTGAATCTCCGGTTGGCAAAATTATGCATGTCCTACATATAATATCAGTGGAACCAGAAACATTTTAACATCCTGTATTTTATGTTCCTCATCCAAGAAAGGCATCTTCCATTTTCTTATTTTATTAATTATATTTTAAATAAATTTTAAGACTTATCACCACTTATCAGTAGGATGCAGAGCAAAGTACAGTCATACGCACATGTGTACTCACACACACACACACACACACACACACACACACACACACACACACACACACACACACACACACACACACACACACACACACACTGCACTTACTACATCCATGTGTTCTCCCACATTTCCTTCGATGGCTGGTGGAGATCCCCCTTAAACAAATTCCTAAATACTTCGTCTTTGTGCTCCCATAAATATCAATACTATTATACCAAACATGAGTGAGCTTATAGTTTATAACTATTCCTTTTGTTTTTGCCTCATTAACTTTTTATCCTGTCAGCTAATAGTACTTTTCAAAATCCCTAAATCTTTGTCAGTATTATTTATGTACAGTAAGATGTCATCTGTAATCATGGCTGTCTTTTCTTAAGTCAGTCACTTTTTATGTCCCACTATATTCAATAATCTGATGTTTCTTGCCAGCAGGGCTGGTCTTGGGTCAGTTGGGCTTAATAGGGCCTTGCACCTGGTGGGGGGCACACAGTTTTTACTGCAGTCTAGAGACCTAAAACAAAAAAAATGAGTTATTCAGTCGTGAACATAAACACAGTCTTGTTAATGTGTATGTGCTTAGTCTTGCCAGCTTAACGCACTTTTCTTCCATTTTATCACCAGGCCACCATGGGACTGCTATATGATTTGACTCCAGACTTCAACCAAACAAATGTGTTCCTCCTAAAGCCTGTAAATTCCTTTTGAAAGATTATATTAGCAGCTGCAAATTCCTTTTGAAAGCACGTATTAGCAGAAGTTGATCAGCATTGATACAGGCAGTTTCTTTTAAAGCCCAGCTTCATTTGAACAGTGAACATTTACTGGGAGAAGTAGCACAGAATCATCATTTTACTTACTTCCAAGCAGTGAATAATTATTTGCATCAAAAAGTGCATATAGTTTTTTTTTTAAGACCACATTTTTAACTCAGGAGCATTGTCTGGTAAAGACTTTCACGAAGTCACAGTAGGTAAAAGGAGGCAGAAAGAGCCAAATTCTGCAACCTTGAGCAGTCTTAATCCTAAACACTAACTGCCAGATCTTGGTTAATTTCTTCATTTTCTGATAAATCACTCAGGACTTTGCAGTCTGTCAATAATGCCAGTCATTAACATTTCATAGCTCTTGTTCTTCTTAAAGGATGTATTATGATTATCAGTGGCCTGAAGAGGCGGGAGAATTTTAGAAAGTATAAGCATGAAGCTTACTCGCATGCATAGCTCTAGATTAAGAAATGCGAAGTGTAAGGTTCTGAAAGACTTGCTGCGCAGTCTAGGAAGACAGAATATATGACACACTATATTTAGGATCACCGGCTACGTATGTTGAAAAAGTTACTCCAATTCATTTGATTGCACAACTAGGTTAATATCTTTTACACATATTCTTTGTGTGTTGTCTGTTTTCCTCCTGTCCCACCTGTTAGCCAATCTGCCCATATTGTGGCCCTTACACAAAAAATAACCTGGAGCCATCATTGATTACAGTAAGAATAGTCATTAAGTAAAGCCAGACTTTAGAGCTACATAGTTCATATTGTTCAGAAAATGCATATTGATGCAAAACCTATTATTTTATTAAGTTTTTAAGTGACTTAAAGTAATATTTAAAAAAAATAAAATCGTCCATAATTTTGGACATTTGTTTCCCCATTATTAGTGCTGTTGTCCAGAATTCTTCAACAAAGAATGTGTGCTGCAAATGCAGTACCAGCATTTATATTCTTCTCCCCTCCTTCCTTTCTGTAAATATTTTACAAGTTCATCACTTAATTCATTCTTTATTTTATTGTTTAATTACTTCCATTAGTAACCCTTTTTATAGCTTGAGTTAATTTTTTGCCGGCTTCCATTTTAAAGTGTACACACATTACACTAATCAGCTGCATGTACAAGAGTTAAGCATAAACATCCTTTCTGTTCCACTATGTTAATGCCAAACAAGCAGCCATTGGAGAACCAATCAGGGCTGCTTAGGTCCTTGTTACCTTCCCATATAATACCTCACACATATAGCCTTGCTGCTGTACAGTGTACAGGGAGATGCTTCCAAACCATTGTTCTACAAAAAAAAATTAAGAACCACTTGTGGGCAAAGAAGAGCCCTGTACTAAACAGTAAGCTCAACATCCTCAGAGAAAAATAAATATTTCCCAAACCACAAATATAGAACAAAATGTTTCCAAACGACAAAGCCAGTAATATGTCCTTTATTAAAAGCACAAAAAAACCTCTCTAGGGCCTCGGCATAAAAGCCTTCCAGGAGGCGCTAGAGAGTTTTTTTTGTGCTTTTAATAAAGGGCATATTACTAGCTTTGTCATTTGGAAAAATAAATATTTATTTTGTTTACCTAATGTAATTCTAGATTTTTCATTAAATGGCTTTTCACCTGACATTACTACTGGCCCTTCTTTCAACTTTCTCCCCGATCATGTTCCTTCGCAGATCCTATTACCATGCTAGCATGCAAGCTTCAAAATACAGTCTCTTCCCCAGTCTATTTTCCTTCTCTTACTATCGCACTAAAGTCTACAGATTTGTATACTAAATGATTATTCCTGAGAGAGAGAGAGAGTGAACTTTGCATGTTGGTTGTTTTGTCCATGCTCCCTCCCCATCCCCTTCTGTCTTATTAGTGACACTAGGGAAGCCCTCACTGTAACCAATCAAATAGGGCTGTGTGCTGTAAACCTCCATCTTTACTGCATAATTCCACCTCCTTTCAGGAGGGTCGTTTACTTTTCTAACAGCTTACTCTGAAAGCAAAAACCTCTCCATTTGAGACAGTCAATTAGAAACAATTCTTATCGCTAGAAAAAGAAAAGAAGAAAATGCATAAGGGCAAGGAAATGTTTCCAGTCACAAACTAGTTTCCCCCTCACTTAAAAGTATTAAAACTTCAATAAACAGGTTTTCTTTGAAGCTATGCAAGTCTTAGTTTTTCTCAGCATCAGTCTTGGATTCTCCCTCCAGTCTGTCTTTTCTACTTGCACTCCCTAATGCAGTCCAAATTCCAGCTCTGTATACATATTCAGAAAGAAGGCATCCTCCCCTATCATTGGAAATATACAGTGGATTTAAAAACTGTACACACACCTGTTAAAATGCCATTTTGTTGTGATATAAAAAATGATTACCACAATAAATCATTTCAAAACTTTTCCCAACTTTAATGTGACCTATAACCTGTACAATACATTTGAAAAATAAACAAATCTGTTAGGGGAAAAAATATAAAAAATAAAAAACATACAATAAGGTGGTTGCATAAGTGCGCACACCCTTAAACTAATACTTTTATTGAAGCACCTTTTGATTTAATTACAACATTCAGTCTTCTTGGCTACACACCTGCCATCATTTAAAGGGACTCTGATTAACCCCAAATAAAGTTCAGCTGTCCTAGTAGGATTTTCCTGACATTTACTCAGTTGCCTGCTACAGTAAAAGCCGTGGTTCACAGAGAGCTTACAAAGCATCAAAGGGATCTCATTTTTGAAAGGTATCAGTCAGGAGAAGGGTACAAAAAAATTCCACAGCATTGGATATACCATGGAACACAGTAAAGACAGTCATCAAAAAGTGGAGAAAATATGGGACAACAGTGACATTACAAAAAACTGGACATCCCTCCAAAATTGATGAAAAAAACAAGACAAAAGTTGGTCAGGGAGGCTGCCAAGAGACCTACAGCAACACTGAAGAAGCTGCAGAAATTTCTGGCAAGTACTGGTTGTGTACTACATGTGAAAACAATCTCCCGTATTATCCATATGTCTGGACTATGGGGTAGGTTTGCAAGACGTTAGGCTTTTTCTTACACAGAAAAACATCCAGGCCTGGCTAAAATTTGCAAAACAATACATCAAGTCTCCCAAAAGCATGTAGGAAAATGTGTTATGGTCTGATGAGACCAAGGTTGAGCTTTTTGGCCACAATTTCAAAAGGTATGTGTGGCGTGAAAACAACACTTCCCATCACCAAAAGAACACCGTTCCCATGGTGAAGCATGGTGGTAGCAGTATCATGGTGGCAGTATCATGCTTTGGGGTTGCTTTTCTTCAGTTGGAACTGGGGCTTTATTCAAGGAGGAGGGAATTATGAACAGTTCCAAATACCAGTCACTTTTGGCCCAAAACCTTCAGGCATCTGCTAGAAAGCAGTAGCTGAAGAAGAATTTCACCTTTCAATACGATAATGACCCCAAGTATACATCCAAATCAACAAAAGAATGGCTTCACCAGAAGAAAATTAAAGTTTTGGAATGGCCCAGACCTAAAGCCAATAGAAAATTTGTGGGGTGACCTGAAGAGGGCTGTGCATAAGAGATGCTCTTGCAATCTGACAGATTTGGAGTGCCTTTGCAAGGAGAGTGGGCAAATATTGCCAAGTCAAAATGTGCCATGCTAATAGACTCCTACCCGAGAAGACTGAATTCTGTAATTAAATCAAAAGGTGCTCTAACAAAGTATTAGTTTAAGGGTGTGCACACTTGTGCAACCAGCTTATTGTACATTTTTTATATATTTTCCCCTAACAGATTTGTTTGTTTTTCAATTGAATTGTACAGGTTATAGGCCACATTAAAGGCGGGAAAAGTTTTGAAATTATTTATTGTATCACAAAACCTGGCATTTATCAGGGATGTGTACAGTTTTTATATACACTGTATATCTTTTAACAATATTTGGGTAAGAGAGATGAATTTTGTGATTTAACTAGACATGCATAATAACCCTATCTTATAACATATCAGAAATCCAACTTATCAGGATTATTAACACATGTCTAAGTCCCTTCCAGAAAAGAAGCAAATAAATTCAAAGCAAAATGGACTCAAAAGCAATAGAGTTGTTTGGTCAGATTGTGGTGTTTTTTTAGTGTGTACCTTTTTCTGTTTGTTATATTTGATTATTTCTGCTGTTTTCCACCATTATTGTGGTAATATTCTTAATGTTCCTCATTTTAACTTGCATCTTCCATTGAAAATATGAGAATGGTTTTGCAGGTATTCTCTCTGTAGGACGATGAGCCTCTTTGAATCTGGCTCCTCTTTGTATCGGTCTTAAGTAGACTGTGTTCAGATTATCAGCTTCTTCACCTCTTCTGTTCAAGTCCTCCAGACCGTGTTTTGGATCAGTGTAAGTTTGGATGCTTAAGGGGTAAAACACTTGCAATACAGTTGCAGCATCAAGCAATGACCCATCTCTTTACTTTTCTTTATTGTGGGAAGGAATGCATTTAGTCTGCTATAAGAGTAAAGGGGTATAGTCATTGTTTGCATATACTCTTCCATTCCCTAGGTTGTAGATTATCCCTTTTTTCTACAGAATGGTAATGTGTTGGTCATGTTCTGAAGCAAGTTTAATAAATATTTGGAATTGGATATAACCTCCTTACCATACACAATACCAAATTATACATTTTTTATTTCACATTACACAGCATTTGATGCAAAACGTGTGCTATTTTATGTATTTCATTTTGTTAAGGATGATCCCCTAATCTTTTTTCCCAGAGATGAAAATCCCTACCATGACATCATGAAAGACTGGTCCCATAATTCCTAACTAAGTAAATGTATTTATAAGCTACATTATTTCCATGATAAATGCATCAGTAGTGGCTTCTTACTTCCTAGAAAGACAAGCTAGCTGCCAACTAGTTCTTGTAGGTGGAATATTTTACACTGAAAAGTAGCAGTTGATGATATAGTAGTAAAGCCACAATGCAAGTAAGAAGTTGCTTCTCTAATGAGGTAAATTGTTTTGTACCCACAATGCCTTGCAGTTATATGTAAATCATCAGTCAGTACCTACCATAACATCATTTTGTTGGCATTATAGAGAAAAAACTGAGTAAACAATAAAACTGAAAAAAAACCTCAAACAACACACTATAACCTTAATTTTATGCAAAATTATTTATATCTTTAACACAAGAAGTGTAATAAGAAGTGAAATTAATTATAAAACAAGGATGATGCTAAAAGTGACTATATAATTGAACTTTCACTATCCTGTGCATTGTAAAAAGATACCTTCTAAACAAAACCCTGTCCAGTCATGTAAACATTTTTGCTTAAATGTTTTGCAGCCCCCATCATGTATAAATTCCAGGATTCCCATAAACCCAGTATTCTCTGTCTTCAATTCATGTTCCAGTTTGACTACATTTTGTTGTATTTCTTCAAACTTTAACTAAGAATCAGTCATTTTAGTCAGTCTCTTGTTCCCAGGACTACAAGACAGAGCTATCATCAGCTTGTTTTGACAGAGTATCATCAATTCATCTGAATTCTGCTGTTATTGCCTGTGATATAGTCAATCAGAGTGCCACTTATTTTAAACAATTCTCTGTTTGACCTGGTCTATTTTAATTTCCAAAGTACTCTGTGCTTATCCCCAGGTGTGTACTTTCCAACCAGGAAACCACTTTGCCTTTCCACACTCCTGTCTAGGTTAAATTTATTCCACTCTTCCCCACCCTCCCTCCTCCATTATTCTCTGTCCCACAACTTTTCTAGCAGTCTTATATGTAAATGAATATATATGTGTGTGTGTGTGTGTGTGTGTGTGTATTTCTTGGAGGATCTTCTGTTACAGGGTCTTTCAACTTACACTGAGTTTCAGTATGTTTACTGTGGTAAACCTTTTATTCCCAGAATTTTTGGGGTTCTAAAGGTACACAAGGATGTTTTATTTCCACCAGTGAGACCAATTGTTGCAGCTGAAGGTTCAAGAAAATATCCATTTGCCTGTTTTATTGATAAGAAGCTGAAACCCTATGTGGTTAAGTATCCTCACCTCATGAGGGATTCATGGATTTTTTAGGCAACATCTATTATGATTTATTTAGTGACAAATTAATTTTTGTGACAATAAATGTACATTTGTTCAATTCTGTTCTGCAGAGTGAAGGCTTGGACCTCTTTTCTGACATTACTTCTCTCGAGTTTTTTGACCACCAAGAATGTCTGTATTGTTTTGGATTTTATGGAGTTGCTGCTCACCAATAACTTTATTTTTTTCAAAGAGGAATTCTTAAGCAAATTAGGGGAGTGCCTATGGGCATGCTTTGCACCCTGAATTATGCCAACTTAGAGATGCTTAGTTGAGAAAGAAGTTTTGTTTTCAAGTCTAAATATGCCCCACTTTGAAATTTATGTTCAGTATCTCGATATTTGTATTTTGTGGAACAATAGTTTGGAAACTCTCCATGAGTTTTTTAATATATAAATAAAACTACATCTTATTTAAAATTTGCACAGCACTATGATAGTGATGAGTTACTTTTTTGGATATAATTATTTTCAAAATATATGGAGGCTTTGCTTCTTATATTTACAGGAAGTCCACTTTTTCTGATTCTTGCCTTCATTTTGATAATTATCATCTACTAGAGAAGAAAAAAAAGTTTAGAAAAAGATCAATTTATTTGACTGGCGAGAATGATTTCTGCAGACGTACTATTCACATCAGAATGTGATAAATTAACAAAGGTGTTCATTTCTAGAGGTTATTCATCATCCCTGATGAATAATATTAGATTAGATATTACTGGCAAGTGGCATTCGCAGTACACCACTCTTTTGGGAAAGACTTGGTAAGAGAATTAGTGCAAAACACTTTTTTGCATTATTGCCTAGTTTTTAAAGTTTCAACCCAGCGTGGGTTATATCAAATGCATTTTAAAGAAGAATTGATGCATATTTAAGTTTGATCAAAGTTTGAATGAGATTGTTGAGGACTACCTGAGTTTTGTTTTTAAAAGGGGAAATATTTTAAGAGCGAGTTGGAAAGTAAGACAACTCACTTTATTACATTTAACTTCTGCTTCAAGCTGGGGACTATCAGATGTGGCAACTGTAGTCAGTAATCAGTACCAGCACAGTATATGAGAATGGCAATTTATTTAGTTTTGAGGTGAGGCGTAATTTGAAACTTCCCTGTAGTTGCAATTGTATGACCTTTGGGGTAGTTTATTTAGCTTTTTGCACATACTATCGGTCCTTTTATTTTAGTAAAACAGAAAAGATACTCTCCAAGTGAATCTATGAACATTATTATGACATTAACAGATTTACTTATTTTTGGGTTTAAATTTAAATTTAAGGTGCAGAATTTCTTTACAGTTCTGTACAATAGATGTTGAACAGATGAATTTAGAGCATCTTCAAATCATAAGAGTTTCAAGGCAACTGAACTGTGAGGCATTTCCACCTTAAGCCTTGCCTCTTCTTTCAAGGAAGACCAAGCCAGTCATGCCAGGGGTGAATTTATGAATACCCATCTAGTTATCCAACTCCATCTTAAAGGCAGATATTGTTTAAACCTTCTTAACTTGGAGAGGGAATTTGTTCTAGAGATGTGGTAGGTACTGTGAGACAAATCTGTCCCTCTTTGTTCTATTTGTTGAAACAGATTTAGATCACTGACCTTAGTGTTAGCTGGACTGTCTGATGTATGAAGCTGAAGGAGTTCTTAGATTACTGGATCCCTTGTAGCTGTATAAGCAAGGCATATATCACCACCAAGGTTGTGAGAGGTCTAGGTACTTGCATGGACCGCTCTTTTTTATATATGACCATCACATAGTAACAGTTGTTAGGAAATCCTGAGACTGAGTATAGGGACAAAGCCACCAGTCTTTCTTAGCTGTTCAGGTTTTCTAAGCCCTTGATCTTTTTAGTTACAAATTCCTGGTGCCCTTCTGATCGCTTGATATGCTAGTTAAGTTACATTCCAAAGAGGGCATTGTACTCTGTGATGAGTTTAAGCAATGTAGAGTACAAGAAAGTGAGAACCTCCTTTGATCTGGAAGAAATACCTTTTGCTATGAACTGTGCACGGTAAAAGGTACAGTGTTGCACTTTTTGACATTGAGTTGAGTCCATGTTCTTGACAAGTGTAAACTCCTGTTGGAGTACCTGTATGTCACAGGGAGATTTGAAGATGACTTCCAGCTTACAGTCATCTACAGAATTTGTTAATCAGTGCGAGAAACAATAATATATGTAGATAAAAATTAGGTTCATGCACCAAAACAACGTATGCAGTAAATAATTTGGTCTACACTGGGTATGAAATTGCTTTATTCTATGATTTTTATAGCTTTAACTAGATGAGGGAGTTACCCAAGGTTCCTAAGAGAATAATTGAAACTGAAACTACCCGAGTCTGTTGAATACCTTGCTGCATAGCACTGGGCTGAGCATTGCCTGCCTCTGATAAACTGAGGAGATAAAGTGGGAAAGAAACAGTGAAAAAACAGGTAGAACTCCAGCCAATAATGTCCACTAGTCAGGAACAGCAGTAAATTATCCCCTGCCACAGAATAACCACTCTGAACTGTGCAGTAAACAAGCTAAAACTGTAATTTAATGTAAAATTAAACGTTAAAGTGGGAAAGAACATGGAAGGTCACAGGAAGAATGCTTTGTATAACACAAAAGGGATGATTTATGAAATAAATGAGAATACTTAATGTAACAAGAAGGAAGATTTATTAATAACAAACAGCCAGGCTACTGTAAAATGCACAGTATAAGACATTTTTAGTCAAACAAACTGAGACTGGAAATTTGATGTAGAAAATGTTTTTAAAAAGTGTAAAATTGCTGGGAGAACCAGGGGAGGAGCAGTCTGATACACAAACAGCAAGGTGACTGTTTAAAAGCCAAAGCCAGCAACTTTAACTAAGCAAACAAGCATTATTCAAAATGTGTAATTCTGTAATCGCTGTAAATAAAACTGTTGATGAAAGAGGAATTTGGAATGGGGAGTAGGAAGCATGAGTTTCTTTAACAAGTGTTGATAATATCATTGTACATTTATCAAGTGTTTGCATTTTTCAGGTACACAGAGGAACCCTAATTTGTGTAGGACAACTAAAAATATACTTTTTATGTGGGAAGAGGCTGCATCACTTGTTTAATGTTAAAATTGGGGGAAGAAAGGACATACTATAAAATAATGTGTGCTGAAATGTATTTGTGTGTGTGTGTGTGTGGGGGGGGGGGGTACATGTGGTTTGACTGGCCTGATGTGGATCTTGTAAATGTGTGTCTTTGAACACAGAATGGTTCACATTAGGTGGTCAAACTAAGCAAGGAACAGCAGGGAGTTTGGGGAAGAGTACCAGGCGAAAGTTTTGTACAAGAATTAAAAGGAGGAAGCTGTGTCTCTATAGCTTAAAGAAACACCCATAGTAGAGATGCACAATACATATGGGGCTATGGACTCTGAAGAAAAGGAGAAACTAGGCCAGACAGATTGATTGTGGATGAATTTGGAACGAAGGGGTGATGTAAGAAATAGACTACATAAAAGAAAAGGATGAAAAAATCACCAGGGAAGGAAGAACAATGCTAAAGGAGGTGTTTTATGTTTGTATATTAATCTGTAATGTGAGTAACATTTGGCGGGATTTAAAGATCAAATTTTAAGTGCACAGAACAAACTTTTCACACAAAAAGTGTTTCCATACATCTTTATGCATGTTACCACTTTTTTATGTGAAAATAAAAGTTAATTTTGCAGCATTCAAAAAATATATACATTTAAAGTTTACTTCTGAATGCAGATGACAAAACATAAAAATAATTATTTACGGCGTTAATTTTAATGGTAGGTAGGAGGCACTTGGGTCTATACAGGTTCTTGTTCTAATTATGTTGGATTAGCGTGGGTAAGTAATTATGTATTGGTTATGTAATTGGCAAACTGTTAAATTAAGTTTTGCAAAAAAATGTTGCCCTTTTTTCTCCTTAAGACACCTCAGAAAATCCTTGGTGGCAGTTCCTATGAGGGTAAAGGTGCAAGGCCAGTGGCATTCTTCAGAGTAACCAAAGCACATACCTTTCATGCAGTGGTACACCACCACAGTAATGTGATACATCAACAAGCTCTAAACAGCTTGGTGTGATCACTTGGGAGTTAGATCTTCAGCATTCCTTAACCCTCCAAGCATATTACTTTCTGTCAGAGCAAAACATAGTGGCAGACAAACTGAACAGAACCAGGACAGACCCTCACAAATGCAGTTTGAATGAGGAGGTCTTCCAAATATTGATCCATTACTGGAGACACCTGAACGAGATCTGTTGGCCTTCTTTCAAAAGACAGTAGATGCTTTTTTCGTTCTCTTTCAAGGGAATGTTTCTGTATGCATTCCACTCTTTCCATTGATATCTTGGGTAATTCTGAAGATTCAGAAGATTCAGACGGACTTTCCAAAAAAAAAATGTGCTGACCCCACCTTCTAACCCAGGCAATGTTAGTTCTCCCTTTTTTTTATGGATTTAGCCAAGGACATTTTCCACAAGCTTCCTTACTGTCTGAATCTAAACACACTAGACAGGGAGAGGTTGATACACCCTGTCTAAGACTCATTAAATTATCTGCCTGAACTCTTGTACATTTTAGACACCTCTTATTTGAGAATGTGCAGCAGGTACTGAATGAAGTAAGAAATCCTGCTGCTAGAATACCTTATACTGACATATAGAAGACATTTTCTAATACATGCCTATCAAATAACTCTGTCCCTATATGGGATTGTATCACTGGTGTACAAATATATGTGTGAATTACTAGCCACTGGCCTTCATACTGCTTTGTCAGTGAGCATCTTATCGCCACTTCAGTATGCTTGCCCGTGGCTTCTTCTGTATCTGCAATGTGTTCTTAGTAAAACATTTGTTCTTAGTAAAACAGCTTCTGATAGGAGTGTTTCACTTGAGATCACTTACGAAACAGGTTGCTGCTCTCTGGGATCTGTACTTTCTGCTGGAAAACACTAGCCAGTTTTTCATCTGAACCTGCACATCAGGCAGGTTTAAGTGTCATTACATGGAAAACTATTCTGTTGTTTTCTCTGACATGTGCAAAATTTGTCACTGCTGTAGTAGCTGCACCAACCCACTAACCCCATAGCACTGTATAGGGTTATTTCTTGTTCATTTATTTCAAGATTTGTATGTCCCTTCTTAACTATTAGGCAAGTAAGTCCACTGTGACTGCTGATTTTCCCTCCTCATGGCTGCCCATTCAGCACTCAGTGTGTGAGAGTCATAGCTTTAGAAGCTGGTTTGTTGTTGTGTTTTGGGCAATTACAACCCCATGTAGCCTAAAGGTTACTGCTGCAGTGAGGAATTTGAACATCTACTATCATGGATAAATGTACTTTACACAACTGAACTTTATCCCCCAAGGGTGGGCCAGTGACTGTTGTTGGGGATAGGGAAGTCTAGTTTACTCTGGTCTGCTTGATGCCATGTATCATCAGGAGACACAGTTTAGAAGATGGGTGGATGCTTTATTGGCTGGCCTTCTTAATGCTGTAATGGCAGCTTGGTATGTACAATTAAAACTATTGCTATATATTTCCAGTTAGGGAAAATTTCATAATACCTTACCTATACGGGCTAACAGTGCAGTGTTGTGGTTGTGGACAATAAGGTAGGTCTGCTTGTTTACTAAAGGACCTCATTTTTTTTTGTCTAATTTATTGTAAATTTGCTACTACTGAGCAATCACTGTAGGGTTTCAAAACAAGTATAATGTATTGGTGATGGTGGAAGCATCTGGCATATGACAATGAAGAGTACAATTATCAGCACACTGACTTTAAGTATGAAAAGGAAATCACTGTTAAGCTTTTAATTACTTAAAACCATTGTGGCTATCTATGTAAAGGCTTATTTAAATGTTTGTAAGGTGTATGTGGTATCTGTGTACAGGTGTTCCTCTAAAAGTTTATCTGGTGTGTGGGATTTTGTTTTGCTTTCTTTGAAATGTTTACTTCAGATACAGGCTGGGCCACCATGTTCAAATACAGTCTACAGCCCTTACAAGGGATACATGCGGAGTGGTATACATGAATTCCATTACAGACATGATTCATAAATCAGAATTGCCACCTCATACATAAAAGCCCACACTGAGCCAAAACTGATGTGCCACCTGCAAGGGCTGCGCACATGTTCTATATGTATGTCGTCAAGTCAAATGCCATTTTAGCCCATTCCCTCAATTGGCTAATGATAATACTTAAAAAAGAAGTACCAGCCAACCACATCGATAAAATACAGCAGTTTAATAACAAAATTATAAGCACTTACATGCAACAATGCACTTCATCAGACCAATAAAACAAGTACAAAAATACATTCTCTTTATATAGTAAAAACAATTGGATCACTAAACTAATTTACATTTCTTAAGCCATATGTGCTTGTAGTCTAATGATCCAATGCTTTTCTGCTTCTTCCACTCTATTAACCAAATTGCCCCCTCTCAAATTTTCATTTATCACTTGTAAAACTAAAAAAGAAAAATTATGTGTGGAAGAATACATGTTTAGCCAACACATTATTCAAGTCCTTACATCTTAGATCAATGACATGTTCCATAGTACATTCTTTAAGGGTGCAATTTGTTTTTCCTACATAAAAACTTACACAGTTATTGCAGACAGCTAAATAAACAAGGTCTTTAGAAGTACAATCAAAGTAAACCTTTAAGGTAAAAAACTGTCCTCTCACTGGTTGTGTGAATGAATTACTACTGAGAATAAATTTATAAGCCTTACAAGATCTACAGGGATATGTACCTATTCTGTCAGATATCATAGACATTCTATAACTAGAATTCTTTAAATTAAAACGAAGTTGTCATTTTAAAGAAGGACAGTTTCTAAAACTAGGTACATCACCTATAACATGCTTAATAATATTATCAGTCAGGAGGACAAGCCAGTTTTTCTTAATTATATTACATACAAAAGTGACACAAGTAAAATTTGTAAGTGACACCTTAATTTCTCTATGCCCAGTTATTTTAGGAAGGTATCTGCTTCCTGTTGAAAAATAAGGTTTAGAATCATCACTTCTTGCATGCATAGTATCTTTCTTGCATTGACTTATGAAATCAGGATAACCTGTCTCTGTAAAGTTGCCTGATATAGAGGCTAATTCATGTTCAAAGTCAGCATCACTAGTACATAATCTGGATGCCCTATAAAACTGCCTCTTGACTACATTAGGAAAAATATGACTAGGGTGCATCCTAGTCCTATGCACTAAACTATTCTTCCATGTTTCTTTCCTAAATAATTTTGTCTGTATATGTCCATCATTACTTGTAATATTAACAGAAAGAAAATTAATAGAGTGTATAGAGGAAGAAACGGTGAATTTTAAAAAAGACTAGTAGTTCTACATACATAACAAAATCTTCTAAAAGTTGAGAACCATCCCATAACAAAAAATATCAGCAACAAATCAACCATAATATCTAATATTAGAAAAATGAATATGTGTCTTCAAAATAAATTGTTCTTTCCAATGTACCATTACCAAGTTGGCATAACTGTTGACACAAAATGTGCCCATAGCTACACCCAACTTTTGAATAAAAATATAATCATAAAAGAAAAAAAAACATTATTCTCAAGAATTAGATCTAATAAATAACAAATCAAAAAAATAACATATTTAGAATATTGACTATGTTGAGATAAATACGTACGTATGACTTCAAACCCTTAAAAATGTGGTATTATTGTAAATAAAGTACATACATCCATTGTTACTGGTATTAGTAGCTGCATTCTTGTATCACCAAATGATTCATACAAAGTTCACAAATAATGTTGTATATCTCTCAGTATAGCGGGAGATATTTAAACAGTAGGTTTGAGTTTTCACTCAACAATGATGGACAGGGGTTCTGTCAGCCAGCATTGGCCTGAGACAGTGGGTCTAAATGGTGGTTTAGATAGGGACTTGTGTTTCTTTGGTTGCCCTTGAATAACTGGAATAACAGGATGTTCCACCTGAAAAAATTTAAAAAGTTCATAATCAATCACTCTGCCCATCAAGAGGTCATATAAATCATTTTGTACCTTTAGCATTCACTTATTAACATCATATATACTAATTTCCTTATAGATGTCACTGTCGGTTCCTTATTATTCTTTCCCTGGAAAGAGAATTCATTTCTGCTGCTTCGCTACTTTGCCTTTTTTTCGCACGCGTAGTCGGAGTTGGTATAGTTGAGTATTTTTCAAAACAGCGATTGTTTTCCATTGGAAAATAGTCACTGTTCTGAAGTTTCAACGCTGTAAGCTTTCACTTACATGAGGTCGATTATCTGTCGTTCACTCTTCTGAGCATGTGATATGGTAATATAGACCCTCACTGTCACATAAAAGGTTATCATATTATCAACATAAAAACCAGTGTCTAACACTGCTACAGCTCCACCTTTATCAGCGGGTTTAATTACAATATTGTGCATATTCAATTATTTGAGTGAGCTGTTTAGCTTAGGATTCAACAAACCAGTCAAATTATTAGCTTGTTCTGTGAATAACAGTCTCAACATTATGTTTCTAGCAAATAGTCTCAGACTCAGAACAGTTTCACTAAAATCAGAAGAAACAAAAGGTATGAATGACCGACCTTTACTTAACAATCTCATCTGTGAACAAGTCAGCATAGTAGATGAGATATTCGCAACAAGCTTATTTTTTGTTTACTCTTTAAAGCCAAGATAGTGCGTTCCGATGATATTTTCCTCTTTTCCCTCCCCCCTGCTTGCTGAACAGTGTCTCATTGGCTGCTTCATTGCTATTGGAAGAAAAGGAAAAGGGGTAGGATTAAAGGTAGAGGCTACTATTGGTTCCTTATGATGAGCCCTTTGCAGCAAATCAGATCAGATTGGACTACTAGACCCTGGCAGCAAATCAGAAGTGGACTTCCCCATCTCACTCGATGAATGGTAGTCCCTCTAGGTGGTTGAATTATTAACAAGTGTCTGACATACGATAACCAACGATAGATGTTCCAATAGTTTCTTGAATGTTGATGGTAATCCTTTATTTAATGTTAAACTCTTGGGTACTGAGGCTTAACAACATGAAAACATGAATGAGAATGCTCTGTCTTTACTAAGAGAATTTCAAAATCAACTTTTCAAGTTAAAAAGACTCCAGTGGCAAAGATTTCACTTTGAAGCCTGCTTATATTATAAAGTAATTTTGAGAGGACCCTGGCCTGTTATGTAAGTGGCAGGCTGTAAATATTGAAACCAATTATATGCGCCTATTAATTGAACATTTTAAACCAGTAGAATCTGACTAATAATTACTGTTGAAGATATGTTACAAAAATCATTACTAATTGTGATTCAGACACTTGTTTGCTTAAGTTGGAGGATATCTGTGGTGATTTTAGTCTATATGATCAAAATGGCCATATATTTGTTTGACTGCGAGGTTCTGCTAAGGAAATTAATAATTCAGTCATCAAGAGGGATTCACATTCATCGACTGAGATGTGGAGGTCCACTTCTGATTTGCTGCCAGGGTCTAGTAGTCCAATCTGATCTGATTTGCTGCAAGGGGCTCGTCACAAGGAGCCAGGCTCTACCTCTAATCCTACCCCTTTTCCTTCTCTTCTGAAAATATCATCGGAATGCACTATCTTGGCTTTAAAGAACAAATGAAAAATCAGCTTGTCGTGAATAACTCATCTAGTATGTTGACCTGTTCACAGATGAACTTGTTAAGTAAAGGTTTATCATTCATACCTTCTGTTTTTTCTAATTTTAGTGAAAGTTTTCTGAGTCTGAGATTATATATAATGTTGAGTTTGTTATTCCCAGAGCGAGCTAATGGTTAGACTGGTTCATTGAAGAAACCTAGTATGTTTAATCCAAAGCTAAATAGCTCACTCAAATCGTTTCTTAAATTGCATGAAGCAGATTTAATTGATTCTGTAAAAATGCCTTATTCGCTTTAGAACAACTCAAGAATATGCACAATATTCAAATTAAACCTTTTATGTTAATAGTATAAAAAAACATTTTATCTGACAGTGACACCTATAAGGAAATTTGTATGTGTGATGGTAATACGTTAATGCGAAGCCTAGTGATTGATTATGAACTTTTTAAATTTGTTGAGGTGGGAACATCCTGTTATTCCAGTTATTCAGGGGCGACCAAAGATAAGGAAGTCCCTATCTAAACCACCATTTCAACCCACTGTCGTGGGCCAAGGCTGGCTGACAGAATGCCTGTCTATCTTTGTTGAGCGAAAACTCAAACCTATTGTTAAAATAGCTCCCGCTATATGTAGAGATACAGAACATTTTTTACGAACTTTGTATGAATCGTTTAGTGATATTGATATCAGTGGCTGCATTCTTGTAAAAATGGATGTATGTACTTTATTTACGATCATACCAAATTTTGAAGGGGTTGAAGCCATATGTATGTATTTATCTTAACATAGTCAATATTCTAAAGATGTTATTTTTTTGATTTGCTATTTATTAGATTCAGTTCTTGAGAAAAATGTTTTTTCTTTTGTGATTGTATTTTTATTCAAAAGTTAGGCTTAGCTAAGGGGACATCTTGTGCCAATAGCTACGCCTACTTGGTAATGTCACATTGGGAGGAACAATTTTTTTGAAGACATATTTATTCTTCTAAAATTAGATATTATGGTAGATTTGTTGATGATATTTTTTGTTATGGGTTGATTCTCCCTGACTTTTAGAAGATTTTGTTATGTATTTAGGAACTACTAGTCCTTTTTTTTAAATTAACTATTTCTTCATCTATACACTCTTAATTTTCTTGATGTTAATATTACAGTTAGTGATGGACATATACAGACAAAATTATTTAGGAAGGATACATGGAAGAATAGTTTGGTGCATAGGACTAGTATGCACCCTAGTCATATTTTCCTAATGTAGTCAAGGGGCAGTTTTATAGGGCATCCAGATTATGTACTAGCGATGTTGACTTTGAACATGAATTAGCCTCTATATTCAGGCAACTTTAAAGATAGAGGTTATTCTGATCTCATAATAAGTAAATGCAAGAACGATACTGTGCATGCAAGAAGTAATGATGCTAAACCTTATTTTTCAACAGGAAAGTGACACCCTCTTAAAATAACTGGACATAGGGAAGTCAGGGTGTCACTTACTTACACCAGTGATATAAGTAAAATTTGTAATATAATTAAGAAAAAATGGTCTGTCCTCCTAACTGATGACAGTATTAAGCATGTTATAGATGATGTACCTAGTTTTAGTTTTAGAAAGTGCCCTTCTTTAAAACGGCAACTTTGTTATAATTTAAACAATTCTAGTTATAGAATGTCTAGGATATCTGATATAATAGGTACGTATCCCTGTAGCTCTTGTAAGGCTTGTAAATTTATTCTCACTAGTAATTCATTCACACAACCAGTGACAGGACAGGTTTTTACCTTTATGTTTTACTCTGCTTGTACTTCTAAAGATCTTGTTTATTTAGCTGTCTGTAATAATTGTTTAAGTTATTATGTAGGAAAAAACAAATTGCACACTTAAAGAATGTATTACGGAATATGTTAGGGAGATGAGATGTAAGGACTTAAATAATGTGTTGGCTAAACATGTAAGTCTCTCCTCCACACATAATTTTTCTTTTTTAGTTTTACAATTGATACATGAAAATTTGATTGAGGGGGATTTGGTTAATAAAGTGGAAGAAGCAGAAATGCATTGGATCATTAGACTACAAGCACATAGGGCTCCTGGCTTAAACAGCAATGTACCTTTAAGACCTGCATGTAAGAAATGTAAATTAGTGTATTGGTCCAATTGTTTTACTATATAAAAGGACTGTATTTCTGTACTTGTTTTATTGGTCTGATGAAGTTCATTGTTGCATGAAAGCGCTTACCATTTTGTTATTAAACTGCTTTATTTTATTGCTGTGGTTGGCAGGTTACTTCTTTTTTGCATATTAATACTTTTGTTGGTTTACCAGCCTTTGAGTTTTTTAGTGGTCTGTTTTCTCTTTTCGCATAATGATAATAACAGTCTAGGATCTTTGTAGTGCTGTGAAATATTCTCTGATTCCTATGTGTTTTGGAGAGGCAAACAATGTAGAGTACAGCATTTCCAGTTAAGCATGTTCTGTGTGCCCTAATATGCATCAAATCAGAATAACATTGATACTGTACATTACATGCACAAATATTTTGTTTGCAAACACTAGAAATTGAAAGCTGCTTCTAGGCATGTGCATTGTGTTGTAAATGTTCTGTAGTCTGACTGCAGAAAGAGGTAAAAGTGTAAAACACAAGTTTAGTTTTGTGTCTGACCTGTAACTCACTCCTGCAACAGAACTGGAACCACCAGTCTTATCTGGCAGCATCAGACAATCTCTGCCATCACTCCCTGGCCAGATTCCCCATGTACCTAATCAGTTCCAGTTCATGTGGGAAATATTCAGGGTATCATCATTTTCTGCACAAGGGGATGACTACTGTTTTTGTTTGGAGTGATGAAAATAAGAAGGTAAGATTGACACGCAAACTATTAAGCTGTATGGATAGCAATGGGACCCCTGGTAGTTGTAACAGAATGCAGACTTTCGGATGAGGGAAAGGATGATGATGATGAAAGGCTTAGAAGCAGAATTAGTGGCTGAACAAATAGGAAACCACATTCATTGGGGACATCATATTTCCAGCATTGCTGTGGGGAGGGCCTACATGGTGGTTGAAGACAGGGGAGAGAAAAGTAGTAGAAGGCTTGATGGAGGCTGGCCTCAAGCTGAAAGTGATGCCTGCAAATGGGAAAATAAGTATCCTTGACATAGTCATAATAAATGCAAAGGGGTGAGTGGCACGGACATCTGTGTTCATACCATTGAATAGTTTTCCATGCTTAAGTTACTGAAAGAACCTAGTAGTCTCTCCTTAGTAAGCAAAAAAGTCCCACATTCTCTAACAGAATAGGGTTCATTAGAATGATATGTGAATGGTTGTAGGCAAGAATTAAGGTGGGAAGTTCTTCGACAAGCTGTGTTTGAACAGAGGAACTAGGCAGGGATGTCTTCCCTTTTATTTGCTTTATACTTACAACCATTGGCAAAGAAAATAAGGGACTTACACATTCAGTGATATAATTGATATGGTACTTGAGAAAATTTAGATTTATTTTCAGAAAATATTAGTTTGCACTTTATAAATTCAGAAAAGGACATTTATGTGATGTGGAACATTTTGAGAGAGTTTCAAGTCTTTTCAGAATATAAAATTAATCAAGATGAAACAAAGACTACAGTGGTAAACTATGTACTCACACGTGGATTAGTTCAGTAATACCTTTATTTATGGAGACACAATATGGTGAAGCATTTATGTGTATTGATTAAAAATGTTTTAAGTATGGCAGCTTAGAGTATCTGGAAAGAAGAAAATTAATATAAAAACTGAGAAACTGGAAAGTTTTTTGATTATGGGTATGTATACTAAGATACAAGAAGTGCAATGTTTTTAGTCCGTTTAGTTTTATGTACCAGTCAGGCATATATTTGTTAGCCATTGGTTAGGTTGTGGAAGATAATTTATAAAGAGTTAAAAGAATCTGTTTGGGAGGAAAAGAGGAAAAGCATTAAGTGCAATAAGTTGGATCTTTCTCATAGAACAAAGTGGTTTGTGTACCTGGTTTGAATGGATAATGTATAACTTTGCAGTTAAGGCTAATATATGTAACACAAGCAGAAGGTTTTAAATCAAAGTGGAAAGGGATGGTAAAATCTTAGATTCATAAAGTATCAGAAACTATGCGAAGAACTAAGCGAACACAGGGCTGCAGAAAGGAGATTTTGCCAATAAGGATGACTTCAAGTAGGGATGTAGAAAATAGGCAAGAGGGGGCTGGAATTTACTTGAGAAAATTGGCAATGTAACCAAGGTATTGGGAACAAATAACTATAGAGGAAAAAGTAACAGAGATATGAGGCCATGCAGAAATTTGGACTATAGGTGAGAAAGTGACTTCAGCACCAGGGAAGGATACCAGAATATAAGCAAAGAGAAGGGGCTAGGGAGATGCTGAGAGAAACATCCACTCTGGTAGATGTTATAGTCACATATAGAAAATAAGTTGTTCTTTAAAAATGGGATAATTAGTAGGGCATATTAACCATTGCATGTTAACTATAAGAATCAATTACAGGAGGTTAAAAAAGATTGGGAAGAGAGTCCTGAAAGGCAATTTGCAAAGGTACAGTGGATGACATTTGTATGGCTCCCAAGAGTGCAAAAGAAAAACAAAGTCCAGAAGGTTCTGGATTTTTGTTTGGAAGAATTTGTATTTATATCCTAAGCAGACTTCAGAGAATTTTTCCTCCGGTAGATAGAGAATTCTAGAAAGAGAGAAGCAAATGGGGAACATATTTTGGGAGTGTAATGAGTTGGCAGATTTAAAAAATTCCCTACAGAGTACTACTCTACAGAAATGGAGGACCATATGGCTGTAACTTAAATGGTTCTTATAAGCTGGGACACTGGATCTGAATTGCCTTGACATAGTAGGGCTTTACTGTGTTTACTGCTGTTGGCTGCCAAAGAAAAAGCAATTGCTAAAAAAATGGAAATCAAAATTTAAACTACTTGAAGTGTTAAATGTAAAGGAGATTAAAGAAATGGAGTTGTGCTCATTAGAAAAGGGAATACTAATTGTTAAAAAGAACATATATTTAATATATAATGCACGGACATGGAAAATGTTAATATTGATTGTTTTCTTTTCTGTTAATGCATATTTAAGTGGTAATTTAACAGAAGTGTTTAAAAAAAGTCCCACAAGATTGCAGGTTGGTGTTGCAGTTACCTTTAAAAAGTCAGTTTTAGGTAGGAGCCTAGAATGGGTGGCTTGTTGTACTGGATTGTTAAACTGCAGCCCCTCCCAATAAACAATTATTTGGCAATGTTTTTAGATTTTTTGTGCTTAAAAATAGTCTTTATTTTTCTCAGGACTTGAACTCTATAAATGTGTAGCTGCTGTGAGATAAAATTTCTGTAATATGCCATTTGTCTGTGTGTGTGTATGTATGCTCGTGCGCTTACACACAGCCACAGACACACATACACACACATATATATATATATATATAGAGAGAGAGAGAGAGAGAGAGAGACAGAATGAGAAAATAACATCTATGTGTGTGTATATATATATATATATATATATATATATATATATACACACACACACACACACTTGTGTGTATGTACAGATTTATATATGTGTATGTGGTGTGTCTTTGTATATACATATACACATAGATATGATTACAGTTTGAAATATCGAATGCTCATATGAGAAGATGTTTTTCAGGCTGTGAATAACAGTGAATGCTCATTAGTGAAAGTTTTTGCCAAGGGAGTTTTTGATGCTTGCATTTTGCATGGGATCACGGTACAAATTCCCTTAACCTGCTATTGTACAATTTCGGAGTTGCTATAAGTAACAGGGGGTGTGGGGGTGTATGTGGCTTGACCCTGCAAAAAAATATATATAAAATAATTATTTGATGTTGATTCTTCTCTTTGTTTCTCACTGGATGATTCTTCAGATTTGACCTCTGATCTGTCTTTGTTAACTCAAGACTTGGATCCCAAGCTCAGGCTCCTCCCTTTACCCATTACCCCCTGCAAAGTCCAATATTACCCCAGATCTGGTTTGCCACTCTATTGAAACATATATGGATCTCCTTGCTCAGGTGTGGGTTAAAGTTGTAAGAAACTTTTTTTTTCATTGTTCTTTTTCTAGAGTATAATTACATATTTTTCAGTACTTTAACAGCTGTATGATCATTACTGGATGGCGCAATGGTTAACCTTGTTGCCTCACAACAAGAGGTTCTGTGGTTCGATTCTTGGCTAGAGTGCCTTCTTTATGGAGTTTGCCTGTCCTCCCTGTGTTTGTGTAGGTTTTGCCCACGTGCTCCAGTTTCCTCCCATGTTACAAAGACATGCATCTGGAGCATTTCTCCTTGGGCTTCTGCTGATAATTGGCTTGTTCCAAGTCTGACTTTTCTGGTAAACAAATGTACAATAAAATAAATAAATACATTATTCCCTACCTCCCCTTTCATAGTTATATACAGGTGTTTGTTTACCCTTGTATTTCCTCGTGCTTTGGTACCATCTTTCTTGGTTAAATAAAATAAAATACTTTTAGGCTACAAGATATCCTACTGTGGCCATAAGATACCCAGATTATAAACACTTGAATGTGTGTATTGCCTTGTGTCAACACACTTAGATAAAATGTGGTCGCAGGTCGAGAGAGAATAAGCTTATTTTTAAAGAGACTTTTCCTTGATGCTGCGGGAGAATTATCCAAGGCTCAACTTGCTGATTCTGGGGCTTCCCCTTCTTCGAAAAAGATTTCAGACAAATCTAAAGTGGGCAAAGTTACAGGCCCTAAGGAGAAGACTAAGGAGCTGAGAAAGCCCTCTTCTGATTGGTCTTCATCTGCTCTTGCTTCCTTGGCTGGTGAAACAGGAACCTCTCCGAAGCAGATGTGGACAACATGATGAGGAAATTTCTCAGCACCCAGATTCAGTTGGGGGTCCTTTAGACTAAGGCTGTCTCTGGACCAGGGAGTTATATCTGTTCCACTTCTGTAATAGCTCCTAACATGATCCACCTGTCAGATCTGTGAGTTATGGATGCAAGCATTTTCCAGAGTTTGCCCGGCTTGGATCTGAAGATTTGGCTGTCTTCTCCTCCTCTGACCAGAATGGCTCTAATATCATTAGAACCCGAAATATCTCAGAGCCAAAGCACTGGGGCTAGATCCGGGTGGGGTGGGGGGGAGGTTCGAATTGGCTGGTTTCACCGCCATCCCTTCCTCTTTGAGCCTTGGTGATTGACAGCTTGACACTGGTGTCAGCTGTGATCTGAGCCTAGTGGAGTTCCAGGGTTTGCCTGGAGAGTTTATTTCAGCTCCCACCTGACAAATCTTGAGATCTCCTTTGGTTCTGGTGTTTGAGGCTGTCGAGAGAGCACTCTCCCAATCAGATGACTGTACTTCTCTTTCAAGCTAGGTTCCACCACATCCCTCAGTGAATACCTCTGGTTCCTGATCCTTCTCATCTGGTACTCTTGGGATAGTCAGGCATGCCGAGGCTCAAGATAGTCTGTATAGGGGGACTTGCAGATTTTTTCCAAGTCCTCAATGGAATACCCCATTACATGTGTAAAGGGAGGCACGTAGACTCTCCCAGGAGTATCTTACAGAGGACACAGATCTCGATGATTGAGAGGAGTTGCCTAGATCTCCCCTTTGAGGATGTCTCATTTGGGGAAACTCTTGAACTCCTGAGATATAAAGGCAGGTAGCCCAGCAATGCCCCCTCTCAAGAGGAGTCCGTGTTCCTTGAGGCCATTGGTTCAGGCTTGGGTATATCTTGAGTGGATCCCCCCTACTGAGATGGTGGATCTAATCTAGAAGTGGGCATAGAAGGAGCTGGGTGTGGGTGAACTAATTTCCTGTAAATCAGACAACTACTTAGTTTCCATAAAAGATTGTCAACATTGGAGCAATGGGCTGGACGTGGATTCCATTGTAGTGGTGGTGATCACCAGAAAGGAGTTTGAAGAGGAAAACTGTTCTGTCTGTTCCTTTAACAGGGAGTCAAGTGCACTGGACAGATTCATGAAGCAGACATATGCTTCAGCTGCCTTCGCTGTGTGGGCATTGGATTACTTGGCACACATCACAAAATTTCAGAGTGATTTGACTAAAGAAATCTCCAATTCCCTCTCTAGGTCTGTATCTCCAGAAGACGAGAAAAAGTACAGTTGTGTACACTTACCACAAATGTAGATGTTTGAGTGTATTCACTGCTGCAGTCATCACATTTGGTTTAGCCGACCCGAATACCAGAGGCTTAGTACTTCTGCGTCGGTTGGTGTCACTTCAAGACTGACATCAGGTCGTCAGTAGTATAAAGTAAGGCAGCTGACACCATTACATCAGTTTTTCTTGCCATGTCAGGAGCCCCCCAAGTGGGAGCCAGGTTATGGTGGAAGAACCCCACCAGTAGAAAGTAAATACCAAAATGTTCCTTGTAAGTAGAGAGAGAGAGAGAGAGAGAAGGGGGATGGAGGGAGGGGAAACCAGGACTGCAACAGTGAATACACTCGAACATCTATATTTATGGTAAGTGTACACAACTGTACAATGTTCTTCATGTTTCACTGTTGCAGTCATCACATTTGGGTTGATTCCCAAAGCTGAGAAAAAGGGTGGAGGTAGTCAAGGAGACTAGGGGCTGGCTAGGATGCCCTGTAAGACTACTGTGGCAAAGCCTGCCCTGGATTTGGAGAAGATAGGCAGGTGGTAATGCTTCGTGAAAGTGTGAACAGATGTCCAGCTGGCAGCCTCCAAGGATGTCCCTGGTGGGGACTCCAATGAGGAAAGCTGCAGAGGTGGAGGCTGCTCTGGTGGAGTGAGTCCTGATCCCCTTAGGCAGAGGTTTTCCGTGTTGCTTGTAACAGAAATGGATGCAGTGTGCTATCCATTTGGAAATTGTTTGGAAATGGCTTTGCCCTCTGCCCCTGCAGCAAAGCTAGCCAGTAATTGTTGAGACTTTCTGAATGGTTTAGTCCTGTCTCGATAGAATCTGAGCTGTCTGTGCACATCTAGAGAGTGGATCCTTTCCCCCTTGTTTTGTGGGTTACGAAAAAAGGTGGGCAAATGAATGGATTGTTTGAGAGCCACACTGGACACCACTTTGTGCATGAAGGATGGGATAGTCCTGAGGGGAAACTCTGTCAGCATGGAAGATGATGAAGGGCTGCACAGCCATGAGTGCTTGTAGCTCGGAGACTCTTCTGGCTTAAGTGATGGCCAGAAGAAATGCTGTCTTCCAGGAGAGGAAGTTTAGCTCTGCTGAAGATGCTGGTTCAAAGGGTGGTAGGTGAGCTTTTCCAACACAAAGTTAAGGTCTCAAGCTGGGGTGGGTGCTCTTCTGGGTGGCCTCAAGTTGCTAGCCCATCTTAGGAGTTGTTTGATCAGAGGGTGTGACAAAAGGGGCTGTTCAGTGTGGAAATGAGCAGAGATAGCAGAGGCATGAATTTTAATAGAGGAAAAGGAGAGACCACTGTGTAGCAGGTCAGCTAGGTAATCCAGGATGAGAGGTAGGGAGAGCTGTGCCGTATCGGCTCCCTTGGCCTGAGTCCAGTTGCAGAACCTTTTGCATTTGTCAGCAGAAGACTTTCTAGTGCTAGAGCATCTGGTCTTGTGTATAACATCTAGAACCTGTTTACTGAGGTTGGCAGATTGATCAGTGGTCAGGGAATAAGCCAGGCTGCCAAATTGAGGGTCTGCAATTGGGGATGCATGAAATCTCCTTCCCTCCAGGTCAGGAGAGTTTGGGTCTGAGTGAGATGCCATGGTGGCAGTGGGGACAGGCAACGCAGCAGTGGGTACCAGTGCTGGCAAGGCCAGTCTGGAGCAATAAAACTTGTCCTGGTGATGAGAGGTAGTGGAGGAAATGCATAGATCAATATATTGACCCAAGGGAAGGATAGGGCATCCACTTTCCAAGCCATGCAGTGATGTTCCCTGTTGCAGAACTTGCTGAGCTGATGATTGGTGTGGGAGTCAAAGAGTTCGACCTTCAGGGTGCCCCATTTCTGAGTTATTAGGGTAAAGGTTCTTTTGTCTAGCTGCCACTTGTGTGGGTCCAGAAGATTTTTGCTTAAGTGGCCTACCAGAGAGTTTAGAGAACCTGGCAGGAATTGTGCTAACAGGTGGAGTTGCATGGCAGAGGCTGTGTGCCAAAGAGTCATGGCCAGCCTGCATAGAGGGTAGGAGAGAGTCTCCTCCCTGCTTGGTGATATACCACATTAGAGTGGTGTTGTCTGTTTTGATCAGGAGAGCCCCTGGGGAGAGTAGGGGCCTGAAAGCTGTCAATGTGTGCTAACATCTCTTTCTGGTTGATGTGCAGATGGATTTGCTGTGGGCTCCATTGGCCCTGTATGCACCTGCCGTCCAGGTGAGCACCCCGGGCATAGTCTGATGCATCTGTGGTGAGGGTCTGGGTGGCATGGGGTGATGAGAAAGGTAGTCCCTTGTTGTGAGAGGAAGCTGCTGCCCACCAAAGAAAATCTTTCCTTAGGCAAGGTATCATTGGTATAAGAGTTTCCAGGTTTTGAGAGTGTTGACACCATTGAAGTTTCCTCATATGCAGTCTAGCATATTGAATGAGTAGAATGCAAGATGCTATGAACCCCAGAGCTTGCAGGATTTTCCTTGCAGATAACTGGGGTCTGGTGGCTAGTTGAGAGAAGTAGGCTGTTAGATAAGTTTGCTTTACTGGTGTAAGGAATGCCATCTGGGATGCTGTGTCCAGGCTTGCTCCCAGGAATATAATCCTTTGGGTGGGTACTTGTTTGGATTTCTTTACGTTGATAGTGTATGCTAGGGAGGTCAGTAGGGACTTTACAAAGGCCATGTGCTTGAGCAGCTTTTCCTGACTGTCTGCCTGAATTAGACAGTTGTCAAAGTAGGGGTAAATTTGGATATTCCTTTGTCTGCAAAAGGGAATGGCAGGAGCCAGACATTTTGTGAAAACTCTGGGAGCAGTAGATAAGCCAAAGGGAAGTGCAGAGAACTGAAAGTGCAGGGATCCTCCCTGAAACATAGATATTCCCTGCATGATTCCCTGATAGGGATGTAGAGGTAGGCCTCTTTTAGGTCTAGGGTGGCTAGCCAAGCATCCTTTGAGAGCATGGGTAGCAGTTGTTGGAGGGTGAGCATTCTGAATTTTGGTATCACCAGGAAGGTGTTTAGAATGGATAGATCGAGGATGGGGTGCCAGGTGCCCTCTTTTCTGGGTACCAGGAATAGTCTGGATTAGAAATCTTGGCCTATCTGTTCTGCAGGAACATGCTCTATTGCCCTAATAGAGAGCAGGGAAAAGACTTGCTTTTTCGCCTCTGCCCGATTTGGGAACCCATTTGGGGTCGGAAGTGTGTGGAAAGAAAATTTGTATCCCTGGGACACTATGTTAGGGACCCAGCGGTCATTGTAATGGTGGCCCAGGTGCTTGCGTGAAAGGAGAGTTTTCCCCCTAGGGGTAAGTATAGGTAGGCAGAGGGAGGGGGTAGGGGAGGAGAGTCATTGTGAGTTCTTACCATGAGGGGTGTGGCTTACAACTCCATGGTTTTCAAGTGGAGGAATTCCACTGTTTTGATCTCTGCATTCCCTGTGGCTGTTGTCTGGGGGGTCTGCTTCCTCAGGGTCTGGGCTGAACTGACCTGGTGGGAGCAGGAAAGGACCAGTGCTTGGAAGGGCAATGCCTGCTGAACCTTGGTGGTTGGACCTGTAGGAAATCCTTAACTGTCTGCATAGATTTAGCTTTTTCTTCCATCTTTTTTAAGACCTCCTCTGCCTTAGTGCCAAATAAGTTGTCTTTGTGCAAGGGTGCATCCAATAATTTAGATTTAACATGGTCTGGCAAGGGCTGCTCCTTAAGTCATGCGTGTCTTCTAAGGACAGAACCGGTGACTGCTACCCTGCAAGAAGCTTCTAGGGCATCAAAACCACAGTGTAAGGTATGCTTAGTCACTTGACTTGCAGAATGCATTAACTCTTGTAACTCTTTAGATTCTCACAAGCAAGAAAGGAAGACACGATTTGTTTGAGAAGTTCCATGGTATGTTGCTGAAATTTTAGCATATGGAACTGGCAATTTAGTGCTCTGATAGCAAAAGTAGCAGAGGTGTATACTTTTTTACCCCGTCTGTCTAATGCTCGGGAATCCCTCTCTTAGGGGATGGGATTCTTAGCAGAGGTTGCTTTAATTTCTGTGGGCCCTTGAGAAATTACCTCAGGGTCAGCAGTAGGGTTTTTGAAAAAAAAACTTGTGAGAGTCAGGGACTCTAATACTGGTCAGGTTTTCTGGGTGCAGGAGGGAGGGTGTTGGGAGTCGAACTGGATTCCAGAAAAACATCATCCACAGCATCCAGGACTGGAGGAATGGCCAGGGGTCTGTGCTGTGGAAGATCCAAGAATTCTCCGGAGTCTCTTTTTAGACTGAGGGTAGTCCTGACATTCCCATTGGAAATGCTCCCTTAAGGTATGAAGGGTTTCCCCAAAGGAATAGTCCTCTGGTGGAGAGGTTGAAGGAATAGATTCCTCTGCATCAGAATCCTCATAAGCAGAGAGGGGTCGCATGTCTGCATATTCAGATGCATCAGATTCATCAGACTCCTGTTCAGACAAAATAACTGGGGACAGATCTCTTTTCCTTTTGGAAGGGATAGTTTGGCTTCCCCTGATAAGCATGATAAGGTCTTCCGCCATTTTAAGCATTTGAGACTGAGGCAAGAAAGTGGGTGCCTGAGATTGGTTTGTTGGTTTCTTGGGTGTGGTTCATACCCTGGGCCATAGAAGCTCAGTAGTTTTTGAAAGAATGGTAGACACAAAAGAAGTCGGTTTGTGATGAGAATCGGTAGTGCAAAGTGCTTCCTTGGAAGTCTGTGCCTGCTCAGTGGCTCCGGACTCATCCGAGGGTGAGACAACCGCAGGATCCTTATTCGAAGAAGAGTTTTGCGGCATACTGGATTCCAAAAGGGCCTCAGTAGTGACCTGCGAATCCACAGAAGTGGGCATCAGGGGCTGAGAAAGTGCCTCACTGAGTACCGGAGAACTGACAACTAGCTTAACGGAAGCATCATCAGTAGGTTTGGACCTGTGCGGTTTGTCTCTGTCTTTATCCTTACGTTTTTTCTGAAGATCTGCTGTTGGATGGCTTACCGAAGCCATATCGGAATTTGAGGACTGTAAACAAAAATATCTAGCTGCAATAAGGGCCCGACGACATATAGTTCTGGCGTTAAAGCTAAAAGCGACAGCGAGGGACATCGTGGTCTGGGCCTAAGCAAGTCAACGCAGTAAGAATGAAAGTCTTGGTGTGGTATTTGCTTTCCACAGGCATTTTGACATCAGTTCAACAGGGTACTTAGCTTTTAGCAGGTAGCTGAGGCTTTCTGACATCGGTTAGAGCAAGAAAAAAGAATCCCCAACAGGGTACTTAGCTTTTAGAAGACTTCAGCTTCAATTTGGAAGACGAAACTCAGGTAGCAGCTGACCGGCACTCATATGAACTGCTTCTGCTTCGGGCTTCTCTGCAAAAAAGACTGATGTAATGGCGTCAGCTGCCTTACTTTATACTACTGATGACCTGACGTCAGTCCTGAAGCGACAGCAACCGACGCAGAAATACTAAGCCTCTGGTATTTGGGCCGGCTGAGGGCTACCCTGGCAGGGATAATCCAAATGTGATGACTGCAACAGTGAAACATGAAGAACATCTTTGTGTTCTCAGTTAACCACCATGCAGTCACTGTCCAATGTATCAGTGCATCTTATCTTCAATGCTGCTGAAGATGCTTCTAGAGCTGCAGGTACATGTTTGGATGTGCTTATGGGACTTGCGGAGCACTTCATAATGTTCTATATTAATGTTCCATTTGATGGCTTAACAATTTGGGTCTAAAGTGAAAGAAACAATGACCAGAAGTGTAAAAGACCCATTCTGCCATTGGAATACGGTTCTCTACTCCCAGAGGTCTTTTTCTAAGAACCAGAAAGAGGTTAAGAAACTATGGTTCTCTCATCACCCTACCAGAGACAGGACCCCCCCCCCCGATTCAGAGGGGGGAGTTCTAATAATGGATGGCACCCACGAGGCAGAGGTGGGCTGCAAAACCATGGCATCAGAGGTCCTTCCACTGAGAGGTCTTATCAGTTTTCCTGAAGGATTATCTGACTGCTGTTTTCTGGAGGCAGTCAGGGGCATTTATCCCTGCACTCCAAAGCCTGGATGTTCATCACATGTGACAAATGGGTGCAGAGGATAATAACCAGAGGCTATTACTTTCCCTTTTTGTGTCTTCCCCCAAAATTCAAAAAGATTGCCAACTGTTCCACCCTCTTAAAGATCAGCACTCAAAGAAATACAAAAGTTGCTAAAGAAGCGAGTCATCCAAGAGGTCCCACCAGACCAGCTAGGATCCATAATTAACTCGAGATTCTTTTTAATGCCAAAAAAGGACTGGGGACCTCAGGCCAGTTTTGGACATCAGTCACCACAACCAATATGTCAAGCAATCAAAGTTCTGGGAGGTCACCATTCAGTCCATTTTTCCTCTACTAAGAGTGAATGATGGGATGTGCTCTGTAGACCTTCAAGATGCATGCTACTGTATGAAGATGGATAGGCAATCCAGAATGTTTCTGTGCTTCTGATTGGAAGCAAGTCACTTCTAGTTCAGAGCCCTACCTTTTGGCCTCACCACAACCCCTTGGGTGTTCATCAAATGCATGTCATGATAGCAGTGTACCTCAGGCTGCAAGGGTCATTGGTATTCCCATATCTGGACAACTGGCTCATTGCCGCCCCTACCAGGAATCTACTTATTCGAACAAGAAACTCGTTGCTCCAAATTTTTTCAGTGTTTGGCATCACAGTAAACACGGACGCATCCAAATTCCATCCTGAACAAATGATCGAGTTCACAGGAGCACACTTGGACACAACTCATCACATGGTGAAACTTCCACAGCGCAGGTTATTCACTCTTTACAGTCATGTCCAGTCTTTCTCTCATCCCAGAAAACAACAGTAAGAATAGTTCTTCGTTTGTTGGATTCAGTGGCTGCATCCATCACTTTGGTCCCTCTCAACAGATACCACATGAGAGTACTCCAGTGGACCTTGGCAGTGTAGGCACCAACCAATGTCTTTAGAAATACATCTGATTAACATTTACAGTACTCACATTTGTTGGTGGCATGATTCTCCTATGGTAATGCAAGGTTGTCCATTTGTCTTTCCCCAAACCAAAGCCACTGTGAACACTGACACTTTACAGTTCATGTAGGGGGTCTACAGGGGAAAGACAGCCCTAGGCATATCCTCCACTTCCAAGGCCATTCTCTATATCAACATTCTAGAGGTCAGGACAGTTCTCCTAGTGTTGCAGGCCTCAAAGGACTCCTTCCCTCAAGGACCAATATTATGGTAGGAAGCTATGACGGTTTAACAGTGAGTGATATCATCCTTTATTCTAGCAGACAGCTTAAGCAGATCTATCCTCATACCTCTCAAGTGGTCCCTCAATCAAAAAGTGACATAATAGATGTTCCACCACCGGGTTCAACTGTGCTGTGATCGTTCTGCTTCTTCCCACAACATCAGATGCAGCAGGTTCTTTGCCCTGATCCTCCCCAGTGGGGGAGTCCTGCAAGAGTGGTCTGATTCACATTCAGCTCCCTACCAGTCTCCTTTACTCCTTTCCTCTGACTCCCCTCATCCCAAACTTTCTTCAGAAAGCATTAGTGAGGAAGGTCTTGGTGATCCTCATTGCCCCCTTTTGACCTTGACAGGTGTGGTTCCCCTACCTGTGGCCTCTTCTGAAACACCCTCTATGGGTGCTGGATTCCAACCCAGATCTCATTTGTCACCCATCCAGCCTACCTCTCCCAGACATTAAAGACCTCAAATTAACCACTTGATTTCTGCACTTCCAATGATAGCTGGTCAGTCCAGGCTTTCTTCCCAAGGGATTCACATTCTCACTTCATCCAAGAGACTGTCTACTAGGAAAATGTGCAAAAGCAAATGTAAATGGTTCTCTATTTGGGCTACTCAAAGGAATTTATACCCTTTCTTGGCTCTCCTTCCAGTGGTCTTAGAATTTCAGGCCTGTCTTTTTCAGAATGGTGCCAGCTATTCCACTGTCAAAGTCCAGCTGTTTGCTATTTCTAGTTTTCACATTGAGTAGAATCAGTCCCCAAATGCCTCTCCCAGTTTATCTAAAGCCTTTTTAAGGGGTACCTTTCTTCTCAGACCACCTGTTATTGATCCTACCCTCCTTGGGATATTACTATTTTACTTCAAGCACTGACTAAACCAATGTTTGAATCTGTAGCCAAGGTGGATCTCCAGTTCTTAACATGGAAAACATTATTCTTGGTGGCAGTTACTTCTGCTAGGAGGATATCAGAACTCTAAGCTCTTTCCTATAAACCTCCATGCATCATTTTTCTTACAGACAGAGTTTCCCTCTGAATTAATCCTTCCTTTTTACCAAAGGTAGCTGCAGAGACCACTTTAAATCAGAAAATTAATTTTTAAGTTTTATTCCCAAATTTTTACAGCAAGGGAGGATATATGCTACATTTGTTGAATGTTCATATTGAGCTCTGTTTTTACATCCATCATACAAAACAATTCAGAATGTCTGATTCACTTTTTGTGTTCTTCTCAGGAAATGA
>NC_056738.1:137747563-138045063 GCF_019279795.1 Protopterus annectens | reverse complement strand
CACTCCCACTGGGAACCCCAGTGTGAGACCAAACACTATTTTGTACTATTGGGTTCTTGTACATAGTGTGTACTAATTCTACCAATGTTTCTGGGACTTTGAAACACCACAAGACTGCCCAAATCAGCTTTCTTTAGAACTTCTCATACGCTTTCTCCAATTCTAGGAATGCCCAGTTGGACACTTTCCTCATCTCTACCATTTTATCATCTATCTTTCTCATTGCAAACACTGAGTCAGTTGTGCTGCATTCTGATCTGAATCCAAACTGCTAATCTCCCATCTTCTACTGCTGTGCTTATTTGTTTACCACTCACCCTATCCAGAACTTTCATGCAATATGACAGGAGTTTGATACCTCTGTACTGCCTATAGTTGTGAATGTCCCCTTTGTTCTTGAGCAGTGGCACTAGTATGCTTGTTCTCTAGTCAGCTGGGATATGCCTTTCTCTCAACACTGCTATGAGTACTCTCGGTAGCCATTTCTCCCCTATCTCACTAAGAATCTTTATCATATCTGCTGTGACCTCATCTGAGCCTGCTGCTTTTCCTGACTTCATTTTCCTTAGTGTTGTTCTTACTTCTTCTAGGGTGGGCTCCTCCTCTTATCTCATTGTAGGCTTTGTCTGGGGCATTACACCTTCTGTGGGGTTTTCTTCATTCAGACGCTGCTGGAATTTACCCGTTCCATCTCTGTTTGATGTCCTATGGACTGGTGAACAGGCTGTTGCTGGCATCTCTTATGAAGGATGTCTGACTATCTTCTTTATCCTTCCTTCTTTGCCTTGCAACTTGATATAGGGTCTTTGTGCCATATATTGACTTAGTTTCCAGAAGCTGTTAGACTGCCTCTTATGCCTTGTTCTTTGCTATTGCAATATCTCTTAGACTCTTCAGAGGTTCATAGGTGTTTAGTAGGCTAGCAACCATGAGGGCCTTTTTAAGCCTAGGCACGAATCCCAAATCTCTGACAAGTTCTGATACCCTTGATAAGTTTAAGCAGGGCTTGGGAGATGAAACATTTACAAACAGAGGCCTGAGAGATGAACCATTTACAGGTTTCCTGTGTCCATTAGAGACATAGGTGTCAAACCAGGGATGAATTTCCCGTTCCCCATCCAGTTGTCCAAGTTACACTTAGGTTAGGTAAGAGCTCTGCTTCACATGGATGGGGAGCCTGTTCTACAGGCAGGGTAGTCTCTGGGATACATACGTGTCTATCCAGCAGGTCCTACTTATTTCACAGGCAATATTTAAGTCTTTAGAATGGGTAATTCTGATGCTGTTTGTTTTGTGGATATGCAGGAGGTCCATCAGAGTGGTGTATGAAAATGTTCTGTATGCCAGGCATAGATCTCCCTTCAAAAGCCTGTAGGAGACGGAATACAGGGATAGAGCCTTGAGGTTGTCTGTACAGGGTTAGAGCCTTGAGGTTGTCTGCATAGGACATTTTACTTGCACCCTGTATTCTTTTAGTGAGAAACCTCATTGGAAGTTCCAGTTGTTGGATATACCTGCTTAGGTACATACCAAAGGGGGCATTGTACTCAATGATAGGTCTGATGAATGCCGAATACAGTGGAACAATGACTTCCTTGGACTTGGATGCCATATCTTTGTTTATAAGTTGTACAACTTAGAATGATTTCCTCATTACTGTATACACATGGTGGTCAAAGGCTTGATTACTGTCTAAGTCTGTCCCCAAGTCCCTGACTTCTGGGCCAGCTCTAGGGGGTGTGTGGTCAATATGATAGTTACCAGGGGTGGATGACTTCCTGAAGGATACTGTTATGTATTTCTTGGCATTTAGTTTTAGTCCATGGCTCTGACACCAGTTGTTTGTCTGTGTCAGCCCTTCCTGGAGATTATGGTATTTCCTGAGGGAAGTTTGAGGGGAAGAGAAGTGTAAAGCTGGAGCTGAATTTATCGGGCAGTACGTTTACTATATCTTCTAGCTCAGTATAGGTGGCTTCATTCACAATGAACTCTGCACACAATTGTGTATTGACTTTGAGGTTGCAGACATAGCTAAAGAATGCCTTGTTGTTTTCCTTGTCCTGGGAGGTCAAATTTACCTCAGATTTGGCTTTTGTAGACTTTATTTGTCCTCTGAGGAGTTTGACGAGAGTACTGTTATGATGTTGGGTGATGCACCTCCTAATTTTTGCCATGATTTTCTTCCTTCTGTTATATAGCCTATTGCTTTTGTGATTCCATCAGGATGGCATGTTTTTGAGTTAGTTCTGTACTTCTTCTTGGTGGGTACAGCTGCCTTTATGCAGCTATTAACATGCCTGTACAGGGTTTCTGTGAACAGTTCTGTGTAGGCAGCAGTGTTCTCAGGGTTTATGGTGGCTTGAAATTTTGCCAGGTTATCACTTAGTAGCAGGAAGTTAGCCTTAGAGTAGTTCCTGAATATTCCAGGTTTAGCTGGGGGTCCAGGTTTTATTTTTTTACTTCAAAGGAGACCATTTTGTGGTTTGACCCTACCAGGGAAGACATTACAGTAGAGGGTGTGCAGCAGTCTTCCATATTAGTGAGGACCAGATTCAGTATGGTTGCACCCCTGGTTGGTGTATTGGCAATCTTGTCTAGGGAATTTGTGTTTACAAAATCCAGGAATCTCTGTGTCTGTACATTTGGTGTCATCTAGGATTCCCAGTTCATAGGTAGGTACTAGGCTATCGGCCCAAGGGCCTAAGTAAGCCTAGACAACAAGGTTCCCTGGCTTATGCCACCCAAGAAAGTTATTTTCCTATGCTCCTGTCGAGCAGAGCCACAGAAGTGATCCCTGGGGTGTATTTCCTATTTCCCATCCACTCATCAAGATTTTTCTTGAAGAGTGCTAATGAGGAACTTTGCTTGACATAGATGGGTAGCTTGTTCCAGAGTATGGGAAGTCTCTGGGACAGGAATCTATCCCTCCAGCATGTCCTGTTTATTGTGGTGACAAGGTTTAGGTCCCTGGAGCTTGTAGCTCTGAGGGATTGGGATTTCTTTAGGTGTAGCATGTCAAACAGCTCTGGGTTTGACATAGCTCTATATGTTAGGCAGAGAGCACCTTGGAGTAGGTGATATGCTACGGAGTAAAGCTGGAGTTTTTTGAGAAGGTCAGTGTAAAGCATCTGTTTGAGGCCAGTAATCCTCTTTGTGAGGTACTTCTGTGGCCTTTCCATCTGCTGCAAATGTCTTGTGAGGTGCATTCCAAAAGGGGTGTTGTACTCTATAATGGGTCTAATGAGTGTCGAGTAGAGGGGAACAATGACTTCTTTTTTGATGGATGAGAACCCTTTTGTGATGAGGTGTGCCATGTAAAAGGATTTCCTGACTACTGTGGCAATGTGATTATCAAAGGAGAGACTACTGTCCACCTGGGTCCCAAGGTCTCTTATCACACATTTGGCATTAAGTAGACTGCCGCCTATGTGGAAGTTCATGGGTACAAAGTTTTTACCAAAGGGGATGACAGTGCACTTTTTGGCTTTGAGCTTGATGCCATGGCTCTGACACCAGGCATCTGTCTCAGTGAGGCCCTTCTGTAGGATGTCCACATCATTTGGGGACTCTACTATGGCTCTTAGTTTGCAGTCATCTGCGAACTGCGTTAGCCAGAGGCCTTCTGTGTCAGCCTGTACTTCAGAGAAGTAGATACCAAACAGGATAGGTCCCAGGCTGAACCCTGTGGTACTCCACTTTTCACTGGTTTGAAGTCAGATTTGGAATCTGCAACTTTTACAGCGTGGGTTCTGTCAGTGAGCCACTTGGCAACCCATCTTGTGACGTAGGGATGTATACCTAGTTTAGTGAGTTCAGCTATAATTCCAGAATGAGAAATGGTGTTGAAAGCCTTGGCGAGGTCAAGATAGTCTGTGTGAACCACCTTACCCTGGTCTATGGCTTTAAGAAATCGATCAGATTCAGCAGGCATGATTTGCCTTTCACAAACCCGAACTGGGTGGGGTCCAGAGTTTGGAGGTTACCAGTGTCTTTGTTTATGAGTTCCATGATGATACGTTCCATGGCTTTACAGACCAGACTAATAGTTTGATAGTTCCCGGGATCAGTGGTGGCTCCCCCTTTGTGGAGTGGGATAACTGTTGCTGTATGCCATTCAGTGGGCACAAAGCCTGACATGAGGCTATGATTGAACATGGTGCTTAGGTGGGGAGACAGTTTGTTCTGAAGTTCATGTAAAATGCAGCCTGGGATATTGTCCGGTCTCATGGATGCTGTGTTTTTGGCTTTAGAGGGTGCAGCTTTTTCCTGTGTAGTTGTGATTAAAGGGACTCTGCATTCTTCCTGTATAGATATAGGCCCTTTAGGGGGTGAGAAGGGGGTAAAGTTAGCACTGAACCTATCTGCCAGGATGTTGGCAATATCAGTTGGTTCTGTAATTTTCATGCCATTGTGCTGTAACTTAGAGCAGATCTGGGTGTTGCCATTGAGATTCTTGACATAGCTATAGAATGCTTTGTGGTTGTCCCTAGAATCAGTGGTGATTTTGTTTTCATAGCTAGCTTTGGAGGATCTTATAAGGGATCTCAGCTTTTTACTGAGGCTGACCAGGGGAGCTCCTCCACTCATGGGATTTTACTCTCTTTTGCAACAGTTTCTTCCTTTTGTTGTAGAGTTTGTTTATGGCACGGGACCACCAGATTGGCTCCCTTTTTTTGTAGGATAGCATCTTGGTTCTGTTTGGGATAGCACAATTCATGCACTAGTGTAAGTGCTTATAGAGTGCATTTGTGTAGGATTCAGCAGTCGTAATTGTATTGTCCATCTGCATGGGTGTCATGAAGTTCGCCACTTCTGTCTTAGGAAGCATGAAGTTGGCTTTGGAGACATTTTTTACTGTAGTTTCCTTAATGGAGGGTGGGGGCAGGATGTGGATATCTAGGGTGATTAGCTGATGGTCGGATCTGACCAACGAGGAATTGACTTCAGGTGTGGAACACCAGTCACTCATGTTGGTAATGACTAGGTCTAGGATATTGTTGCCCCTGGTGGGGGTGTGGATAAGTTGATCCAGGGCATTGGAATGTATGAATTCTAGAAAGCGTTGAAGGAGTTGGTACATGAGTAGTTTTCCCAGTTAATGGTGGGGTAGTTGAAATCGCCTATTATTAAGGTGTTTGGTTGAACTCTAATATTTTCCAGTATATCAAGAAAAGAGGAGTCGGAATCCTGGAGCATGGCGGGGGATCTGTAGCAAGCTACAATTTGGATTGCAGTTTTGCCCAAAGTTAGTTGCACTTGGATAACCTCGGATGCATTATGCTGAGCAACTAGCCTGGAGGTGTGGATATCCTTAATGAATATGGACACACCTCTGCCTTTGGTGTTCCGGTCCAGGTTAGAGGGCCGAAAAGTATGGTATGATTTATAGCCTGGTAATGCAGGGGTGCTGTCTGGAGCCTTGAACCAGGTCTTAGTCACTGCACAGATAACGATGTTCTCCATTTTAAGGAGTGCCTCGAGGGAGTACATTTTGAGATTTAGACTTCTAGCATTGAGTAGCATTACCCGAAGTTTTTGCTTGCCTGTTCCTGTTATGGTGGTGAATTTGTCATTTGAACCTTGCCTAAAAAAGGAACTATAGGGGTGGCAAAAGCCTTAGCCAGTATCTGGAATCCCAGGGGTGACAGGTGCAGGCCATCTCTGGCAAAGCATCGTGGTCTGTCGACTATGTCGTCCCAGGCAGACAGATACTGGATCCCCTTAGAATGACACCAAAAGCTTAGCCAATTGTTGAAGTCAGTCATTTTGTCCTTGTACTGCAGTATCATTCTGGGTGATGGCAGGATGCTACTCAGGGCTAGGGTCATACCTGCCTGGGCTACAAGATAGGAGAGCTCTTCCATGTCTCTTTTCATGTAGTCCAGGGAGGTACATCTCAGGTCATTCACACCAACATGGACAATGAGAGAGTCATATTTGAACTTGTTGTGGAGTGACCTGTGTGCGTGGGTTATGTGGCGAATCCTGGCACCTGGCAGGCAGCTGACAGTAACCTTCTCCTAGTTTAGCCTGGTAAGTGGTACATCAGTGTGCCTGACTATAGAGTCACCTATGACTAGTACATTGGGATAATTAAAGTCATCCATAAATATGGTATTGGGTTAGATGATGAGTGTTTCCAGTAAGGTTAAATACATAGTATGGGTTTCTTAGGTCATAGAGGGCGACCTGTAGCTTGCAAATAGGTGGTATTGGAGTTTGCCTATGGTGATTTGAACAAGGAGCAGCTCAAATGCATGTCCTGTTTGACCAGTCTTGAGGTGAATTTATTTTTGATGTAAATCAAGACACCTCCACCTTTAGTCCCTGTCTGTATAGTAGCTGGTCTAAATGTGTGGAAGGTGTTACAACCTTGCACTGTCAGTGTGCTGTCCATGGCTTTAAACCATGTGTCAGTGACCACACAGATGTCAGCATTCTCTAGGGTGAAGAGAGCTTCTAGGAAGTGGAGTTTTTTTGTTTAGATTCCTAGTATTGAGCAATAATAATACCTTTAGATTTTTGTGCTTTAGATTTGGTATGTTGGAAGTACTTTCAATTTGACATTGCCTAAGGCACAATGAGGGAAGACAGTGTTTTAGCTAATATTTGAAAGCCTAGAGGGGAGAGGTGCAGACCATCCTTGGCAAAGTAGTGTGGTCTGTTGACCATCTCCTTCCATGCTGACAAATATTGCACCCCCTTAGAATGACACCAGAAATTAAGCCAATTATTAAAGTTAGTTATCTTTTATTCTTATTGTGGCATTGTACTTGGAGAAGGTAAAATTCTGCTCAGTGCTAGGCTCATGCCAGCCTGATACCCATATTCCAAGAGTTCCATGATGTCTCTGTACATATATTCTAGGGAAGTATGTCTCAGGTCATTTGCTCCCACATGGACTGTGACTGAGTCATACTGGTACTTGTGGTCCAGTGACCTGAGTGTTAGCCAAACATTATTCCATCTTAGTCTAGTCCGTCTTTTCTGTCTACCACTTTTTTCTGCACTCCTCCTTTCTTTTGATGACTTCCTGGACTTCTGCATTCCCCCACCAGCTTTCCTTATGTACCTTATTTCCATACCTGACTCGGCCACATTCTGTAGTCCTCCCACATGTTGTTTTGAGGAGCTGCCATTCTTCTTCACCTCCACCTATTTCCTCTTCTTCTTGAGATGCTAGAGCCCTGAGGAATTCCTTGCACTGTTGTGCTTTCTCACCAGTTACCTTACAGGTCTTTAGCATGGTCTCTGTTGACCTTAGAGTCTTCTCTAACCACTGCCTGATGCTGATTATGGCAACCAGTGATTTATGCTGTTGGCCAGCTATTTCACTGGGGATGTCTTTGCAATCTCTGATTCTACCCCACTGTTTTTTCCTTACTAGGACGAAGTACACCTGAGTGGCATGTTGGCCAACCTTGTATGTAATCTTGTGACTGTACTCTATCAATAAAGTGGCTGCATATAATAGTTGTACATGCACATTTGTATGTCTGGGTAGGGGGGGTGTGGCAGTGTAATGCAGTTTATGGGGTCTGACAAGTTGAAATGCATTAATGTTTATTCATAGATATGATCACTCTTAGGCATCTGAAGTGTTTACAGTCATAAAAGTGGCTGTAATTAATTGACATGTGTGGGTGTGTATGTATGTGCACTCGCTTGCGTAGCATGTTACAGTTGGTTGGGCTGTGTGCCTGTTAGCAGTGAACTGAAGTACATTACTGTGGCCATTAGTTATTCATTTAATTGATCCCAGTCCATCTGACATGTACACAATCAGTAAAGTGACCGCACCTGGTAGGCTTGTGTTTGTGAGATTGTGTGTTGGAGTACAAGGAATTTGTAGTGGGTGCACATTATGGATCTGACAACAAACTGAAATACATTGCCTTAATCATTTATTTATTTATTTAATTATTTTGATCACAGTCGGACCTCTGTGGTATACACATTCCATCGATGTGTGTTCATTTTTGTGCACGTGGAGTTGGAGTAAATTGCACTTTGTGTTTGACAGCAGTGATCTGAAATACATTACTCTTCCATTATATATTCATTTTGATCCCAGTCAGGTAGCTGAGGTGTACACAGTCAGTAAAGGGGCTATAGTGGCTGGGTATAAGAGGCAGTAAGTGGATGAAAGTTTCTGACCGCTTCTGTCACTTGATCACATTTGAGCAGTGACTGATTTTGTTTAGCAGAGCTAGTGTGTGTTTAAGTAAAACATGTTGAAAATTATTACTTAAGCAAAGATCTGAAGTAGGGAGTTCATTTGTCAGCAACCTGTGGGTCTTGGATCCGATATCGGATCCGAGCCGGCAACTTGTTTCAAGCTAATGGATCCGAGCTCCTAGCTCCTCCCCTCACCCATAATCCCCTGCTAACCCTCCATGACCTCAGATCTAGTTTGCCGCGCTTGTGGATAGCTGGATTCCTGTGAGCTCATCAAGTAACTGTCAGTTAAGTTTAAATTTTCTGTCAACTTTCTTCCTTTTTTCACAAAAATAAAGTGTGTAAGTGTTAGGTTCCCAGTAGAGTAAAAAAATATTTTCTTTTAAGTAGTTTTTTTTTCCCTTCCTTCGCTGTCGTTAGAGAGTGTGTGTTGTGTTTTGGAGCCTGTGTGTGTGTGTAACATTACTTTTTTCTTTAAGTATGGCTAAGGCCCCAAAAGCCATTTTTTCTAAATGTACTGAGTGTGGCCATAAGCTCTCCCCGGCTGATGGCCACACTCGGTGCGTTCGGTGCCTTGGGGTTGAACAGCTCACCTCAGGCTGTACCATTTGTGCAGCATTCAACCCCAGGGCACTGAAAGAGCGGAGGTCGAAGCTGGTCTTGGCGGGACTTTTACCCCCGGACTCAGTTCCGGCCTCCGCTGCTCCCGTGGCTCCACCACAGGCTGTGTTGCTACCATTCCTGCCCCCCTTCCTCCGGCCAGGACTCAAACTCCCGCTAAAGCGCCGGAGGACAGGGAGGCCAGGAGGAAGAAACGGAGGGAGAAGCACCACAAGTGGTGGGCCGAGACCTCCGTTTTGGCCCCACCAGCTAAGCGGGCTTTTCCCGCCACTGCTTCTAGGTCTCCTCCTCCTCGGCTCTGATCCCCTTGTTTCTCCCCGGGGCCCGAGGAGGAGGAGGCCCGATCTCCATCGAGGTCATCGAAGCGGCATTCCAGGCCTGCCTCGGTGACCTCTTCGAGATCAACTTTCAGTATGTCCGATGCAGACTTGGACCGGATGATGCGAAGGTTCATCCAGGCCCAGCTGCAGATGGGAGTGCTCTTGCCTCCCCCCCCCTTCGGGGGGGGGGAGCTCGACACGTTTTTCCATCCTATTGCTCCTTCTCCGACCCGCTATCCGGGTTCGGAGCGTTCGGAGCTGAGTAGCGTTGGAGCCGGGGGTGGGTCGGCGCCGACAGTACTTGGTACTTCGGATCTGACCCTGCCCTCGAGCCTGTTGGATCTGACCTCTCGGAGCCGTGGTCCGAGCTTCGGATCTGAGGGATTCAGTGTGCCTTCGGCTCCGTCCAGGTCGGAGCGCACTGGTCCTTCGGATCCGATGGTCTCGGCGCCGGCTCCGATCCCTTCATCGGATCCGAGTGGGAGCCGACTCTCGGAGTCCAGAGAGATTGGTTCTCCCTCGGCCTTCGATGTTGTGGAGAGGGCTCTGTTGAGAGCATCCGGACCCCCGGTCCTTGTCTCGGCTCCTCCCTGCACTCCCTCTCTGCTGGGCCAGGCTTCCATCACCCGGCCAAAGGGACAGCCTGCTTCAATGTCCCAGATGGTTCCATTGGAACAGGATGTTGCTGGCGAGGCCTCCTCGGACAGCCCCCCCGAGGAAGTGCCCCGCAAGCATAAGTGCAAGAGGAGGCATGTGGACTCCCCTGAGTCCTTAACTGAGGACACGGACTTGGAGGAAGGGGAAGGCTCCCCAAGATCACCCCCTGAGGATGTCTCCTTTGGAGACATCATGGAGATGCTGAGGATCAGAGGTGGGTGGTCTGCCCCCAAGTCTTCCTCCGACGAGTCCGTGTTTCTGGAGGCATTCGAAGCAGGCCCGTCTACCTCTTGGGTGTCCCCTCCGGCCGACCCCTTGGTGGACCTCATTACCACCAGGGAGCGGAAGGATCCGGACACCGTGGAGCCAATACCAAAACACCCGGACAGAATACTAAGCCCCCCCTCAGACCGATCGCACTGGAGCAAGGGCCCCCCGTAGATGCCATGTTGACGGTGGCAGCCACGAAGAGGGAACTAGCTCAGGAGAGCCCCTCAGTCCATCCTCCGAGCAAGGAGTCCCGCTCGATGGACCGCTTAGGGAAGCGAGTTTTTAGTTCAGCGACCTTCTTGGTAAGGTCTCTGAACTATATGGCACATGTCATCAGGATGCAGCGGGATCTTATCAAAGAATACGCTGCCTCCCCTCCTGAGTCCATGTCGGCGGAGGACAAGCAATTGTATTCCACCCGAATGGCCACTCTGAGATCAATTTCAAATACCTCTATGCGGCTATTGTCCCACACGACCAAGGGAGCCGCTAGGGCTAGTGGAGCAGGCCTAGTCATGAGACGTCAGGCCTGGCTCCGTCATTGTGACTTTGCGGAGCCTTTTAAAGTGTCTTTTGCAAACGCCCCTTTCGATGGTTCTGCCCTGTTTGGCAAAACGGTTCGCGAGACACTTGTCCAGAGCGAGAAAGATGGGAAGACGTTGTCTGCCGGCGCTAGTTGTTCAACCATCAAAGTGCAATTGACAGCCATCTCACATTACCATGTAGGACATGATACAGGGCCTTTGATGTCGGCCAAGTTGTGTAAAACCTTTCTCAAGGGCACCTTCCTGCTTAGACCCCCTATAAAAGAAGCCGTACCACCGTGGGATCTTTCACTAGTTCTTCAAGCCTTGACTGCTCCACCTTTTGAACCCACTGCTTCAGTAGATCTGAGATTCTTGTGCTGGAAAACAGCATTCCTTGTAGCCATCACTTCTGCAAAAAGAGTTTCGGAGCTTCAAGCTCTTTCTGTGAAGCCTCCTTATTTGATCTTTCAGCCGGACAGTGTGTACCTCTGGATCAATCCCTCTTTTCTTCCCAAAATAGCATCGGAAACCAATATAAATCAATCCATAAATTTACCGGTTTTCTTCCCTAAATATCAGAATAAAGGAGAGTACAAGCTGCACTCATTAGATGTTCATAGGCAGCTATGCTTTTATACACATAGAACAGCTGGTCATAGACAATCCGACCAGCTGTTCGTTTCCTTTGCCAAATTTAATTTGGGGAAAGCAATATCAAAAGTATCTCTATCACGATGGATTTCTCATTGTATCCTATTGGCGTACCAAGCCTCTGGGAGACCCGCACCTGAAGGAGTTTGCGCACATTCCACTCGTTCCATCTCTACTTCTGTGGCCTTCAAGTCTAGAGTCCCATTGGATGATATTTGTTCGGCAGCCACTTGGGCTTCATCTCATACCTTTATTAACCACTACAAACTGGACGTGATTTCTAGAGGGAGAGCATCCTTTGGCTCTGCGGTGCTTCGCAATATCCTTCCATGATGGCCACCCAAGGTTCAGGTAGCTGAGGACTCTGTCCCACAGGTTGCTGACAAATGAACTCCCTACTTCAGATTAAGAAGTTATGTACTCACCATAACGTTCCATCTGAGTAGGTAGCTTCATTTGTCTGCAACCATCCCCCCCTCCTTCCCCCTGGCCTTCGGATCTATCTTAGTTGGATACCCATTTTGGGTATATATTGAGGGGCAAACTCGATCTGAGGTCATGGAGGGTTAGCAGGGGATTATGGGTGAGGGGAGGAGCTAGGAGCTCGGATCCATTAGCTTGAAACAAGTTGCCGGCTCGGATCCGATATCGGATCCAAGACCCACAGGTTGCAGACAAATGAAGCTACCTACTCAGATGGAACGTTATGGTGAGTACATAACTTCTTAATTTATTTACTTTATTTGCTCACAGTCAGCCATCTGTGTTTGTACACTGTTAGTGAAGTGAGCATAACCACCTCATACATCTCAAATGAGATCTCTCTCTCAAAGTAACAGTGACTTGAATTTTCTTTTGAGAAAGACTCACTATAGTTTGTTCTTCTGCTGTGTTTGTTGTCTGTATTCTTCCTCTGCCTAGTTTCTGGGCACTTGCTCCACTAATCATCTGTTCTGTTTCTGTGATACTCCTGCCCATTCCTGTCTTGTTTTAAGAGTTAAGAATAACTTTTCATCCTGGCTTTGAGCACCAGTAGGCTTGTGTGTCATCTGTACCTTCCTCTCTTTCATCTACCTGTCCTTTGTTTACTACCAGATACTTCTTGATCTTCTCCTTCCTGTTTGTACTAGCAGCTGGCACAGGTAGTGCTTATGAGAATGCTACCTTCAATTCCATTATATTGACAGTTCTTGGTTACACTTTTACCCTGTTAGCACCTCAGTTGCCTCTTCTGATACATCATTATTGCCCATACCTCTCAACTGTACCAAATTCCTTGGTAAATGCCAGTTCTGAGGGCAAAATACTGGGGCACCACAAATTCCTGAATGGTGCATTTAATTTCCGAAGTTCTATTTTTTTTTTAAAGTTATGGCTCAGCTCAGCAGCTGAAGTCTGACATCATCACATGCAGGGAGAGATGATGTCAGAATTCAGCTGCCAAGCCATTCGTTACTGCTTAATTTTAGCTCTACAGCACCACGGGTTTGTCTTCTCAGGCAGTGCATACCGGCTCCTCCAGGTAAGGCAAAAGTGGCAGGGGGCGAGAGGGGCAGTCTGGGCTGTTTGCAGTTTAATTTTTCTTATGTTTCAGGTCTTATGTTTCATTTTTCGCTTCAAGTCTTGTATTTCATTTTTCTCCGGGCTGTTTGCATTGTTATAAGTGTACTTGTACTATTAGTAGCTAAACTCCAGGCTGTTTGCATTGATACAAGTGTACTTGTACTATTAGTAGCTAGACTGCTAGGCTGAGGGTTGCTTCATTTTTGTTAAGTTTCATTCTTCAATGTAGCATTGATACATTGCTTCAGTTTTCTTATGTTTCAGGTTTTCTGCTTCATTCTTCTGCATTGAACATTGCTGCATTGATTGATTTTCTAAGTGAAGAGAGTGTTAATACAAGAAACTGCTGGGCTGAAAGTTGTTTCAGTTTTCTTATGTTTAAGGACTTCTGTTTCATTCTTCAGCATTGATACAAGTGAACATTGCAGCATTGATTGATTTTCTTGTACAAGTCGAGTATGAGAGTGTGAGAGTGTGGGTGGTTAGGGTTACCCGACTCAAACCCTGTACCTTAAGTACAAGAAGCAAGAGCCTATATTCTCTACCCATACCACCACTTGTGATTCAAAGAGTTAAGTGCATAGTTATCAACTGTCCAGAGTTTCATAGAATGCCTGGAATGTTTGGCTCTTACTTTTGGTCTGTTCCTCTTAAAATTTGTGATTTTATGGCAAACCAGTGAGAACTGAATTCACTAAATAATGATAGCCATCTAAGTTTCAGTCTTCCTATCTTTCAGGAAACGCATGGTAACTGAAAACATTTTATTCTAGCAATTTTCTAAGAATATACAAGCAATGTTTCAAATCTGTCCCTGGTTTTGGGCCTTTGTCCCCCCCCCCACATAAATTTTGTTTTTTTTCCAGATTTCTTGTGCTGCATAGTTCTTCAGGGGAGAGAAGTTTAGTGCTGCTTATGCCAAGTCTGTCTGTGTTGTTAGTAGCACAACAGGTAGTATAGTTGCTATTGATGCAGAAGCCTGTGGGCTGTACTCCCACAGTATGTAGATGGATTGCTGATATTGTACTGTGCTGTACTTTTAAAGGGGGTGGATGCTGCAGTCCTGAAATGTCCTCTTTGACAGAGATACCTAGTAACTATGAACCTGTTATCAGTTTGCTATCCATTCCCTGTTGCACTATAGCTTATCAGTTTTAATGTAACATAGGCAATTTATTCTTCAAGGGCAACAGGCACTTTATTTGTATAGGATCATTTTAAAAAAACAGCTAAAGGCAATGTTAGTTCAGGAGCCTACATGTAAGTGTTTCAAAGGTAATGTTTTGTATAGTTAGTTCTGCAAAAAAATGCTTAAATATTTTCCATAGAAAATATTGTTTCATAATGATGATCTTTGTAGAAATTATATTGAATGTATTCCTAGTGTTAGCTAAATCCATATATTATTACAGTCATTTGAATTCAATTAATTGCTACACTTCTCTGCTTTGAAAGAACTGATTGTATTTGCCAAAAGTCTGTAAATCTGCTGATTTCCTCTGTTTAAATCCAACTCATTTATGAAGCAGTTAATTTTATTTTTACAAAAGAAAATTGTATTTTAGTTTTGCAGTTTGCACAAGTCTAAAGTTTGATACAAGTTCAAATATTATTTAAATAAAACATTATTCTGTTTATTTTATGCCGCAGTGGTGCAGCGGTTAGCATTGTCGCCTCATAGCAAGAGGTTCTCCTGTTCTATTCTCGGCTGGAGCGCTTTCTGTGTGGAGTCTGCATGTCCTCCCCGCTGTTGAGTGACATTAAAGATATGCAGTTAGGTGCGTGCGTGAATGAGTGTGCCTTCTTTGAAGGTTGGGTGTCGGGCTGGTACCTCAGCACCGTAAAAATCCACTGCCAATCATTAGCGGACCGGAGTTCCGCTGTGGCAACCCATAACTGGGAAAAGTCAAAAGACATTAGTTTATTATTCTGTTTATTTTATGTGTAATATTTTGTCTGCTCTTCAATTTGTGTTCAAAAAGTCGGTATCCCACAATTATACAAGAGCAGGTGGGGTTACATAATTATGTATGCAAATTTAAGTTAATCAGCATAAAGATTTGTACCTGTTTTTCATGTGCCTTTGTCCAGATTTTTTATGATTTCAGGTTGAGAGGTATGTTATTGCCTCTGTGCAGCACAGCATATTTCCCAGTCTCTTGATGACTACTTCATGACTACTTTGCCATGCGTTACTAAGACTACCCTGCCATTAACTGGGAAAACTACTCGTGTACCAACACCCTTTGCCCACCGGTTCTTGGAATTCATAAATTCCAACGCCCTGGATCAACTAATCCTTAGTCCCACCAGGAGCTCCAATATCCTAGACCTGGTCATTACCAACATGGGAAATCGATGCTCCACACCTATGGTCACCCCCTCATTGGTCAGGTCTGACCATAAACTAATCACCTTTGACTTCCACATCCCACCCCCATCCCCCAGTAAGGAAACCTCTGTAAAAAAGCTCCTCCAAAGCCAACTTCATGCTACTCAAATCCAAAACCCATAAATGATGCAAATAACACAACCACGCTCAGGAGCCAGGCAACTGCAAAAAGTATTTAATGTCTTCTGGTACCTCGGTTGTACAAGCCTTCACAGGATTGTGAAGGCTTGTACAACCGAGGTACCAGAAGACATTAAATACTTTTTGCAGTTGCCTGGCTCCTGAGCGTGGTTGTGTTCATGCTACTCAAGTCAGAAGTGACGAACTTCATGACATCCATGCAGACGGGAACCAAAAGTTCGACTGCTGAATCTTACACTAAGGCACTGTACGAGCACATCCACTCATGCGTGAATCGTGCCATCCCCAATAGAATCAAGATGCTCTCCGCCAAAAAAAGGAAGCAAATCTGGTGGTCCCTTGCTATAAACAAACTTTACAACAAAAAGAAGAAACTGTTGCAGAAAAGAGGAAAGTCCCAGGATGCAAAAACTCCCTTACCAGCCTCAGTAAGAAGCTGAGATCCCTCATAAAATCCTCCAAAGCTAGTTAAAAAAATAAAATTGCCAAAGATTCCAAGGACAACCACAAGGCATTCTATAGCTATGTCAAGAATCTAAATGGCAATGCTCTGGTCTGCTCTGAGCTACAAGAGAATGGCATTAAATATACTGAACCCAAGGATATTGCCAGTATCCTGCCAGATCGATTCAGTGCAAACTTCACCCCCCCCCTCACCCCCTAAAGGGCCCATCTCACTACCGAAAGATTGCCAAATTCTGGTAATACAGCCACACAGGTAAAAAATACACTCTCCAAAGCTAAGAATACAGCATCCATGGGACCAGACATCCCAGGCTGTGTACTACATGAACTACAAAATGAACTGGCACCTCACCTAAGTGTCATGTTTAATCATATCCTCACCTCAGGTTTCGTAACCACTGAGTGGCGCACAGCTACAGTTATCCCACTCCACAAGGGGGGGATCCACCTTGGATCCCGGGAACTACCGGCCCATCAGTTTGACTAGCCTGATCATCAAGGCCATGGAACATATCATCATGGAACTTATAAACAAAGACATTGGAAACCTTCATACACTGGACCCCATGCAGTTTGGGTTCATGAAAGGCCGATCTTGTCTCCTGAACCTGATTGACTTCTTCGAATCAGTCTCCAGAGCCATGGACAAGGGTAAGGTGGTCCACACAGCCTATCTGGACCTCGCCAAGGCCTTCGACACCATCTCCCACTCTGGAATCATAGACAAACTTACTAAGCTGGGCATTAATCCCTACGTCACTCGATGGGTTGCCAACTGGCTTACTGACAGAACCCAGACTGTAAAAGTAGCTGACTCCAAATCCAGCTTCAGACAAGTGGAGTACCTCAGGGTTCAGTCCTGGGACCGCTCTTGTTTGGCATCTACTTCTCTGAAGTACAGGCCAACACTAAGGGACTCTGGCTAACAAAGTTCACAGATGACTGCAAACTGGGAGCCATTACTGAATCCCCAAATGATGTGGATATTCTACAAAAGGGCCTTACAGAAACAGATGCTTGGTGCCAGAGCCATGGGCTCAAGCTCAGTGCCAAGAAATGTATAGTTATCCCCTTTGGGAAAAAACATGTACCTGTGAATTACCTCATAGGTGGCAGTACACTAAACACCGAAAGTGTAATAAGAGACTTAGGGACACAGATGGACAGTGGTCTCACCTTCGATAACCACATCGCCACAACAGTCAGGAAATCCTTCTATGTGGCACACCTCATCACTAAGCGTTTTTTATCCAGACAAAAGGAGGTCATTGTCCCACTGTACTCATCTCTCATTAGACCCATTATAGAATACAACACCCAGTTTGGTATGTACCTCTCAAGACATCTGCAACAACTGGAAAGGCTGCAGAAATACCTCACTAAAAGAGTCACAGGCATAAAGGAGATGCCCTATGCTGACCATCTAAAAAAAACTCCATCTATACTCTGTTGCATATCGTCTGCTCAGAGGCGATCTCTGCTTAACATACAAGGCCATGTCAAACACAGAGATGCTGGACATGCTACACTTAAAGAAATCCCAATCCCTCAGAGAGACACGCTCCAGGGATCTAAACCTTGTCATCACAATGAACAAAACATACTGGAGGGATAGGTTCCTGACCCAGAGACTCCCCAGACTCTAGAATTAGACTGCCCATACATGTCAAGCCTCTTTGGCCCTCTTCAAAAGGAACCTTGATGATTGGATGGGAGATAGGAAATTCACCCCGGAGATCACGTCAGTCGCCCTGCTAGACAGGGGTCCAGGGAAGTAAATATTGTAGGAAGAAATAGTCAGGGAATTGTTATGGCTAGGCTTGTATAGGCCTGAGGGCCGATAGCCTAGTACCAACCTATGAACCTATAATCCCAGAGACTGGTTTCACTGTAACTTGATCTAGTTTTCTGTCCTGTGCCATGACAGTTAGTCTTTTTGGTAATTGAATCAACGGACATAAACTGTCTTACTGTGTCCCCTTAATGGCTTTCCTCTCCCGCTTCACTGCCTGTCCTATTTGCAACCCTTTCTACTCTAGGTGACAGTAAACTTGGTAATCTATCACATGACCTCTTTGTAGCTCGGGGGTTAGAGCACCTTGTGGAAAGAAGTCACCAAACCACAACTGTGTTGATTACAATAAATAAAGAAAGCAGGAAAGAAAGAAAAAAAGAAGGATGCAAATTAGTGGCATCAGTATGTTCTTTGTGTGGACGGCGATGTCTTTTATATAGCAGGGGATTAAGTGCATTCCTGAGCATTTTGCAAGACAAGAGTCCAAACCCGGTAATATGAAACAGCCAACAAATAAGAGTGAAACAATTGGTATATTGTTAGCCTATATGTTTTTATTTACGTGAAAGAAACAAGTATTAAAAAGGGATGGATGGATGAATGGATATTGTCCTTAAATATTGATAAAAATTGTGGTAATTTGTAGTTCCTGAAATGATAATGATTACAATGACATTATTTGGTAAGAAATGGTCCGTACTGCTGAAAATATGAATTCAAAATGATTTATTTAAAATATGGTATCCAGGGAACTCCAGATAACCTCTAGATGTTCATCGTGCATACAGCTGCAGTCATAACAGATGGGTTTTCCTGCCGTCAGGCGGGTCCTCGGTCGGCCGAATTCCAAAGTCTAGGTCCGGCGTCGGTTGTCGTCGCTTCATCCCTGACGTCAGTGCGACAGGGGTATAAAAGATCCAGCCGACGCCATTTTCTTCAGTCTTTCTTGCCGCGCGGTGCCCGAAGCAGAAGCAGTTCGCAAGTGCCGGTCGGCCAGCTCCTGAGATTACGAATATTTTTCAACCGAAGTCTTCTTGAAAGCTAAGTACCCCGTTGGGGAAACTTTTCTTGCCTCAGACCGATGTCAGACAAAGTTAATAATTGCATTTCTTGTGGGAAGCAAATACCACATAAGGATTTTCATTCCCTCTGCATTCCTTGCCTAGGCCCAGACCACGACGTCTCGGCCTGTTGTTTTTGTGCTACATTCAACAGACGCACTATTAAGCGTCGGGCGGAGTTCGCCCAACATTATTTTGGCAAAAAGTTTAATTACATTATATCGTCGGATACTCCGACTCCAGTGATAAGTAAAAGGCGCAAAGATAAGGACCGACATATGAGGTCCGCAACTTCTACCGACACCACGCCAAAATCGACTACAGGTGCTCCGATTCTCAGTGAGGTGCCTATGCAGCCCCTGTCTACCGACGACACTTCATTGGTGGTGTCTTCTGTGCCCGAGGTCGCAGGCTCTTCGGCCCACACCCCGACTACAGATACCGAAGCCACTATTGTCTGTGAAACTCAGAGTTTAGATAGACCTGCCACCTCTCAAGGTGTCTACAGGCCTTCCTCTTCTTTTTCCATCAAGGCTTTCACTAAGTCTAAATCAGCCATGCATACTAAAAAACAAGCTCCACAGGGCCCTTCTCAAGGCCCCATACCTAAAAAGCAGATGCTCAAAATGGCTGAGGATTTGATTACTCTTATTAGGGGTTCTCAACCCCCCCCCCCGGACAAAAGACCCAGAGTGGAGGAAGAATCCCCCTCCTCGGACCAGGCCTCCATTATTTCAGAACATTCTGAAGACCAGGAACATTCTTACTCCCCTTTTGAAGATTCTGATGCAGAGGAGTCCATTCCCTCTGTCCCCCCCCCCCCCGAGGATTACTCTTTTGGGGAAACCTTACATACCTTGAGGGAACACTTCCACTGGGAAGGCCAAGAGTACACAGACTCCAAGAAAAGGCTTAGGGATTTCCTCTTGCTCCCTCAGCACAGGCCTCTGGCTATACCTCCTGTCTTTAGACATTTTAGGTGACGTGTATTCAGAGGCCTGCCTTAACCCAGATTCTTTACCTCCAGCTCCAGTCAAGCCTGACAGGTATTACCGGGTTCCTGACTCGCACCAATTCCTATACAAAAGCCATGCGGCTGACCCAGAAACTATATCACAGGGTCCCAAGGGAATTAAGGCCTCCACTGCTAAAAATCCATTACCTTTAGAGAGAGATTCCAGAGCTTTAGAGAGGTGGGGAAAAAAGGTTTACACCTCGGCCACCTTAACCATGAGGGCATTAAACTGTCAGTTCCATATGTTAAAGTACCAACAATTTCTGTTATCACAGTTGAGAAACAAAATGTCACAACCTGAACAACCAGACTTGAAGGAGTTGCAGGATTTGATACATAGTGCAGAACAAGTGGGTAAACATACCTTGCAATGTGGTTTTGATGCTTTAGAGGCCTCATGTAGAGCTGCTGTTACAGGATCAGTCATACGTAGGCATGCCTGGCTCAAAGAGCAAACCTTACCAGATCATGTCAAAGCTAAATTGCTAGATGCCCCTCTGCAAAAAGATGTATTGTTTGGTGTTAAAGCTGAGGAGGTATTAAAGAAAATGGAGGAGAAGGCAAAATCAATGCAAACAGTAAAAGATTTCCTACAGGTACAACCTCCACGTTTCAGTAGAAATTGGCCTTCTAAAAATTGGTCCTTTCCAGCCACAGACAGACCCCAAAGAGGTAGATACAGGCACCCGAGGGGCAGAGGGCAATCTCAAGGATCATTTAGAGGCAGACAACAGCAAGCACCCACACAAAGAGGTGGTGAGGATAGTTCACAGCCATTCAGAAAGCAGAACCAATGACTTTCCCCTTTGCATGCCAAGCAAGGCTCAAATGGCAGCACCTTTAGGCAGAAAACTGGCATTATTTTCGAAAAATTGGCATATTGTCACAAAACACAAATGGATCCTGGACATTATAGACAGAGGCTACAGATTTCACTTTCACACCCTTCCAAAAATGAGAGGCATGCCAAACCTGCCACACAATCAAAGGGCAGAGGCACAGAAACAAATTTCAGATCTCATGGACATGAAAGCTATTCAAGAGGTACCTGTACAAGAACAGGGTCAAGGTTTTTATTCCAGACTATTCCTGGTACCAAGGAAGGGAAAAGATTGGAGACCTATTTTGGACCTATCCATCCTAAACACTTTTTTACTCGTACCAAAATTCAAGATGCTCACATTACAGCAGCTTCTTCCCATGCTGGGCAAGGTGTCTTGGCTGGTAACATTGGACCTCAAGGAGGCATACCTGCATGACCCAATCAGACAAGATTGCAGAAGATACCTCAGATTTCTTGCAGGTTCAACCCATTATCAATTCTCTGCATTGCCCTTTGGCTTATCTACTGCGCCCAGAGTGTTCATGAAATGCCTGGCATCAGTAATCGCCTACTGCAGACTTCAAGGGATACCAATATACCCTTATCTGGACGACTGCCTGATCCAAGCGGACAGCAAGCACATACTTATGAAACATCTGGCGTTTGTAATAATGTTGTTGAATTCTCTGGGATACACAGTCAACAAAAAGAAATCAAGGCTAATACCCTCTCAAACAATAATTTTCCTGGGTGCCAGCTTGGATACAAACACCCAGATGGCCTACCTCACGCCAGAGAAACAAGGGCAACTAACTCAATACTTCAGAAAACTGGCAACTTTCACCAGGCTGACTGCAAGGAAAATCCTGCAGGCTCTGGGATTCATGGCATCTTGCATCCTACTAATCCCATGTGCAAAGCTGCATATGAGGAAACTTCAATGGTACCTAAAAATCCTATGGTCTCAACACAGCCACAGTTTGGAAACAATAATACCACTAATTCCATGTCTTCAAAAGGAATTTCTGTGGTGGGCTCAAGCATGCCAAAGAAACACAGGTCTCCCATTCTGAAAGCCTCAAGCAAATCAAATCATCACAACAGACGCCTCGGACTACGCCTGGGGGGCGCACATGACAGATCGGTGCATTCAGGGCAAATGGTCCCAAAAAGAAAAGCACCTACACATCACTCAGAAGGAAATGCTAGCAGTAATAAATGCTATTATAGCTTTCAAGGACCTACTGCATCCAGGCCAGCTATTGATAAGGACGGACAACACCACAGGAATGTGGTACATAAACAAACAGGGAGGTACCCATTCATACCTCCTTTGCAGGCAAGCCATGTCTCTTTGGAACATAGCTCTAGAATTACAAATCGAGCTTCAAGCACAGTACCTGCCAGGCAAGGAAAACACACTGGCAGACAACCTAAGCAGAAATATGACAGATCCACACGAATGGAAGTTGCATCCTCAAGTTTTCACAAGGATAACTCAAGCATGGGGAAGGCCAAACATAGATCTCTTTGCCTCCCACAGAAATCACCAATTGGCAAAATTCTGCTCAAGGACCTTTCATCCACAGGCCTGGAAGGTGGATGCACTCTCCTTCAGTTGGGCAACAGTGACAGTTTATGCCTTTCCACCTCTCCCTCTGCTGCCCAAAGTTCTATTAAAAACCAGAGCAGGCAGACCAAAGATGATTCTCATTGCTCCAGACTGGCCAAGACAACACTGGTACCCACTCCTGAAAAGCCTGACGCATTCCCCACCATGGATCCTGCCTCTAATGCCTCTTCTACTGACTCAGCACAACTTCAAAACTCTACACAGGCAGCTGAAAACACTCAATCTAGCCGCATGGAAGATTCCTTAAATTCACAACAGGCCCTACTCTCCAAGGAAGTGCAGGATGTCATTTTGGAGGCCAGAAGACCTTCTACAAGAAAAGCCTACTCTGCAAAATGGAAACGGTTTTGTGCCTGGAATGAGAAAAAGGGTCAGAATCCAGGAATACTAAATTTACCCCAAATATTACAGTACCTAGCTGAGATGCTAAGCAATGGACTTTCATTCTCCTCCATCAAAATCCATGCCTCAGCCATTTCTGCAAAATACAACACTGATCCTCCTTTATTCTCTCACCCCCCTCTTAAGACAGTTCCTCAGAGGGGCTAAGAATATAAAACCCCCAAGGAAACAACCAGTACCTGCTTGGGACCTCAATTTCATACTAGAAAAACTGACCTTGCCTCTTTTTGAGCCAGCTGCTTCAACAGAACTACAATACTTGTCTTGGAAAACAGCCTTCCTCCTGGCAATCACTTCAGCTCGCAGGGTTTTGGAACTACAAACCCTCATGGCTGTGCAGCCTTTCATCATTTTCCATCAGGACAGAGTTACCTTAAGAACCAATCCGTCCTTTATGCCAAAGGTAGTATCCAGGGTAGCCTTGAATCAGGCTATCAACTTACCTACCTTCTACCCTAATCCTCAAAACAAAGGGGAAAGACTGCTACATTCCTTGGACATTCACAGACAGCTGCGTTATTATTGGGACAGAACAAAGCCTTTCAGAAAATCAGAGCAACTCTTTGTGTCCTATGCTGCAGGAGCTCAAGGGAAGCCTATTTCCAAACAGACAATCTCAAAGTGGAATAGCCCACTGCATATGCTTTTGTTACTCTTTTCATGGTAAATCTGTACCTGCAGGCATCAGATCTCACTCCACAAGGGCCACAGCTACCTCTGCAGCTTTCCTCAGGGGGGTTCCTACCAAAGATATTTTGGAAGCAGCCACTTGGAGTTCCGTACATACCTTCCAAGCACTATCACCTACCATTGTACTCCAAATCTAGAGCAGGCTTTGCCACTGCAGTATTGCAGGGCATCCTGGCTCCTCCTAGTTCCACCTAGTGCCTACCACCCCTTTTGTAGCTTTGGGATTCTACCCATCTGTTATGACTGCAGCTGTATGCACGATGAACATAGTACAGTTTTGTACCTACCATAAATGTAGATGTTCGAGTGCTAATACAGCTGCAGTCCAGGTTTCCCTCCCTCCTTCCCCTCTAGGGGTATTCTTTTATGGTGTATTTGCCTGCAACTACTGTTTTTTGATTATATTGCATTGCATTATTACATAATTTTATGTATTGCCTTCCTTCTGGGGGCACCTGACATCTGGGGCAAGAAAAACTGAAGAAAATGGCGTCGGCTGGATCTTTTATACCCCTGTCGCACTGACGTCAGGGATGAGGTGACGACAACCGACACCAGACCTAGACTTTGGAATTCGCCCGACCGAGGACCCGCCTGACGGCAGGAAAACCCATCTGTTATGACTGCAGCTGTATTAGCACTCGAACATCTACATTTATGGTAGGTACAAAACTATACTTTTCTTTGCCTGTAAAAATGATAATGAATTAGTCACTCTACCACTTGCTGGAGGATCCAAAGGAAAGGCAGTTAAGGAAAAGCTAATGTCACAGTATCACAAGGAAAAAGAACAAGTAAACATAACATTTTTTTGCTCAGTGAGAACAATCTTAGGAACCTTTCCACCAGTGATTAGTAACAGTGAAGTCCTAATCCAGGGAACATAACAGTGTAACTTCAAGGACCACAGCAATATATTATTTGCAATGTAGGCATCCATTGAAAGATAACATGGTTCCAGAAACTGTCCAGATGAAGACAAGGCAAAAAGTAAGATTCATGTTTAATCAAACAAAAAGAGCCTTCTTGGGTGATAAAAAACTTTACTGGTGTCTTCTGGTACCTCGGCTAATGCCTTCAAGGGATGATTAACACACCAGAAACACAGTCCTTTTACATCATATCAAACGACACCAAATTGATACATATAATTTAAAGTGATACACCAACTTTACACAAAACACCAATTATCCTCACGGTTGTTTCCCTTGTTCCAAATGCAAGGTTTGTCCTAGGGTTAGAAATTTAAATGGCATCAAGATCAATGGCAGGGTGTATAAAGCTATATGCATAGGTTTTCCTGTCATTCTAGTGGAGTCGTTTACATTGTGGGATGTGGCTGTTCCCCAATTAAGTGGTACAACGGACAAACTAAAAGGCAAGCTAGAAAACGTATTCTTGAGCATTTAGAGGATATCAGACACAGGAGATTAGACATTCTAGTTGCTCATCATTTTTGGATTCATCATGGGGGATCGGATTCAACTTTGTTTTTTAGCATATTAGCTAAGCCCATGCATCAGCATGGGGATTTGTATAGGGACAAATTATTGGCCTTGGAAACCAGGTTCATCATTCATTTTAATACAGTATTTCTATCAAGTTTAAATTTGGAGGTGAATCTGAATGTTCAATAAAGAAAACTGTGGGGATAATAGGTGTTTTTTGTAACTTTGGTGTATCACTTTAAATTATATGTATCAGTTTGGTGGTGTTGATTGATATGATATAAAAGGACTATGTTTCTGGTGTGTTAATCATCCCTTGAAGGCATTAGCCTTGGTACCAGGAGACACAGGTAAGGTTTTTTACCACCCAAGAAGGCTCTTTTCGTTTGTTTTTTTTTACTTGATTTTGTTGTGTTGGTTTCATGTTTAATCACCAATGGGAATTTCAGCAAGGGCCATTACTCTATATTTGTATAACAATTTGTTTTTGGCGGGGGCAAGCTCCCTGTGTGCCTTGAGGGATAGATCTCCACTGGCCACAACATAATATACTAACTCATTGGTCACAACCGTGGGGAAAAGGCCAACCTCATAGCTTTCAGTGACATTTATTTGTAGTAGTGGCAGTTGCAGAAGTAATACTCATATAGTTTTTCTGGCACCTTAAAATTGTTATCACTTCCTCAGAAAATATATCAAGAGCCTTCTACTGATGTATCCAGTTGGAAAACCAGAAACCAGCAGTGCAGATGTGACCAGTGAATGCCAATCAGTAATATGGTGAACTGTTAATTCATCATGGATACTTTAAATTGAAAGTGAATACAATCTAGGTTTCTTCAAATAGCACAAATATTACCCAGAACTCTACAAGCAACAGCTTTGTGTTTGCAGGCTTCCAGCCACTGCCATCTTGAGACCACATACCAGGCAGTCCTTGTTGTATGATATGGACTTCTCCCAGTGAATGCTAACAGGGATTTGTCAAGGAGGATCTTTCCCTCTTCAAAACACAGAGATTTTGAAACATGACAGAAAATATTGAAATGTATGTACTGGATTACCTTTTTGGTAGAAAGGTAAGGAGAGTACAGTTCGTATTTTTTTTTGTATGACTCAAAGATAGAAGCTGGTTGATTTAAAAACCTTTGCTCTACTGAGTAAGTAGTTAGAAATGTGAGTGACTGTCTAAGGAGTTTGTTGTGGTAGGTGCATTCAAGAGTAGATGTGGTGAACTGTTTCTGATGATAAGAAATGAGTTTCTTGTACCGAGTTGTGCATGTGTTCTTACTGCCTATTCATAGTAAGCCATTTGTGGCCTTGAAGCCTATTCTGCTGATTATGAATATGTGTGTGCAAACACAGTAATTAAACATGAATTAATTCAGTCCTGCAGACACCTTTTATATTTTATAAAACTCTACTGAATACTCTTAAACAAGTATGGGAACTTAAATATGAACAAGTGACTATGTTTCTTAAGTCTGTCTTTGTAGTAGACAATAACCAGGATGTTTAACTGGAGCTCCAGAGTTCAAAATATTCATCTCAAATAAGTGGTTGTAACAAAGTGGTTCGGTTTAAGAGCAGAATGTTTGGGTACATTTTCATGTGGAATAGTTAGTCTATTTAAAATTACTCAGATCTGTTTATTTTTTTTTTCTGAACACCATTGTGTGTGTGTGTGTGTGTGTGTCAAGAGTCTGTGTAAGAACATTAATAGCTGACTATGTAGGGAATTATTAGAAAGTTCAGCAGTGAAGTGGAGAAAACTGCATCTACTTTTAATGCAGTAATAAAAATAAATACATCTGCCTGTCTTGTATTTTCTTATCTTTAAATTCAGGAAACTGGCAAAAATGTAGAGGATGTTTCTGTTTTCAGGCATTTGAACTTAGGAAGCATGTTTAAAAGGGACTTGTCTCTGTCTATATTTCATGACAGGCATATTGTTGTACCTTATTGTTTACAGAAGTAACAGGATATTTAATTTTGTACAGTGGACGATATACTTGTGGTGTGCAGTTCTAGGGATGAAATATTTTCGTTTTCAGTTAACTTTCATACTCCTGGATTTATGTTTAACTGATGCTAACCAAAAATATAAAGTATCTTAATGTATTGGTAGACTGCTGATTAATGTTGAAACCTGCATTTACCAAGTAGCTGTCCTTGTAACTAGGATTGTTGAAAAAGTTGAATAGCAAATGATTAAGGATTTCTTCAATAAGTGACTAAAAACTGGGTATAATGAATATGAATGCATTTAATATTCAAAAGGACTGTCATCTAAATATGTGTGTTTATTTCTATCAGAAAACGTTTGATTTCTGTTGGATATGTACTGCTTTTGTTTGCAAGCTCATTACATAGTTTTATAGGTGCTTACTAGGCTAATGGCACAAGAGCCTTTACAAGCCTGGCCAGTAATACCCAAATATGGGATGCAATAGAATTAGAGTGTGGGTCTTTGGATTTTGGAGCCCTGAGTCATTTTACAGACTGCCTCTGTCCATAAGGGACATGGGTAGTACCCCAGAAGTGAATTTATGGTTCCCCATACATTTATCCAAATTCTTTTTGAAGATAATATGGGATGGGCTTTGTTTTTTGAAGATGAGAAGTTTATTCCATAGACAAGGTAGCCTTTGAGATACGAGTATGTCTTTCTAGCAAGTTGTGTTAGTGTAACAAGTAAGGTTTAGGTCCATGGAACATGTAATCCTTGTATAATTCTTCTTGCAAATGTGTAACGTTTTTATTAGGGCTGGATCAGGGAATGCCTTGTAGGTCAGGCATATGTCTCCTCTCAGTAAACAATATGAGACAAGAATAAAGGGATGGAGCCTTTAGTCAGTCTGCATAAGACATGTGTCTTATGCTTTGTATTTTTTTAGTGAGAAACCTATAGGGTCACTCCAGTTGGTATAAGTGCCTGGTTAGGCACATGCAGAAGGGAGCATTGTACTCTATTATGGGCCTGATGAGGGCTGAGTACAATGGCACTATGGCTTCCTTTGATCTTGATGTCATGCCTTTCCTTTTAAGTTGTGCCACACAGAAGGATTTTCTCACTACTGTGGCTACCTGGTAGTCAAAGCTTAGGTTACTATCTATCTGTATTCTTGCATTGCTCACCACTGGGTCTGTTTTTAGGGGTGTGCTATCAATATTACAATTTGCAGGAATATCTGATTTACCAAAGGGTATGATTACACATTTGTTAGCATTTAGTCTCAGACCATGGTTCCAGTTGTTTCTCAATTTTAGGCCAGTTTGTAGGAAGTCAAAATTGGGGATTCAGTGATTCCTCCCAGCTTACAGTTATCAGTGAACTTGGTGAGCCAGAGGTCCCCAACATTGACCTTAACTTCAGAAAAGTATATATCAAACAGGAGAGGTTCCAACACAGAAGCTTGTAGGACACCGGAAGTAACAGGTTTCTTATCGCAAGTGGATTCATGTATCCAGACAACATGGGTCCTGTCAGTAAGCCAGTTGGCTATCCATTTGATGATGTAGGGATTTATGCCTAATTCAGTAAGCGTATCTATGATCCCCGAGTTGAGGATTGTGTTAAAAGATTTGCCAGGCCTAGGTAGGTGGAGTGTTCCGCTTTGCCCTCATCCATGGCCCTGATGACTTTCTCAAAGAAATCCACCAGGTTGAGCAGGTCTTTCCTTTGACAAAGTCAAATTGAGTCTGGTCCAGTTTTTGGAGAGTTCCTATGTCATTATTAATCAGGTCCATGATAATTCTCTCCATGGCCTTGCAGATAAGGCAGGTCAAGCTTATGGGTCTGTAGTTCTCTGGGTCAGTTGATGGGGCTTCCTTGTGCAGAGGGATGACTGTTGTAATCCTTCCATTCCTCTAGGACAAAGCCCGTCCGGAGGCTGTGGTTAGAGGGTTATTAGTGGCCCTGATAGATTCTGTTTTAAGCTATTTAAGAAGCATCCTGGAATGTTGGTGGGACCCATGGAGGCTGTGTTTTTGTTCTGTTTTAAGCTATTTAAAAAGCATCCTGGAATGTTGGTGGGACCCATCAAGACTGTGTTATTGGCTTAACCAAGCACAGTAAGGACCTGTTCCCTTGTAATAACCTGTAGGGGGGTGGTTGGAGCTGTTTCTTTGGGTGTGGTAGGAGGTGATAGGGGGAGACGTTTAAACTGAACTTGTCGGCCAACAGGTTTGCTATAGTTTAGTTTCAGGCTGTGGGTGTAAGTGTTGCTGTTCATGATTAACTCGACACATTGCTGAGCATTTCCATTGAGGTTACAATCAGAATTAAAAAAACCTTGTAGTTATCTTTCACCTGGGAGGCTATCTTTGCCTCATAGTTTTCTTTGGCAGATTTGACCAGCTCTCTAATTTGATTTTTTGGCTCATGAGTGTCTTTTTGCACTGTTTTGTCTGTTCCATTTTGATTTTGGAGAGTATTTTTTTTCTTTTGTTGACTAGCCTATTTATGTTAGGGGGTCCACCAGGGTGGTTTATTTTTGCCAGTAATTATAGGTTTGACTGGGACAGGTACTGCCTACTCCATGCAGCTATGAATGTGATCGTAAAATGCTTTTGTGTACAGCTGAGAGTAGGCCTCAGTGTCATACGGGTTCAGAGGGGCTTGGATATTTAATAAGCTGTTACTTATTTTGAGGTAATTGACCTTAGCAAAGTTCTTAATAGATTTGGAGTTTGATAGGGTCTTTAGGTTAGTTTTAATACTAAAGGAGATAATTTTCTGGTCAGATCTTAACAAGGAAAAGTTAATGCATGAGGAGGGAGCAGCATCCTAGGCGTAGGATATTTGTACCTCTAGCTAGAGAGATAACTAGTTGCTCCAGGGTGTTTGCATTAACAAAGTTCAAAAATCTGTGATCAAATGAATTAGGGATTATATAAGTCTCCCAGTTTATGGAGGGATGGTTGAATCACCCATAAGTATAGTGTGATGTTTCTCTGTGAAGAGACTTTACTGCTTACAGGATGTGCCTTCAGGTAACTGTTCTTCCCTCTCTTCCCAAGGTAGTTAGAGCCTCTCCTTCTGTTTCCAAAACTTCTTTGAGAGGTAGGCCAAGTTTAGCTTCAGTGGGGGCTTCTCCTAGCACTTCAGGTTCTGTGCCTAAGAAACATATGCTTAAAATGGCAGAAGATTTGATTACTATAATTAGAGGTTCTATGCCCCTCCTGATAAGAGGCCTAGGGTGGAACCTGAGTTTGAGAGTTTTGAACAGTGTTCAGAGGCTTCTGAGTCTTCTGCGGAAGATTTGCAAGAGTATCCTCCTTATTCTGATTCTGATGTGGATGATTCCACTCCTACAGCTTCTCCTCCTGAGGATTTCTCATTTTCAGAGACTCTGCATTCCATGCGGGAACACTTTAAATGGGAAGGCCAGGATTACTCTGATTCCAGGAAACGGCTTAGGAATTCTTGTTTTACCCCAGCATAGGCCCTTAGCTATACCTCCTGTGTTGAATGTGGTGGAAAATGTTTTTAGGAGGCTTCCTGAATCCTGATTCTTTGCCTCCTGCTCCTGTTAAACCTGATAGGTACTATAGGGTGCCTGAAGCTCATAAGTATCTTTTAAGAGTCCTAGGGCAGACCCGGAAACTGTTTCTCAGGGACCTAAAGGTGTTAAGGCCTCTGTTGTTAAAAACCCTGTTCCCACTGATAAAGAGGCAAGCGCTTTGGATAGATGGGGAAAGAAAGTGTATACTTCTTCCACTTTAGCCATGAGGGCGTTGAATTGTCAATTTCACATGCTAAAATATCAGAATTATCTCCTTTCACAATTGAAATCTAAGGTGGATGCTTTGGCGGAAGGTATTGAGTGTAAAGAGTTGCTGGATTTAGTTCATGTGTCTGAACAAGTGGGTAAGCATTCTTTGCAATGTGGTTTTGATGCTGTACAGGCCTCCTCGGTGGCTGCCACTAGTTCTGTTCTTCGCAGGGCATGCCTGGTTGAGGGATCAGAATTTAGCTGAGCATGTTAAGACAAGGATTTTGGATGCTCCTTTACAGTCTGATGTGTTGTTTGGTTCACCTGTGGAAGCAGTTTTAAAGAAAATGGAGGACAAAGCTAAGTCTATGCAAACTGTTAAAGATTTTTTGCAGGTACAGCCACCAAAATTTAGTAGAAATTGGCCTACTAAGGGATGGACATATCCTGCTTATGATTCCCAGTCTAGGGGTAGGTCTAGACGTGGTAGGGGCAGAGCTCAAGGTTCTTTTAGGCCTAGAACAGGGAGTTCACCTGCTCAGACTTCTGGTGAGGGCAGGGGTCAGTCCTTTCGTAAACAGACCCAATGACCTGCCTTTTCAGCTGCCAGTAGATTCTCGTCTGGCAGCTCCTCTGGGAGGAAGACTGTCTCTTTCAAAGAAAATTGGGATTTAATTACTCAAGACAGATGGGTGTTGGATATCATTCACCACGGTTACAGGTTTTATTTCCATACATTGCCCCCTTTCAAAGGCATGCCAGACGTTCCTCCTCCACAAAGGAAAGAGGCTCACAAGCAAATTTCTCAGTTACTCCAAATAGGGGCCATTCAGCCAGTCCCTGTATCAGAAAGGGGCCTAGGATTTTATTCTCGCCTGTTCCTAGTACCAAAGAAGGGGAACACGTGGAGACCAATTTTGGATTTATCTATCCTCAACACTTATCTGGACATTCCCAAGTTCAAGATGATGACGTTACAACAGCTTTTACCTCTGCTGGGCAAAGATCACTGGATGGTAACTTTAGATCTCAAGGAAGCTTACCTTCATGTGCCTATAAGACTAAGTTGCAGGAAGTATCTGCGAGCTGGAAATTCTCATTATCAGTTCTCTGCATTGCCCTTTGGCTTATCTACTGCGTCCAGAGTATTCACAAAGGTTCTGGCTCCAGTGATAGCTTACTTCAGGCTACAAGGAATTCAAATCTATCCTTACTTGGACGACTGCCTGATTCTGGCTCAAGAAAAGGAAGACCTTCTACAGCATCTGGAACATGTTATAGCAGTACTAAGATGCCTAGGGTATTCTGTGAACGAAATAAAGTCCAGTCTAGTACCCTCTCAAGGCATGTGCTTTCTGGGTGTGAGACTGAATACAGCAGCCCAGATGGCCTTTTTAACCCCGGACAAACAACAGAGTCTATCACTTTACTTCCATCAACTATCTCATCAGTCCGTGCTGACTGCAAGGACAGTCCTTCAAGCATTAGGGTTCATGGCATCTTGTATTCTGGTGCTTCCCAATGCCAAACTGCATATGAGGAAGGAAGCTACAATGGTATCTCAAAAATGTATGGACACAGCACTGCCAGGATTTGGACACTGTCATTCAAATAATACCTTGCCTTCAAAAAGAATTTTTGTGGTGGGCTCAGGAATGTCACCTAAACAAGGGACTCTCTGTGACCCGGCCAGAGGCGAGTCAGATTTTAACGACAGATGCCTCGGACATTGCTTGGGGAGCTCATCTAAATGGAAAGTGGATACAAGACAAGTGGCCTGCCAGACTACAGCATCTACATATCAACATGAAGGAGATGTTAGCAGTCCAGTTTGCATTAATGGCTTTCAAGGAGTTACTTCTTCCAGGGCAGGTGTTGATTCTAACAGACAACACAACTGTCATGTGGTACATCAACAAACAAGGGGAACACATTCTTATCCTCTATGCAGGCAAGCAATGATTTTATGGGAGACTGCGCTCAGCTTGCAACTAACTCTTCAGGCAAGGTTTCTGCCGGAGCACAGAACTCCTTAGCAGATGTGTTAAGCAGACAAATCATGGATCCCCACGAGTGGAAACTGGATCTTCATGTATTTCAGAAATTGACAGTGTCCTGGGGAACTCCAGACATAGATCTGTTCGCTTCTCCACTAAACCACCAGCTGCCACAGTTTTGCACAAAGGGGTTTCATCACACAGCTTGGAAAGTGGATGCTCTGTCTTTCAGTTGGAAAAATCTTCATGTGTATGCCTTTCCACCTCTACCTCTTCTTCCAAAGGTGCTCTTAAAGGTCAGACAAGACAAGCCAAGGATGATTTTAATAGCTCCAGATTGGCCTCGGCAGCACTGGTACCCATTACTGAGGAGTCTGGTAAGGAAGCCTCCATGGCCTTTACCCTTGATTCCACACCTATTGTCTCAGAGGGACGGTCATCTGCTCAATGTCAAGCTTCAATCTCTTCATCTAACAGCCTGGCATATTCTGTTTTGAAAGACAGCAGGTCTCAACTTCCTCAACAAGTTTTAAATGTGATTATGGAAGCTAGAAGACCTAGTACAAGGAAAGTGTACGCAGAAAAATGGAAGAGATTTTTATTTTGGAGTACAGCAAAGAATTTGGAGATTTCTGAGCCTAATTTGAGTGTGGCTCTTCAATATCTTACTGAGTTATTGGACAAAGGTTTGTCCTTCTCTTCCATTAAGATTCATGCTGCAGCAATTTCAGCTCACTATGATTGTGACCCACCATTGTTTTCGCATCCTTTGTTCAAGCAGTTTCTTAGGGGCAAAGAATATAAGACCCCCACGAGAGCTCCTACTCCTGCTTGGGATCTCAATTTTGTGTTGGAAAAACTTACTCTACAACCTTTTGAGCCTGCAGCTACTGCTGAATTGAAATACTTGTCATGGAAGACTGCTTTTCTGTTGGCTATTACTTCTGCAAGAAGGGTGTCTGAATTGCAGGCCCTTATGGCAGTAGAGCCCTTTGATTTTCCATAAGGATAGGGTATCATTACGTACTAATCCTTCTTTTATGCCTAAGGTGGTTTCTAGTGTGGCTTTAAACCAAACTATTCATTTGCCTACTTTTCATGCCGACCCCCAAAATAAAGGGGAAAAGATTTTGCACACTTTAGATGTGCACAGGCATATTATTTGAGCAGGACTAAGGATTTTAGGCAGTCTCAGCAGTTGTTTGTTTCTTTTGCTTTGAGTTCAAGGGCAAGCCTGTGTCAAAACAAACTATTTCTAGGTGGATTGGGTTTTGCATTGCATTTTGTTATTCCCATCATGGCAAGGAGATTCCAGCTGGGATTAGGCCTCATTCCACTAGGGCTACTGCCACTTCAACAGCATTTCTAAGGGGGGTGGCAACTAAGGATATTTTGGAGGCAGCTACTTGGAGTTCAGTGCATACTTTCTCTAAGCATTATCACCTTCCTCTCTACTCTAAGTCCAGGGCTGGTTTTGCCACAGCTATTTTGCAAGGCATGTTGTCAGCTCCTGCTTCTTTATGATTTGCCAGCCTCCCTTACCTCTGCTTTGGGATTCTACCCAATAGTTAGGACTGCAGCAATGTGGAACGAAGAACATAGTACAGTTTTGTACCTACCATAAATGTAGATGTTCGAGGATCCACATTGCTGCAGTCCTCCTTCCCCTCTGTGTTTAGGGGTGGTTGTGTAGGTGAGGTTTTATGCTGATATTTTTGTATATATTGTACATATTCTTGGTGCAGGTATATTGGGCCTTGTCTTTTTAGGGTCTTCTGACATCTGGCGTCGGTCATGCGCATTAGTACCCTGACGTACTGACGTCAGTCTAATGCGCCCTGACCGACGTCAGCCTTATACTTTGGTATTCGGGCCGACTGGACAGCGGACTACCCAATAGTTAGGACTGCAGCAATGTGGATCCTCGAACATCTACATTTATGGTAGGTACAAAACTGTACTTTCTGTTTTAAGCTATTTAAAAAGCATCCTGGAATGTTGGTGGGACCCATCGAGACTGTGTTATTGGCTTAACCAAGCACAGTAAGGACCTGTTCCCTTGTAATAACCTGTAGGGGGGTGGTTGGAGCTGTTTCTTTGGGTGTGGTAGGAGGTGATAGGGGGAGACGTTTAAACTGAACTTGTCGGCCAACAGGTTTGCTATAGTTTAGTTTCAGGCTGTGGGTGTAAGTGTTGCTGTTCATGATTAACTCGACACATTGCTGAGCATTTCCATTGAGGTTACAATCAGAATTAAAAAAACCTTGTAGTTATCTTTCACCTGGAAGGCTATCTTTGCCTCATAGTTTTCTTTGGCAGATTTGACCAGCTCTCTAATTTGTTTTTTTTGGCTCATGAGTGTCTTTTTGCACTGTTTTGTCTGTTCCATTTTGATTTTGGAGAGTATTTTTTTTCTTTTGTTGACTAGCCTATTTATGTTAGGGGGTCCACCAGGGTGGTTTATTTTTGCCAGTAATTATAGGTTTGACTGGGACAGGTACTGCCTACTCCATGCAGCTGTGAATGTGATCGTAAAATGCTTTTGTGTACAGCTGAGAGTAGGCCTCAGTGTCATACGGGTTCAGAGGGGCTTGGATATTTAATAAGCTGTTACTTATTTTGAGGTAATTGACCTTAGCAAAGTTCTTAATAGATTTGGAGTTTGATAGGGTCTTTAGGTTAGTTTTAATACTAAAGGAGATAATTTTCTGGTCAGATCTTAACAAGGAAAAGTTAATGCATGAGGAGGGAGCAGCATCCTAGGCGTAGGATATTTGTACCTCTAGCTAGAGAGATAACTAGTTGCTCCAGGGTGTTTGCATTAACAAAGTTCAAAAATCTGTGATCAAATGAATTAGGGATTATATAAGTCTCCCAGTTTATGGAGGGATGGTTGAATCACCCATAAGTATAGCGTTAAGCTAGGTAAACAGAAAAAGGGATGTGATGTTTCTCTGTGAAGTAACTTAACTAGGCTAACTTTTTAAATGTTGTCTTTTTTTTGTCTAATTCTTTTGTCCTAATGTCTGGTTTATTTCACATTTGGAAGGTGGGTATTGGAGTGGGTTTTTGCCTATGAGCTAAAGCTGTCAGGGTAGTACTGTTATCTTGGGCCAGTTGCTGAAGTGCTTGTGAAAGACAGATATTACACCACTTATGTTATTGCTCTCTCTCTTTAATTTGTCTTTTTGTTTGCACACTCTTAAACAAGGAAATATGTGCTTCTTGCAAAAGTAGTTGACTTGTGAGTGATTGCGTGCTTTTTGCATTTCTTCAAATAAACTGAAATATGCTGCTCAAGTAACATTCAGTAACAGTCAGGTAATAATCTTTTTAGTCTGAGAATAACCATTTTGTATAAAGCTGTTGTGTGGAAGACTCTCCTCTTTTCTTTGCTAAAGTAGATATGCATGGTAAGAAGTTATCAGGGACCTGGGGACCCAGGTTGATAGTAGTCTGTCATTCGACACCCATGTAGCTAAAGTAGTTAGGAAGACCTTCTACATTGCCCACCTTATCATGAAGGGATTCTCATCTAGATCAAGGGAGGTCATAGTCTCCCTTTACTCATCACTCATCAGACCAATGATTGAGTACAATGCCCCATTCGGAATGTATCTGACCCGACACTTGCAGCAGCTGGAGAGGCCACAAAAGTTCCTCACCAAAAGGATAAAGGGTCTCAAAAATCTGTCCTATGCTGCCCGACTGAAAGAACTCCAGCTCTATTCAGTCAGAGGTGACCTTTGCCTAACATACAAGGCCATGTCAAACCCAGATTTGATGAATATGCTTCACCTCAAAAATCTAGATCCATCAGAGCCACAAGGGGCGGGAGACTTAAACCTTGACACGGCTATTAATAGGGCGTGCTGGAGGGATAGATTCATCACCCAAAGACTCCTATGCTGTGGAACAAAATCCCACATGTGAGGCAGAGCACTCGCTGGCCTTGTTCAAGAGAAATCTTGACCAATGGATGGGAGATCGCAGATATACCCCAGGGATTACCTCAGTGTCACTGCTCGACAGAGGCACAGAAAAATAATGGGTATAGTTCCCCATACTAAAGGGGTGGCCTAGTATGAACCTATGAACCTATGAACCTATGGGAGAGATATAAGAAATAGCAGACTAACATGTTGAAAGATGCTGGCTAATAGTTCCTTTAGTATTGTTTTTAAGTGTACAAGTATATCAGAGAGGCAGTACAACAGGATGTGAACCTCAAAAGCTATGGCTATATATATTGTTTCTTGAGTTTTAGGTGAAATATGTTTCTTTACTGAAACTGAGTCTTATTTTTAAAAATCACTGCACATTTTGAGAAAACACAATGCTGTAACAAAAGCATTTTATTTGATTGAAAAATGTTCTCTTAAGAATGAGTTCAGTTTGTGGAACGTTCATTTTTTAGTTCATTTTTAAAGATTCCTTAAAAAACAGCTACTACTATACAGCTATCTGACCTGCTCACATTAGTGATTGTGACATCTATGCAATATCCTTGCCTCCCCCTCCCTCCCCCTTGCAGCTTTCTCATTTGTTTTACCTGACTCATAGTTGTCATAATGAACAAGGATATCTATTAGGAAGAATGATCTTGCCCTGTTTTATGTTGATTTTGCTCAGCAATTAATCTATGCACTGTAACATAGTTTTCCTCAGTATATTTCTGCTGAAGATAACCAGGATGTAGTGTGTCAGTAAATGTAGCCATGTTGTTTATTGTCCATTCTTATGTCTCTGGTAATAGGAACATACTATAAATTATCTGTTCTTGGTCTTTGCCTTAAGTTATGAATGCTTTACTTCCCAGTGCAGTATGATTGAGGGCTAAATTACATAGTAGGATCACATGATGGGCAAATAGTTACACTGAAATTTGAACAGTATACTGTTATGCCTTTAGCCTTGTTTTCTGGCTTTTGCCTAATTCATAAATTAACATAGTTTTACAGGACAGTGATCACTATTTTCATTCACTGAAGTCTTTAAGTATCATTATTAATTAATTTAACCATGAAATTCTTAAGCATTAGCATGTTACTTACAGAAGGCAAATGTCTTACAAGTTCAACCACTAGTAACATAATGTATTGCTAATCACATTGTATCCCATTACTTAAATTAGTCTGTACTGTAATTGAAAGGGTCTTGTTGATCAATATACTTCCCAGGTTACCAAATGAAAATATTGTTAAAATGTAACTACTAGATGGTGGTAACTGTGATATAAAACCGGTCAGATTCCGGAGTTATTGTTGATGCTACTTCCTGTTGCCTTTCTGCTAATTGTACTTGCCATATGGATTTATTAATCCTCTTACGACAGATTGTGATGTGTGATATCATTCAAAACCTGTCTGAGTTGCCATTTTTTTTAAATATTATAAGTAATCTTATGGCTGCAGTGGTGTTACTTCTAAAATACTATTATTTTACAAACAATTTATTGAAAATTTTAGGGACATAAGAAATTTTTGTTTGTTTTGTTTTATTTATTTAATCAGATGTCAGTAAATAAATAAATAACTGCTGTTTTATTTGTGTTTACCAGATCAGCATGTTTCTCAAAAGCTGCCCATTTGCTTGCTCATACATAATTTATGCAAGAGGGTGAAAACTAATGGTGGCACCTAAACAACTTGCACCTACTTCACTTTTACCTTCATTTCTCTGTTTTACTTCTCTCCTTTAAAGATATAGAAACAAGTATTTTTTCTTGGATGTAATGTACTGAGCCCTTTTACTTTTGCAGGGTGAGAGAAACTGGAAATAAACAAGATAAACTTAATATAATGTTGTGATCTTGGACTGCTGGTGTGGGGGATATAAAAGTACGTTGATCACATATGTAGAATAAAGATAATATCTGCTCTTTTTACACTGGCAGCTAGCTAGAGCAATGTCCTTTGCTTAATCTACAGACAAGCTTTTTAAAGCACTTGTTAGAAGAATAAGACAACATTTTGGTAAGGCATGGAATATGGTAGTTTTCTTGCATTTTTTAAGTCATTAGCTATTTGTTTCCATTAGCAAATACTCTCACTTGGAGACAGATTGTACAGGTGCAATCAGATAATCATAAGATGTCTGTAGAGTGTCTTCTCATTGAAATTTAAAAGCTGCAATTTTTTTTTCTCATTAACAACTGCTTCTCCTTGGACACAGGCTGTCTGCAGGTGCAAACAATCATGAGACCTTGAAACATTCTCTATTTTATTTGTTTCCTCTCATCAGAGTGTAATCAACATTTAAAGGTACATCGGCAAACAATTTAGTGAAAAATAAATGAAGTTTGAAATTGTGGGAGGTGAATAAGATATATAAGCAGCAGTCTCTCAAGCCTTAGTACTTGAATGCATTTAATGTAGTAGTGCACAATTTATTTGAAGTAGCCAGTGCATTTTTTCTTAGGGCTGAAAGTTAATGTTTACTGAAAGTATGCAAACTGTTTCTTCATATCTGAGAAGAAAATTTAGATAAAAAAGGAACAGACAGCAATCAGTGTAAGTAGGACCACATGCTGTAACATGGGTTGTAGCATGAGTACCCTTTATTTTAGAATAGGTAATGCCTGTGGGTGCAATCACTGAATTGGGGCAGTGCTCCTATCTGGTGGGGTAAACTTCACTTTTTGGTACATTGTTTTGTGTGTTTGTTTTAAGTTAAAATCAAGTAGGGAATTCTGAAAATCTATTTAGTTTCTTCTTTGAAGGTTTTCATTAAATTAAAAAGTTCTGATAAATGTGACATATGTTCAAATGGAAATGAGAAGCAACTACATAAGAGTTCAGTCTTCTAATCTTTAGCGAGTGCATGTAAACTACAAGTTTGAAATATACATTCAAAACAACTGTCTTGTATAACATGTGATAGCAACAGCTTTCTGTCATAATGGCTACTCTACCCATATTATTATGGAATGACAATGGCCTTACAGGTATAGACAAAAAGCATAGAGTATTGATTTATATCAAGAAATGTAGGGTTTAAATAGTAATGCTGCAGGGGACACATTTGGATAGTAGGAGTGTGTGAATTTGACAAAGAAAGGATTTCAGGATGGTCATTCAGCAGATTATTATGAGCAGAGGAAAATGAAAGACTCCAGTAATGATAGAAAAGGGAAAAAAGACAATGTGGTATTAAGAGGTTACTGGCAGTGGAGAAGGATTACACTTGCAAGTATTTATATTCCAACTTGGAAGGAAGTAATCCGCTTTTAGCATGGAGTAATTTTTATGAGTGGGGAATGGAATTTCGTTTGCAATTGTGAGGATGTATTGGGGGAACTAGAAGGGAAACTGTAATGAGAGGGTAGTTTTCTGAATATGTACATGAGAATATTTGGTAAGAATGATGTGAATTCAGTAGTAGGAACTTGGACAGAATTTACATATTATTCTCCAAGATACAGTTATCGGGCTAGGCTCTATAGACATTATATTTCACAGGAATATGCATAGTAAATTGAAAGCTTTGACACATATCCAATAACCATTTCAAATCATAATATGTAAAGTATTGAAGTAAAACTGAGAGACTAGTGCTTTTCCTACTTAACCTGTTAAAAAGAGAGGAATTTAAGAAATGGGTAGTGAAAATGATCTAACATTTACTAAGGGAGGTAAAAATTTTGCTAGAAGGGATAGCCAGTGAGTGGGTAAAATGAAAATAGAGTTTGAAAACAGGGTAAAAATAAAAGGAAAATTAATGTGGGAAAGAAGCAATACAAATTGTTTAGAGGGGTTGACGAAGGAAAAAAAAATACTGCAGAATGAAGGGAGCAACTGTGGAGTGCTAAAGGGAAAATAAGTATTTGGTAATATGCATGGGTTTACAAAGGTTGCTATAAACAACTATTTTTTAATAACAATACCAGAGCACAAAAGCATTCAGCACAATGACTTAAAGCAACAGAAAATAGAAAAGGTTGATCCCAAGCGTAGGGAGCCTATGACAAGAAAAATAACCAGAGGTTCTATAGAAACATGAGAGATATGTCAGAAATTTTATGAAAGTTTGTATAAAGTAGAGGAATGTAGAAACAAAGAAAAGGCATTGTATATTAAGGTAAGTGGAAAATAAGACTCAACAATTAACAGTTAAGATGCAAAGAGATAAGAAAAATGGTTATGTGCAATCAATCAACAGGGAAGTCTCCAAGAAGAGATGGTATTCCTATGGAAGTTTGGAGGTTGGGAGAGAAGAAAGTGAAAGAGCTCTGGAAGGTTTGGTTTATTAGGATTTTAAAAAGTGGGGAAGTATCAGCATATTGGAAGAAACCTGTGGTGGCTGTATTACCTAAAGAGGGCAAAGACCCTTTAGACCCAACTTCATGTAGACCAATTTCAGTTTTAAAAGGTGATTATAAAGTGTTTGTCTATATCAGCTAAGAGAGTTAAAGATGTTGCCAGAATCAATAGATATGGATCAGTGTGGTTTTGTTGGGGGGAGATGAACATTTGACAGCATTAACAGAACAATGATGATCCAGGGGAAAGAGAATACACAAATATATTGCTGTTATTGATGGTTCTTAATGTAGAGGATGTATTCAGTAGGGTCTGCTGTTTTTATAAGTAGGAATGAAAGCATTTGCATTCCTTGGTAGAGTTATAGGGTTAATTAGGAGGACACATGAAGGGTCTGAGGCAATAATTGAGGTGGGTTGGTTCCTCTCCAACAAACTGTGTTTGAATAGGGGAACTAGGCATGGGTGTCCTCTTTCCCCTTTGCTATTAGATTTAAACTTAGAGCACCTGGCAAAGAAAACAAGAGAGTCACAAACAGAAGATTATAACTGGCAGGTCTATATTAGAAGATTGAATGTTTAGGTGATCGAACACATAAACATTGATCTTCTAATATCGAAAGCAAAGAACGGCAAATGGCCATTTTAACGTAAGGAAATATTTCCCTTAGCTGTTCACCAGATTTTGCCATTTCCTATACTGTAGAATGATCTCGGAGTTGGTATATTTAGTTTGGGGGGTGTGGGGCAATGCCCCCCACTTACTTTGGATGTAAAGTTTTGTTTTGTTTTAGTGGCCAAAGAACGTGTTTCCCTGGGATGTTCGCTGTTTTCAGATTTGATATTAGAAGATCGATGTTTAGTTGTTCGATCACCTAAACATTCAATCTTCTAATATAGACCCATAACTGGCATAATACTCAAAAATGTTAGCCTTATTTGCAGATTGTTATTTTGTATTTGATAATCTGGAAAAGGATATTTCATTGTTGTAGAATTTTTTTAGACAATTTCATGTCTTTTTATGGTTGCAAAATTAATGAAGGTAAAACAAAGGCTGTTGTGGTAAACTATGGGCAGGATTCACGAAGGCTTGCACGGAGTCTAAGAGCAGTGTAAGACTCCATGCAGCCTTCGCGATCCAGGAACAGCCCAAAGTCCGTGTAAGAGACCAGCTAAAACGTCTCTTACACGGAGTGGGCGTGGATAAGCTAATCACCTCACTTGCAGCCGAATAGCATGCAAATGAGGATGATTAGCGATCCAGGAAGCCCAAAACAGCCCATGTAAGAGCCGTGTTAGCTGTAGAAATGTACTCAGTTGACAACTGAGTACGTTTCTGCAAAAACCACAATGGAGCCATGTCAGCTCCAAATAAAGGGTGCATATGTGTCAGGCATATGCGGCCATTGGCAAGGTAACCTGATGCAAATATATTAAAAATACAATTTTTTTTTTCGGCGATGTGTAAACCCAGCGCAGCCCCACGCAAATGGGCTGCGCTGTATAAAAACATAAAAACGAAGGTTATAAACCCACAAATGTGGGTTTTATGCAATACATGGAATGTTAATGCAGGGACCAGCAGACCAAAACCAACATGGCCACCGTGTAGTGGTTGCTAAGGGGGGAAGCTGAGTCTAAGAGATGTAACTAAGCATTAGTAGGCAATCTGATGCAAATGAGTGTTAGGATACTGAATTCCACTGTCACATAGCAAATGAGCACAGTCTGAGTAGTGTAAGAGTTACAGAAGGGGGAGGAACAGAGTAGGAGATAGGTGACATCACAGGGGGGAATGGTAGAAAGAAATGCAGTTCATTGGAGGTCAGAGTTACATGACAGATGTCAGACAGATATCATGGAAAGAGGTGTGCCACTAGATAAGCATGAGAAAGTCAAGAAATGGAAGGTGTACACTGTTGCCTACACCAAAGTTTCTTGCTGGGTGTGCATGCACACGTGTGCTCTCAATGAAACGCGAGTAAGGCAGTGTGCGCGCGTGTAAGGCAGACTGAGCATGTGGGAGCGTGTTGGGAGATGTTTAACACTGTTTGCGCGGGTGTGCACACGTTTCAGTCCGAATAAGCAGATTCTAAACCGTGTAAGCATGTGTGCGCGCGTGTAAGCCACTGTGAGCGTGTTTCTGCTGGTTTGCACACGGCTCCTCCCTGAGGAAACAGAGAGGAAAAAGGAAGCAACAGATTTAGTAGGAAGCTAGCAGGGAATACTGCTGGAGCTAGCAGGTGAAAACAATTAGAAGCAGGCAATTACACAGGCAGAATAGTAGCCCAGCCCAGCACTTAAAACTCTGCAAACAGCAGTGCAGGATGTTTCTCTCAAGAGACACTGCAAGACAGGAGTAAGTTATTAGAAGTGAAAACTGAAAAAGCTGAACTCAGAGCAGAAATGTTAGGGGCTGCCATAGCTGTCATAATGAGACATAGGCGACTTGCTGAGGGTGGTGACAATGCAGATGGTGCCAGACAACCCACAGTGAGGAGATGGAGAAGAGTGTACAGGCCCAGGGTCACCTACCACAGGTTACATGAGCTGGAGATGGTAGAGTGCTATAGAGTGGACAGAGACCTCCTGCAGCAAATAGTGGAGCTGTGCAGGCCACGCCTCACACACAGAACCAACAGAGGGGAACCCATCCCAGTGGAAACCAAGGTATGTGTTGGCCTAAGAATACTAGCAACAGGTACCTTCCAGAGACCAACTGGTGATATGATGGGGATATCACAGGCATCAGCCTCCAGGGTACTGCACCAGTTCCTGGATGCCATGTCAGCACATGTCGGTGATCATGTATATTTCCCCAGTGCCCGTGAGGTATTGGCCAGCAATATGCGTCTCTTCCAGCAAATAGCGGAATACCCTGAGGTAGTGGGTGCAATAGACTGCACGCACATACGCATCAAAGCACCAGCCGGTGAGCCGGGTAGGGCATACATCAACCGCAAGGGCTTCCCCTCCATCAACTGCCAGGTCGTGTGTGATGCCCAGGGCATAATAATGAATGTGTGTGCTGGCTGTCCTGGGAGCTACCATGATTCCCACATCTGGCATTTGACGCAGCTGTACCAGACATTTGCCAATGGGGACATCCCGCACGGACATCTAGTGGGGGATGCAGGTTATGCACTGGAGCCGTGGCTGATGACACCCATCAGAAACGCACACACACCTGAACAGGAACGCCATAATGAGGCACACGCACAAACACGTAATGTAATAGAGCGTGTGTTTGGGCTGCTCAAGTCATGGTTCCGGTGTCTGGACACATCTGGTGGAGCCTTGCAGTACACACCAACTACATGTACCCAAATTGTCATGGTATGTGCTATGCTACATAATATGATCTTGCGAAAACAGCTGCAGCAGGACCAGCATAGGGCCGGGCCAAACAGCCCCCCACCATTGCCAAGGCCATCACAGGCAGAGCGTGACTCGAAGGAGGAACAACCTGAGCCTGCCCCAGTAGGCAGAAGGAGGCGTGCCCAGTATGCCCTGGCCTTGGCAAAGAGGCAACGCATAGCACATACACTGGCTCAGTAGGAACCCTGGGAATGATACCCCTCTGACTCACTCAAATAATAACATGGATGCCTACAATGACATGACCTGCTCACAAACATGTACAGGGAAGTGTAATATGCGCATCCGACAGAGGCAGCCCTGCAGCACCACCTGAGGCATGAATGCCATGTGTTAAGTAATGTAACACCATGTACTATATGCACACCTGAGGACCCTGACTAACATCCTACCCTCACCAAGCATCATGCCACAATATAACAATGAGATGATCAAGTGCAATCATTGACTGAAGTATCGAAGTTAGTCAAAGGGGATCCAATGTGTGCCAGTCTGGGATGACATGCTGAGCATGACATGATGCTCCACCTGCTAGGACTGGCGTGCACCTATCAGTGCAGGCCGTATGGATACTGGCAAAGGCTGTTGTTACCCACACTGTGCCCTGAATAGGTAAGGCTCGAAACACAAACCTATCTCCATAGGTATCAGAAGGGATAAGAATAAGATAAGGGATAAGTCGAAACAGCAAGATGCATGCAGTCTAAACTCACCCAGTATGGAGAATGTTGATATCTGTGCTGTAACAGAAAACTGAGTCAAGGCTCACAACAGCACCCTAACACTACCAGGTTACACCTCATACTGTGCTGTACAGCCTCAAAACATGGAACAAGCTACAAAAGGAGGGTGACTAGCAAGAATTGTCAAGGATAACCACACCCCCATGTTGGTACCACAACAAGAAGCAGCATGGACTAGCCATGGTCAAGTAACAATGGCTAAAACTGCCCCCCAGTTTATAGCCTGCTATAGACTACTGTCCCATCACCAGGAACTGCACCTGGCCTATGCTGGAATACATGAATATATCAAGTCCTCCAAACCACATTATATTGGGTGACTGAAAATACCCAGACATAGACTGGGAGCATTATACTAGCTCCAACAGTGTAGGACAAAAGTTCATAGAATCCATAAACCAAAAGGCCCAGGAACAACGTACCACTCCTTCAAGAGGGGTAAGCATACTGGATGTGATAATCAGCAACATGGGTACTGGATGGCAAGACGAGAAGTGTATTGCTCACTGGTAAAACCAGACCATAGAGTAATCACACTGGATATACAAATCCTGACCACAGTCCCTGGCCAGAAAACCACAGTGGAAAACATGTGTAAAGCAATATTTGCACTCCTCCAAACTGATGTGGAATCCATTAAAGGTCCTGTGCAGGTGTAAAATATGGGCCACACCTCAGAACCTGTAATACAGCCATTCCATGAACACTGCCAGGAATGCTTGGATTATGCAATCCTAAATTAAAACAAGACACAATGCTATACATGCAGGCATCTGGCATGGTGGACACCAGCCATAACCAAACCATGCAAGAGAATGAGGAAGCTACTACATGATAGAGCAAACATAAACAATGAAGTAATCACTGATCAGTAGTATGGCAATAAAATATGTCCACACATACAATCCACTAAGGCCAGCCACAACAAGTTGAATCTGTGAATCCTGAGGCAATGTTACACCTGCCCCAAGTACACAGACAACCCCCAACTCCACCCAAGAAATACAAATATATGTGAGAGATGCAACCATCTATCCAAACTGGAGGCTGAGCTCCCTCAACTCAGTACTCCCAAAACAAGTCAGGAGGAGAAGGTAACCACACACACCACAAACACAGTCCCACATAGACCTATCACAACTGCAAACCAAATGCATAAACACAGAAAAACATTCCCGGAGGCACAAATTACAAACACAGCACACCAACAGAGGCCTCTAAAGCAGACACCCAATCAAACAACCTCCAAACATAGCACATGCAACACATAGTACACAAAGCTGGTGTGCCAAACAGTCACAGGTCAGAAGGAGAAACAACATGCCTGATACAGTTGTAATAGGTGACTCCATAGTCAGACACACTGCTGTCCCGCACACCAGACTGAACAAGGGAAAGGGTCCAGTAAGCTGCCTGTAGGCTGCCACAACGCCACATAACAGAAGTATGCAGGTCACTCCAAAGCAAGTAGAAATATGATGCAGTCATAGTCCATGCTGGTGTGAATGACCTGAGATGTACCTCTCTAGACTACATGAAAAGAGACATAGATGAGCTCTCTGATTATGTAGTCCAGGCCGGTATGACACTCACCGTTTGCGGCATCCTACCCTTACCAAGAATAATGCCATAGTACAAACACGGAATGATCAGTCATAGCAAGTGGCACACTTACTGGTGTCATTCCAAGGGGATCCAATGTCTGTCTGCTTGGGATGTCATGCTTGACAAGCCACGCAGCTGTTCTTGGGATGGCTTGCACCTGTTACCCCTGGGCGTCTGGATATTGGATAAGGCCTTTGCCACCTCCATAGAGCCTTTTGTAAGCAAGGCTGAAAAGACTAACCCACCACCCTAGAAAACATAAGTGGAAAGAAACATAAGGGTAATGCTGACCAATGCCAGATGTGTAAACCCCAATATGCATGCTCCCAAGGCCATCCCCAGTATGGAGAACATCGATGTCTGTGCAGTGACAGAAACCTGCTGCAAGCCTACTGACAGCACACCAGCACTACCAGGTTATACCACATATCATGTGTCATGGCCCCAAAACCTGGAACAAAACATAAAAGGAGGGTGAGTATCCATATTCAGCACAGACACCCATACGTCCAGGTAACTGACAATGCACAAGGCATTGGAGTCCACCCATGTGCAACTAACTGTAGGCAAGACTGCTGTATAGTCTGTAGCATGCTACAGACCACACTCTCACACACAGGAACCCCACCCAGCTGTCCTGAAGACACTGGACAGTATGAATGTCCCACCAAATACCAAACAAGGTACCACAAATTACCACATAGGTGGTAAACCATTATGTATGGAAGGAGTAATCAGGGACCTAGGGACACAAGTGGACAGTAACCTGTTATGTGACACTCACATTGCCAATGTGGCTAGGAAGACTGTCTACATTTGACACCGTATCAGGAAAGGATTCACATCTACGTCAACAGAGGTCATTGTGCCCCTATACTGTTCTCTTATCACACCCATAATCTAGTACAATGCCTCATATGGGATGTACCTTACCTGACACCTGCAGCAGTTAGAAAAACCTCAAAGGTACCTCACCAAGAGGATAAAGGGTCTTAAATATATGTCATATGCTGCCTGGCTGTAGACACCCCAGCTGAATGCAGTCACATACTGCCTACACAGAGGCATTGCATGCCTGTTGTAGAAGGCCATGCCCAACACAGGAGTAATGGACATGCTCCACCCCAGAAAACTCAAAGCCATCGGAGCTGTGAGAGTGAGAGATGTCAACCTCAACAAATAATGAAATAGGATGTGCTGGTGGGACAGATACATAATCCAGAGGCTCCCCACACCCTGGACCAGAATCCCACTCCATGTTAGGCAGAGCCCCTCACTGACACTCTTCAACAGGAATCTTGCCAAGTGGATGGAATCTTGCCAAGTGGATGGATGATTGTAGAGTTACACTGGGGGTCTTCACTGTGTCATGTCCAGACAGAGGCACAGCAAAGCAAATCATAAATGGCCATAATATTCACATAGCAAGGGGTGGCAAAAGCCACACACACTCTGGCTAGGCTAACAAATGCCCTAGGATGGATAGCCTAGTATGAACCTATGAAGATACAAATTGTACAGGACACTAAGGATAATCCCAAGGCTTTCACAACTGATGGTAGGAACCGTGTTGGGAATTCACAGATATGCTCTGACTCACACAAATATCACAAATACACACACATATTGCCAACGTACATCCTGACAGGTGCAGTGCAAATCCCCCCCCCCCCAGAATGCAGAATATCTATCCCAGCAGACTGCTGGCCCCCTGACATTGCAGATGCTGAGGTAACAGCCAGCATCTACAAAGCAAAACACACAGCAGCAATGGTATGAGATGGTGTCCTGGGCTGAGTGCAACATGGACTCCAAGATGAATGGAATGCCAAATCACACTACTGCTCAATGTCAGCGTTACCTCAGAATATGTACCCAAAGATCAGTGTACAACAACAGTGGTCCTTCTCAACAAAGGTGTTGCCTGAATGGATACTGAAAACTACTACCCCAGAATCCTGAGAAGCTCGGTCTGCACAGCTATGGAAAGGATCAGCATGTACCACAGACATAAAGATATTGGGGACCTACTGACACCGGACCCTACCCAGTGTGGCTTTCTTAAGTGCAGATCCTGCTCCTAAACATGTTTGACTCAATTGAAACAGTCATTAAGTTAATTGATGAGGGCAATGTGGTCCACACAGCGTAGCTGGACCTTGCAAAGGCTTCTATACAATACCCTACGTGTTCATTATAGATAAGCTCACCAGCTTAAATATAAACCCCTATGTCAGTAGAGGGGTTGCAAACCAGACCAAGGACAGAACAGACATGGGTCAGACATGCTGCAGCCATGTCAGACTACAAACCAGATATAACTGGCATCCCACAAGGCTTGGTCCTGGGATCTCCCTCGTCTGGTATATATGTCCCATAGGTACAGGCAAACATGGAAGGACTGTGTCTGAACATGTTTGCAGAGGACTACAAACTGCTCACCACATATGATCCACCAGCTGACACAAGCATCCCACAAAAGGGCCACATAGAAACAGACAACTGGTGCCATAGCCATGTCAGCAAGCTAATTGCAGAAACGTGTATAGTCAACCCCCGTGGATATACAGTAAGTGCCCACCAATTACCACATAGGTGTTAACCCATTACATAGTTAACATGTAATGAGAGACCTGGGGACACAAGGTGATAGATATCCTGCATTGGACAAACATGTGCTGTAGTGTTTACAGAAACATACCATATACCCACCTAATCATGAAGGTTGTCAGATCTAGATAAGGGAGGTCATTGTGGCTCTGCAGTCATCCTTCATCAGCGGTACAATTGACTACAATAGCCCCTGTGGGATGTACCTCAACAGACACCTCCATCAACCGTAAAGTCCCCAACAGTACCTCACCAGGAGTATCAAAGAGCTTGCACAGATGCCATGTGTTGCCTGTGTTGCTGGTATCAATAAACATGCTGCACCTTGTACAATCTGAATGGCAGTGAGCTATGCACATGAGAGACCTGAACCCCAGCACTGACTTACATAGGACAAGCTGTACTGCATGATCCATAACACAGAAGCCACCCCACCCATGAGTGAACTCCCAGTACAGGCTACCCATAGAGTCACTTATCAATTTTCCTCAATAGGAATCTTGATGAGTGGATGGGAGATGGTAGCTTTATCCTGGGTATCACTGTCATGTCACAGGTAGACAGAGGCACAGTATACTAACCATGACATATGTCATGGCAAACTCCACTTACAATGTGTGTTGAAGGACAAACACACTCTCCAACTAGCATTAGACATGGACTAAGGCACATCGCTAGTGTTTGCAAATGTACATCTATGTTGTGGAATACACTACCAATGTTGGACAAGCCTGGTTTAAGTAGTTCATATCTGAACAGAATGCAACATGGTCAGATGTACACAACTGGCCCCTAACCAGGCTGTTGTGCTCACTATCGAAATGTAAAGCAGTGATAGCACTAAAGCCCAGGATACTGTCCACCACAGTCAAAGTACTACCAGTACACTATACAGTACTACAGTGTTAGGTCAGTGTGAAAGGATGTTGACAACTGTATGCAAAGTATCCCATGCAAACACTGCAGGCACAGTATAATCCTGTTGTGTTCACACACAAAGCAGTTGTACAGTAACTACACAACATGACACACAACACACAACCATAAACGGGTGATATTTGTTGAAGTTCACACTCATCCACAAATGTGGTGGGCTGCAGAGTTCAACATATGGGATGCTCACATTGGGCATGCTCACACACTTTGATAAATGAGACACATGTCAGACAACATGCCATGAGAAGGCTGAACTGGGCATGCTCACACACTTAGGCCAAATCTCAGTTTAGCAGTTGGACACACATATCTGGTATTTTTACGTGTTATTCCAGGAACCAACCCCATTACAGCAGTCTGCCCAGTGCACACAGTTAAATGACTACAGAGACATACGTGATATAGTGGATCCCTCCAATATGCAAACATCTTCCACAGATGCACAAGTTGTTCATACAAACAGGGAATGCTATGGCGATAAAGATGTGCAAACAGTCTATCAGCAACAAATAATGTGCATTTGACAATTAAACATATGGGTGTAGAGGTCAACACTTGGCTGTTTGCCCTAGGGAATGACAGCTTAGCCAGAGTGTGCTTGGCATCTGCCTCCCCACAGGATGCACATTCCCCTTTCTAAACACTGATGATGTCAGCACCCTTTAAGTATAGCAGGAGAAAAGAAACCTCCCAGTAATGCGAATAGCACGCTCTGCTAATGCGTCTGTCTCAAGTGTCATAACATAGTTAGGTAGGGGTTTGAATCCTGCAAATGCTCAGTGTGTGTGTGTGTGTGTGTGTGTGTGTGTGTGTGTGTGTGTGTGTGTGTGTGTGAGTGAGTGGGGTTGGTGTGTGTGTAAGTCTGTGGGAGAGAAATGTCCCTTTTGGCAACTGGGAAAACACACTACAGGATGCACATTCCCCTTTCTAAACACAGATGATGTCAGCACTCTATAAGTATAGCAGGAGAAGGGAAACCTCCCAGTAATGCGAATAGCGCGCTCTGCTAATGCGTCCATCTCAAGTGTCATAACATAGTTAGGTAGGGGTTTGAATCCTGCAAATGGCAAGTGTGTGTGTTTGGCTGAGGGGGATTCATGTGTGTGCAATTGTGTGTGAGGAAAATGTCCCTTTTGGCAACTAGAACAGACTACAGGATGCACATTCCCCTTTCTAAACACCGATGATGTCAGCACTCTATAAGTATAGCAGGAGAAGGGAAACCTCCCAGTAATGCGAATAGCATGCTCTGCTAATGCGTCCGTCTCAAGTGTCATAACATAGTTAGGTAGGGGTTTGAATCCTGCAAATGGCAAGTGTGTGTGTTTGGCTGAGGGGGGTTAGTGTGTGTGCATTTGTGTGTGAGGGAAATGTCCCTTTTGGCAACTAGGAGAACAGACTACAGGATGCACATTTCCCTTTCTAAACACTGATGATGTCAGTACCCTATAAGTACAGCAAGAGAAGGGAAACCTCCCAGTAATGCGAATAGCACACTCTGCTAATGCGTCCGTCTCGAGTGTCATAATATAGTTAGATAGAGGTTTGAATCCAGCAAATGGCAAGTGTGTATTTTTGGCTGAGGGGGGTTAGTGTGTCTGAGGGAAATGTCCCTTTTGGCAACTAGGTGAACAGACTACAGGATGCACATTTCCCTTTCTAAACACTGTTCAGCTGAAGGCCATGGCTCTGGCACAAGTTGTCTGTTTCTATGATGCCCCTTTGGAAAATGCTTGTGTCGGCTGGAGAGTCTATTATGGTGGCCAGTTCGCAGTCATCTGCATATTTGGTCAGCCACAGTCCGTCCGTGTTGGCCTGTACCTCCAATAAATATATACCAAACAAGAGAGGTCCCAGGACTGAGCCTTGTGGGACACAACTCGTAACTGGTTTGGAGTCTGGCATGGCTCCAGCAATTCTAACCATGTGGGTTCTGTCCTTGAGCCAGTGTGCAATCCATCTAGTGACATAGGAGCTTATATTTAAGCTGGTGAGCTTCTCTAGAATGCCCAAGTGGGGTATTGTTGTGAAGGCTTTTGCGAGGTCCAGGTAGGCTGTGTGAACCACTTTCCCCTCGTCAATGGCCTTGATGACTGTTTCAGAGAAATCAATCAGGTTAAACCTGGTAGTGCTGGTGTGCTCTCAGTAGCCCTGAACCAGGCATCTGTTACTGCACAGATATCGATGTTCTCCATGCCAAGGAGAGTTTTGGGTGCATGCATCTGGAGGTTTAGACTTCTGGCGTTGGGTAGCATTACTCTTAGTTTCTTATCCCTTGTGATACCTATGAAGGTGGGTTTGTCATTTGAGCCTTGCCTAACATAGGCACTATGGGGGTAGCAAGAGCCTTTGCCAATATCTGAAAGCCCAGGGGTGACAGGTGCAGGCCGTCCCTAGCGAAGCAGGTAGTTCAACAGAAGATGAATATGTGAAGGTGTAGTGCCTGTGATTAGTTAGCAGTAGCATATATGACTGCTCACGTGGACACATGCCAGGTAAGTCATATGCACTGGGTCACAGGCAATGTACATGTGAACAGGACAAACAGTGACATCCTGTCAAGTGGGACATGGACATACATATAGTAAGCTATGCAGATGGCACTAGGAGTCCACAGAAGCTCTATAACTATGCATTGCAGATGTGATCAGTATTCCAGGGTAATTGCAAGCAAACATGCATGCAAACAAAGCTACAGTAAACAGGGCTGCATGTAGTCCATTGTACAACAAACAAGCTGTACCACTTACAGTAGGTAACACTGCAAATATGCAGGCACTATGCACATGTACATGGAAATACATGGGTCAGATGGCTAGGGTCCAGTCTCAGCGCACACAAGTGTACAGACCATGTACTGTCAGGATGTACAATAACTGGATGGAAACCCATGTGCTCATACCTGCAGTAATACACATGTCAAATAACAGACACTGAGCCTTCACTCAGTGGTTCTATACTTAGTAGGATGTATGCTACCTGGCCTGCCACCACAGTATCCCTGACATATATGGGGACTCTCCCTCCTGTGTTGGGGACAGCATGGTATGAGATGTGAGCATACAGTGCTAGGGTGCTCCTGTGTGTCCTTTACCAGTCGTGTAGTACTGCACACATATCAACATCCTCAAACATCTGCATTGCAGAGTCCAGTGTGGGCAACATGCGACTTGCAATTTACATGTCCATCATTGCATATTACTACATTCATTACCTTATCCCCTGTGCTACCTATGTATGTAGCCTTCTGTTGACATCATTACCACCAGTATGCCAACATGTGCAGATGATACACTATGATACTTACCATGGGTGTAGACAACAGTACATGACAATCACACACTTACTGCATCAGGCATGCTGTGATATACCCACAATTAATTCAGCACACAGTACTGTTAACAACATGATACTATTACTACACATCTATGTGGTCACCCTGTGCATCAGCAACATGTTAACCTGTACTTGTACAGTTGTTACAGATTTCAGGAGGTGGCACAGTTTCATCATATGCACAGGGTGTGAACTTGGTATGCCTGAGTCAGCCACCGATACCACCGATTGACATGTATGTGTATGTGTGTTGGTGAGGGACAGCAGTAGAAGGTGGGGCAATGTTGATGCAGTGTGTGTGTGTATGCGGTAGCCCTAGGTGTTGTCAATTTGCATGTATGTATGGATGCACACAGTTCCACCTCATGGCTGCCATATACTGGTGTTTGTGGACAGCCACAGACTGTACCTGCCAGGTCATACAGATCAGTGTCTCTGGCCACGGACACGGTACCTGTGCCTTGCAGGGGTGCTACGGACCATATCCAGTACAAACCCAGACTGGGTACTGTCATCAGAAGCAGGTGTTCATTGACTGGACACAGATCCATGTCGGGCCTGGCCAGAGCCACGTGCACATGGTCTCCTGGGGCGGTCTGATGACAGCACAGACCCAGCATTGCTGGGGCTGCTGCTGGCACTACGGGGGTGGCCGCAGCCCTGTTGTCGTCTGCGACGACTGCCAGCTGCTGCTGTTGCTGGCATACGGCCACGTCAACGCCTCAACCGCCCACCATCGCCCTGGCTCATGGACATGTAGTTGTGGAACTGGTCTAATATGTCGCCACAACGTCTGTCTATGACATCGGTGAAATCACGGATAGCAGCCGCAATGTCACGCATACTGTCAGTCATGGCTGTGCGACATGCTGTCAGCTGCCTCAGACCCTGTCTGGTGTACCGTTCCATACGTGACTGTACCTGCATGACAGCCCGAAACATAGCTGAGGTTGTAAGACCTCTGTGGGCCCGTCTGACAGGGGCAGTACGCCCACAGATGCTCCCACGAGAACCCCTGGACATCTGTCTGTGTGGTACCATCTCTGGGCCATGCCCATGGCTGCTGTGTGGGGAGGCATGTGCCACAGATACCACATTACCCTGGTCAATGCCCACTGTATGCTGTCCATCACCTAGGGACATTGGTGACAAAGGGTGTATTGGCAGGATAACTGTGCGCATTGATGGGGTCGACAGTTGTGTACTGTCAATCGGCTGACCAATGGCAGACCCTGGCATACCTTCCTGTGCCATTACACAGATGTCATCATTATCAGTACCCACGGCACCTGATTCAGGTTCCCTGCTGCATGACACCAGAGCAGCACCAGAACCTGTGGGAGGGAAACAGGAAGGAAACACAGTTTACAAGGTCTACACATTACCACTGATGCACACATGCACACGTGCGCACATGCACAGGTGCACACATGTACACATGCACAGGTGCACACATGCGCGCGTGCACACATGCACACATGCACAGGTGCACGCATGCACACGTACACATGCACAGGTGCACGCATGCACACATGTACACATGCACACATGTACACATGCACAGGTGCACACATGCACAGGTGCACACATGTACACATGCGCAGGTGCACACATGCACACATGCACACAGTTTCACACAATTGTACAGTACTCAGTATGCGTGATATCAACACACAGACACACCTACATGCATATAAAGAGCACTACTAAGTGAGCTAAATAGTACTATTACTATCAAGACTATTACAGGAATTGTTAATACACACTCACCAGCATGGAAAGGCTGCATTGCTGTTATACCAGAGGGACCTGCAGACGTGCAGAAACTAATGTCAGTGGGCACAACTGTGCCATTGTTACTGAGTATGATACAGGTCAGTAGTACAACAGTCGCCTTTCACAGGTCAGCTGCTAATATTGAGGATATCACACTTGCACATTAAATACTATGGTGACAGCTACAAACCAAGGACACACCTCACACATGCATTAACTACCAGTGTACACAACAGTCAACTATACATATGGCATATTACCTGCATGTTCACTGTCTTGCTGCTGCGTGGCTCCAGCCTCCATCATAATGCATGTCTGCTGCTGTTGTTGTTGCTGGCGGACTGGAGCCTCTACACTCATGAGTAGTCCCTCCAGTCTGGTGAGTGGGGGATGTGTAGCCACCCCACCACCTGTAGCGACCTGTTGCCTGTGGATATCCGACGTACGCTGATGGACATGTCTGATTAAATCACTGCAGTGATGTCATACTTGCTCATATGTCCTATTATGCGTGCCTATGTCATTTACCCGACGGACAAGGTCTTGCCACAGTGCAGCCCTTTCCTGCTGATTCTGGCTGGTGCGGGAAAAGAGTATTGCATAATTCCGCACCAGGCTCTGGTGTATCTCCTCATCCTCAGCTGTGGAGTAAGTGGGATTCTGCGGGTGGGCCATGTACCTGAGAAAGAAAATAACCTGATACCAGCAATATATGTCAGCAGAATTTGGCACACATACTACACATGCTACTCGACTGTTATGATACAACTTATCTCACATATATAGCATCTGTCTGTCTATTGGTGGATACACATGTAGATGGCCAGGTATCAGTGCTCATCCAGCAACTGTGCAACAGTACCTGGCACACTCCATACGACATACTACCAAACCCCAGCAGTCAGAACACTGATTCAGGTCAAGAGCACCTCCTCACTCTGGGGGTTTGTATCTAGGTACTGTATGGCCTACATCATCAACTACTGTGAGCTGACCACACACTGATTGCCCTGGATATACATATCCCACCTCCACCACCAGCACAAACGACTGTAGTGAATAACATTACAGATGCAAACTTTACACTTTGTAACAGTGACATGGTATCCTTTCAGCCCACTGGGCCAGTGGCAGATACAACCCACAATGCTGACCCCTACACAATTGCTTTCTACAGACATCTCCGAGAATGCATGGATCATGCAATCCCATATATGACCAAGACACTCTCCACAAAGGGACAGCATCCTGTCTGGTGGACCCCAGCCATAGACAGATTGTATTACAGAAGATGGAAGCTACTGCAAGACAGAGCATAATTCCATAAAGAGAGCATGTCTGAGCAGCACTAGTAAGGATCTATTTTCCATCATACAAACATCCATGGGCAACTTTGAGAGGGAAATCAAGAGGGACACTACAGATAACTAGAAGGCCTTCTTCAGTTATGTTAGCAACCTGGTCAGGATCCATCCTCTATGCCCATAGTTAGTACACAACAACAAATATTTCACTGACACCACAGATATTGACAACATTGTGGCAGACAGGTTCAGTGCAGGTGTCACCCCGCCTTCTCCCCCAAAATAAGACATAGTTATCCCAGCTGACTGTAACCTCCCTGTAATCACAGATGTCCAGGTGAGAGCCACCTCTCAGGACAGCAGAATACACAGCATGAATGGGACCTGATGGTATCCCCAGTTACATGCTACATAAACTCTGACAGGAGCTAAACACACATATAGAAGTGGTATGCAACACTAGCCTGACTACAGGATATGTACCTGCACACTGTCGCACAGCAGCAGTGGTTCCACTCCACGAAGGAGGCACCTCAACATACCAATACAATACAACACAATACATTGCAATACAATACTATACAGTATGCTATTGCCCCTGGGACTATAGCAGCGTACTGTTCTGCTACCCTGACCATTGTGACACATGTGGTGTGATGGTACCTGCTGCTGTCACACAGTTACACAGGGTGACTCATATGGCATATTACCTATCTGACTAACATTCAGCAGGGGTATGTGTGACATGTACTCATGGGGAGTCTTGCTTCTTAACACTGTGTGGTTTATTGCAGGGTATGTCTTATCTGTGGGTAGGAACTTTTACCTCCACATGTGCACTCTATTGCAGTGGCACGGACGACACACAGCAGTCATTTAGGTTGTGGATGGTGTGAGGTGTTACTATGGTTGTTGGTCATCTGTCATGGGTGTGACTTACATATGTAAAGCCGGGAGTGGTAACCTCCATGTGGGTAGTATATGTGTACTCTGTGGTGTTGTCAGTCACTGTGCATTGGTAATGTGTTTGAGTGCATTGTCACAGTGTTGTACATGTCACTGTGTCCTTCTCCATATCTGTAGCTGTCATGTGAGGTCCATACCATGGCATCCATTATGTGGTGTGGAGGGGTACACCGACCTACATGTCCATAGCTGACACACCATGTTCGCTGACACATACCATGTGCAGGTATTCCAGGGATAGTGTGCCACTGTGAATATCATTGGGGCCACTATTGTACACATTTATGACCCTGTTCACCCCTGACACATGCAGTGGTGGGCAGCCAATCACATATCTGGTGGTTACTGGTGTAGGTGATTTGAAATCTGGTATGGTACTCTGGTTTTGACACTGGTGTTCACTCCATGCCTTTGTCACCAGGCACCTGTTGCAATACATCTGTACACATGTGCCTCACTCAGAATTTATATACATCTCTCTCTCTATATATATATATATATATATATATATATATATATCTGTATGTGTATATATATATATATATATATATGTGTGTCTGTATACATATACACATATATATATTGATGTACATATATTGCTATAGATGTGGAGGGGGGGGGACACAGAGGGGGTGAGAGTGACAGAGGGGGTGGGACAGGGTGTGTTGAAGGTCGTCATATACAGTCATACCTGTAGATAGTCAGATCAGTCTGTCTATGTATATGTATCTACATATATCTATATCTGTATGTGTGCATTACATATATATGTTTGTACAATATTCTATCTACATCTGTCTATGTATTCCTACATCTCTCTCTCTATGTATGTATACATATATGCATATCATATATATATATATATATATATATATATATATATATATATATATATATATATATACACACATACATATGTTGACATACATACGTATCCATATGATAGACTGGTATATCAACATGTTTGTCTACCATACTGTATACACACACTAACATACTGCTAAACATACATAACTGTGAAACCTACTTTGTACATGGCACTACAACCTACAATCAACCAACATTGATATGTGCACATAGATGCTCTCACATACAAATGTATGTACAGCCTTCACTGATAGTTGCTGTATGTCCCCTGCCCTTTACACATCTTCATATACATATGGATACAGACCAATGACACATATGGAGGGTTCACAGTATGTAGACCTTTATAGTATTACTTTACATTACCTGTGTTTGTCACAGCTGCTTGTGTTGCCGTCTGGTTCTCTGTCCTGCTGCTCCACTTCCCAGTTGTCAGCTTTCAGGTGGCTGTTGCTGAACAATTTGTTTGTGTCTGCTTAATTGCAATTTTCTCTGTCTCTGTCTCTCTCTCTCTCTCTGTCTGTCTGTCTCTCATGTCCTTCTCAGGGTGCAATGAAAGTATTGCATGTGTGGACTGGGAGTACAGCATACTTTTGTAGGTATCTGCATATGCCCATGTGATGGCCTCTGCACCAATTGTTAGCCAGCATTTGCTAATTGCATGCAGCCAGTTGTGTACTGATTGCAGTTCTCACTGTGATTTCAGAACAGTGCTATAAAAATGTATGGGAGATAGGCGTAGCCCTTTTAGATTTTAAGGGCAGGGACCATGCTGTTATGCTGTGGACAATGTTCTGTGAGTGTAAAGGTTGGTATCTCTCACTCATATTTCCAGCTGTGTTGTAGATTAACATTCCTCCATTCATTTCTCCAGTTTCCTGTACTAACTGTGTATGTACACTGACACCTACAACTACTACTACTGTTAATGTGTGTGTGTGTGCTTTCCTTTCACTTTTGCTTGCACTTTGTTGCTAAGGCTTCAATATTTGCCCTTTACAGTCACTACTTGTATGCCTGCTAGGTGTCCTGACTGTAGTGTGCTGCTGTAGTTTTCCTATTTTCCATGTACATTCACACCTTGGAATGCTTGCTATATCTGCTAGGGTGTTACAGCATGCAGTGTGGTCTGGCCATGGTGTGGGCCTTGACATCTATTAGGGTATTTGAGTATGCTGCTGAGCAGGCCCCAGAGACTTTCAGGTTCATCTGTTATCTGCCTCATGGAATGGTACATATCAGTGGGGTACACCCATTAAAATGTCTGGTATGCTGCAGTTGTGACTGTGGGTTAGCATGAGCATATGTATTACTACACTTTTTCTGCCATGCAAGTGGTGAATACTTTCGGGACTCCATAGTTACCATTGCATGTGTTACACCTTTCTGCCTACTGTTTGTACATTTCACATGGAGTCTGTGGGGCATCCCTGTAAGTCATTCACTGTTGCTATGTCTAGGCTCTTAACTATTCAAATATGGTGGTGTCAGACCCGTCATGTGTACAGATATTTGCAGGTTGTCCACATTTCTGCCTCATATTTTGGTCAATATCTCATGCACACCTTTTTCTGGCAAATCACTCTGGGCTCAAGTCAGATTATGGTGACAAACATTCAAGTTTCAGACTTCATACCCTTCCAAACATCCCACAGAATGCAGACCCTGTTACTCTCTGAACTGTCTGCGTTTGTTGTAACATTATTTGTAATGTGTCCCTGGTTTTGGGCCTTTGCTCCACATATTTTATTACTTGGTCCAGATGTGTGTCTGTAAGAGGTTGTGGGGTATGGGCAGTGATTATCCTGCTGTGAGTATGTGTGTGGCTTGCAAGGTGCTATAGTGACATTATTACCTACTAGCTACCAACTAGCATGGCTGTTTCTGTTCACACACTACTGTTATGGAAATCCACTAGTTTTGATAGTAATTCTAAATGGCATGCTTTGTGTACTACACATCTATATTCCCTTTACATTCATTCCTACTATTACATGATATATTTATTTTAGCACAATGTTCTTGTATAAGAGTCATGGCTTAGTGGTAAGTCATGCAGACTACTGTTTCCAAGGTCCTGGGTTCGGGACTGCCAGTGGGATTTTATTTTGCTTCTGAACTGACTACAAGACCTGTCAATCAAAAGTGACTAAGGCACTTTTAAGCAGTTGTAACCGGGTTAGCGCTGGTTTGCGCGGAGCTCACACATGCGCACTGGCGTTTAGCTCCGCGCACACAAGTGCACACCTGCTTACAACCGCTTAAACGTGCTTACTCTTGCGCACACCCGCGCTATTTTCTTTGAAAGAAATGAAAATGGGGAGACAGGAAAGTGGTGAAAAAGGGGTCACAAAGAGGGTAAGACGGTAGGGAAACAAGCTTGGGATGTGGAGGATGGATGTAGGTAAGGCCCATAGCTGCCCATTTCTTCATCAGCAACAGCTGTGCATATGTATGTAATTTGGTGTGACATTTGAAACCTTCCACCCCTGAGAGAGGTGTCAGGACAACAATAATACTTGTTGTACAGCCAATTGTAATTGATAGGTTCCATGTCCAGCAGACATGTGTGCGGAATGGGCAGCTATGTATGGGGCGTAATTTTTTTGTGGGTACAGAGCGCCCTTTTTTTTTTTTTTTTTTTTAGGTGAGAGTGGTATGTCAGGTGAAGGAAGTCGGTACAGCTGGGGAGGTAGGTTGTGTAGGTAAACAGACAAGACAAACAAGACGCATACAGGGGCGGTGTATGACATGTGGGGGGGTTACACAATTGACGGGGACAGAGGTTTGGATATCCAGAGCCCATGAGCCCACAGATGGCAACAGTGGAACTGATATCCCCACCCATAGGCAGTTGCCACTGTTCCTTCACTGCCCAGGATGGGGCTGTGCTGGGGGCTGTGTAGACGGGGCAACAGGCATGCCCGTTAGTTGCGCCACCCATGCCTCGAGCTGGCATAGGGGCTCGAGAACAGAGTCCCAAATCTCCCTACGCACCACAGTCCGGACGCTACGGAGGGTGAGTGGTGGTTCTCCTCCGGCCACACTTGCAGAGGGGGGGCGAGCCCCATCCCCTGCAGCACTTCCACCCGCAGGTGGCACCGGGCCACCGGAGGAGGGTCCGGACTCGGCACTAGTGCCAGGTGCACTCGCCAGCTGAGGTGGGAGAGGTGGGTCCGCTGGAACCCGCCTTCCCTGTCGTCCTATGTTTTGCATTATGTCATGACAGTTTGGGTTAGTGACATATAATACCATTCACAATTAGTTGTAACAGCATGCATTAGTATTCCCATTAACCAAACACCCAGATATTCACACCATTGAACAGCGTGCATAACACATGCATAATTTGAACAGAAATACACAGTCCAACAACATGCAGGGTTAATTGATGGCAACAGGCCATCAGGTGTGGATGTATGAACAGGGCAGATGCATCAACGGACATGCAAATATATATGACCCAACAGGACAAACGTCCAGGGTGTTAATTGTGATTGCACATACCATTTTCACGTGGAATGGGTTATATGTGGTTATAGGGTGGGGTAAAGAAAGTAATATTAACACCTTCGAATAACAATACATATGCTGTACATTTCTAATAGCTACAGTTATATACACACTACTGTTCTAACTACAGTTTCCTATATGATAACTATCTCAACTTGGTGATAGGACTGTTACTGCAACATCAATATACATTTTATTCTTCTTCATACACATTCATATCTAGCTTTGTTCAGCTACATCATCCTGCTACATTTGCTTTATATAGCTGTAGACAAGTGTGGATGTTTGGTATATCAGACAATCATCCTATCTGCATATTGCAGACTGAGAGCAACATATCCAGATTTTGGGATACACATTCCAGATGCAGCAACACTTTGAACAGATTTTGCTGTTTGGTTTTGAATCTCACATGCATTTCATTCTGTCTTGACTGCAGTATACTTTATTCAGGAGTTATTACTACTGTATTGCTGGATTCATGACACTTTCTCACACTCTCTCACTTTCTTTCATTTTACTATTCAGGATGGTACTTACTTCTAGGCTTTATTGACATGTTTTACCTGTAGTTATTACAATCCTTTCCAGCAGTCTCACTTCTGTCATGTTTCAGTATTTCCACAGGGATATATTTCACACATGTGATTTCATCATCTTCTGCAGCTATACTTTTCAGCCTGCTGCAGGTTGTGTACTATTTTCTTACAGGTGGGGCATTTTTATTTCAGAATATATGTCAGACAGTTTCATTTTTCGGTTTAACTTACAGGCTGAAACACACTTTTGTAATCAAGCAATGCTTGCAGACACTTTCCCACTGTTACTTGCACATTTTATTCCTTACTGACTACACTGCACTCTTTTGCTGACTGTCATACTTTTATATTTCTTTACAGTTACTGGTAGTGGATTACTGACCTGGCTGGTGGCGCAACCGCACCTGCCTATCGCCATAGGCTCTGCGGTTTGCAGAACGGACACCTGCAGCTGTAATATAAATTAAGTAATATTGAAATACACATCTCCATAATATCAGCTAGTTTAATTTCTTACATACATAATTAAATGTTACTTACTCAGTAGTGGGGCGTTGGGTGTTTGCCGGGCCTCCTGGATCCAAAGGTTCAGTTGGTCCTGCTTGCGTCTCTTCAGGTCTGCATGGTGGTGGCGGACCTGCTCACCAGTCCTTGGAATCCCTGTGGAACTGGTGAGATCATGAGCCAACTGGTCCCACGCCTCGGCCCTGTATGCTTCCCAGAGGACCTGGCCCTGCATGAGTTGGGCCTCATGATTATGGACTAGGAGCCAGACCATGTACCTGGACTCCTCAACACCCCACCTCTGTGCTCGAAAGCAACTACCCTCTCCTACTCCTGTCATTCTGCCTGCAGGTCAGTTCTACAATCGTTTATGTTGTGTATTCCCACCTATGGGGCTTATATAGTCCATTTTTTCCGCACATATCTGTGATTGGCCATTTTGGAATTGTATCAACTTCAGTAAACCTGCATTGTCATGCTCTAGTTTGTATTCATTCCTATATATTAGCTATTATTGCATTTAAAGGTACTGCTGTCATGGCTTAGTGGTTCTGTACCTTGACTATGATGTATAGTATCCTGGGTTCGAACTTGGCCACTGCTTTTTATTTTTCATGACTGTCTAGACATGCTGATGGGTGTGTCTGTGTAAAGGCAGTTTTGATACGGCTTGCTCAACGTTGCCCGTCGGTTAGCTTGTTTGCCCGGTGCGCAGCTCCGCGCAAACAGGATACGCTGCTTTAAGCCTTATTTGGGTATCGGCACGCATATTACGCTAAGCTCAGTTAGGGGCACATAGATTTAGCGTGATATACCACTGCTCAGCTACGGGCACTCATTTTGCACCAGTTAAACCACTGCTCATCTACGGGCAGATGCACTCACTCTGTTAAACTGTAGCTCAGCTATGAGCACATCTGGCATTTTTTATTCTTTTGTTACCTCACATTTCTTCAATATAAATGGGCTATTTCATTACATTTTACATAAATTGTGGTTTTATGTGTACATATTTGTCAGGGACTTGTTTCCTGCTTATTTTGCAAAAAAAAAATTGGTGTTGTGGGGGCTCGAACCATGACTGCCTGCTCTTCAGCCAACATCTCTACCGCTACGCTATTGCTTCCTGGCTTATTTTGCATATTTAGTTCTTATATGCTTTCCCACTGACTGCTAACTGTAGCTGCACTACGGCACGCATACGCAAGCGCACTCATGGTTAAACATCTTTACAATTTAAAAAAATATATAACATGTTCATTTATATATTTTATGTTCATAGTCTGTGGGGGCATGTGTTGTGTTGTGTTTATTCACATTTCCGTGGACTCTGTTGTGGGTGTTTACTTTGGGCACTTTTACACTTCTGGGGGCGTGTCCGCTTGCAAGGCTCGGCCTAAGGACACGCCCCCTACTGTCTTACACGGACCGTGTTAGACTTAGGTGTGATTCAGCATGCTCTCATGAATATGCAAAGCATGCTGACATCACTCCGTTTAACTGCAGCCTCGGTGTAAGAGTTATAACTCTTACACGGAGGCTTCGTGAATCCTTGCCTATGTATCCTTACATGAATTGGTTGAATAATACCCCATATTTGTATGGGAACTTGGTAAGAAAAAGTATTTAGATATATGGATCAAAAAGGATTCTATTGTGGCAGGTAAGGATATGTGGGAAGAAACTAAACCATCTATAATGTAAAAACTGGGAAACTGGAAGCTCTTGATTATGGATATGGATAGTGGGGTACAAGCAGTGAAAATGTTTTAGTCTCTCTGATTTTATATATGTCAGGCATATTTTTATCAACCAGAAGAGAAGTTATAAATAATAAAAAAAAAATAATTGAAGGAATTTATTTGAAATTAGGTGACAGCAGATAATAATCAAGCTGTTGGGTGAGATAGGGGAGAAATGGCTGCAGAGAGGTCTTAAAGCAGTTTGGAGAGAAAGGTATATTCCAGATGACTGGAGAATAAGGATACTAGTGCCAGTGTAGAGAGGTTGGTTGAAAAATGAATATGCAAAGTAGTAGAAAGTAAGATGAGAGATAGGCATTTAGATTTGGATCAGGATACAGGACAACTAAAGCAATGTTCACAGTGAGACAGAGAGTTGAGAAGAAGCTAGAGATGAGGAAAGAGTCCCTCTGGGTGTTCCAAGACTTGGAGAAAGCATATGACAAAGTCCCAGGAAAGATTATTCAGGCAGTCCTGAAGTGGTTTGAAGTCCCAGAAACTTTGGTAGATTTAGTACAGGCTATGAACAAAGACCCAATGGTTCAAGTATGAGCCATGTTCAGTCTCACAGAGGGGTTCCCAGTGAGAGCAGGTGTGCATCAAAGTTCGATACTGAGCCCACTGCTGTCCATATACTGATGGACTACATTAGGAAACAGTGAGAGCAGGTGTGCATCAAAGTTCGATACTGAGCCCACTGCTGTCCATATGCTGATGGACTACATTAGGAAACAGTGAGAGCAGGTGTGCATTAAAGTTCGATACTGAGCCCACTGCTGTCCATATGCTGATGGAATACATTAGGAAACAGTGAGAGCAGGTGTGCATCAAAGTTTGATAATGAGCCCACTGCTGTCCATATGCTGATGGACTACATTAGGAAACAGGTCAGAAGCAAAAAAAATCAACAGAGCTGCTGTATGCAGACAGTGTGGCATTACAGGCAGACTATGAGCAAGAACTTCAGTAAAGGTTAGGGAATGTAATGCAAAACTGAAGGCACATAGGATTAAACTGAGCACAGATTACAGTTGTAATGGCAGCAAATGGGGGAATCAGAAGAAGCTGAGAATTGAGATAGAAAGGAAAATAGTCGAACAGGTTAACACTTCCAGTGACTTGAAGGGGTAGTTGAGGAGAAGGGAAATCTGAATGAGGAGGTCAAAGCTAGAATCAGAGAGGCTGCTGCCAGCTGGCACAATGTCCTGGCTGACTAAGTTTGCAGATGACTGCAAGCTAGGAGCATTCACCGAATCCCCAAATTACTTTGCCATCCTAAAAGAAGATTTATAGCTGGTGCCAAAGTCATGGACTGAAAGTAAGTGCCAAAAAATGTATTATTGTATCCTTTGGGAAGTCATCTATCCCAGGGAACTACCACACTAACAATATGCTCTTGAGAGTTGATCCACTTGTTTGGTATTGGCAACTTATGTGGACAGTGACCTAACTTTTGATTAGCATGTGTCCATTGTAAGAAAGTCCTTCTATTTTTCACAGCTTTTGAACAAGAGGGTGGTTCATAGGTAGATACTAGGCTATTGGCCCTAGGGCCCATACAAGCCTAGCCAAAAAATGTACCCTGGCTTTCGCCACCCAAGAAAATTATTTTCCTGTGCCCCTGTCAAGCAGAGCCACAGAAGTGATCCCTGGGGTGAATTTCCCATTTCCCATCCAATCATCAAGATTTTTCTTGAAGAGTGCTAATGAGGAGCTCTGTTTGACATATATAGGTAGTCTGTTCCAGAGTATGGGAAGTCTCTGGGACAGGAATCTATCCCTCCAGCATGTTCTGTTTATTGTGGTGACAAGGTTTAGGTCCCTAGAGCATGTAGCTGGGAGGGATTGGGATTTCTTTAAGTGGAGCATGTCCAACAGCTCTGAGTTTGACATAGCTTTGTATGTTAGGCAGAGATCGCCCCTGAGTAGGCGATATGTGATGGAGTAAAGCTGTAGTTTTTTGAGACGGTCTGCATAGGGCATCTTTTTGAGGCCAGTAATCCTCTTTGTGAGATATTTCTGTGTCTTTCCAGTTGTAGATGTCTTGTGAGGTACATATCAAAAGGGGCGTTGTACTCTATAATGGGTCTAATGAGTGATGAGTAGAGGGGAACAATGACCTCTTTTTTTCTGGATGAGAATCCTTTTGTGATGAGATGAGCCACGTAGAAGGATTTCCTGACCACTGTGGCAATGTGATTATCAAAGGAGAGACTACTGTCCACCTGTGTCCCAAGGTCTGTTATCACATTTTCGGCATTAAGTAGATTACCAGCTATGTGGAAGTTCATGGGTACAGAGTTTTTACCAAAGGGGATGACAATACACTTTTTGGCTTTGAGCTTCAGGCCATGGCTTTGACACCAGGTATCTGTCTCAGTGAGGCCCTTTTGTAGTTTGTCCACATCGTTAGGAGTTTCGATTATGGCTCCTAGTTTGCAGTCATCTGCAAACTTTGTTAGCCAAAAACCTTCTGTGTTGGCCTGCACTTCAGAGAAGTAGATACCAAACAGGAGAGGATCCAGGACTGAACCCTGTGGTACTCCACTTGTCACTGGTCTGATGTCGGATTTGGAATCTGCTACTTTCACAGTGTGGGTTCTGTCCGTGAGCCAGTTGGCAACCCATCTTTTGACATAGGGATTTATACCTAGTTTAGTGAGCTTATCTATAATTCCAGAGTGGGGGATGGTGTCGAAAGCCTTGGCGAGATCTAGATAAGCTGTGTGAACCATTTTATCCTCATCTATGACTTTGGTGACTGCTTCAAAGAAGTCAATCAGGTTTAGGAGACATGATCTGCCTTTTACAAATCCAAACTGGGTAGGGTCCAGAGTTTGGAGATTACCAATGTCTTTGTTTATGAGTTCCACGATGATACGTTCCATGGCCTTGCAGACCAGGCTCGTCAGGCTAATGGGGTGGTAGTTCCCGGTGTCCATTGTGGCTCCCCCTTTGTGGAGTGGGATAACCGTTGCGGTGCGCCATTCAGTGGGTACAAAGCCTGAGGTGAGGCTATGATTGAACATGGTACTTAGGTAGGGTGCCAGTTCATTCTGTAGTTCGTGTAGAACGCAGCCTTATTGTCAGGTCCCATGGATGCTGTGTTCTTGGCTCTGGAGAGTGTGTTTTTTACCTGTGCAGCCGTGATTATAGGAACTTTGCATTCTTCCGGTATAGAGTTGTGCCCTCTAGGGGGTGAGAGGGGGGTAAAGTTAGCACTGAACCTATCTGCTAGGATGTTGACAATATCAGTTGGTTCTGTATATTTAGTGCCATTGTGCTGTAACTCAGAGCAGATCTGAGTGTTCCCGTTTAGATTCTTGACATAGCTATAGAATGCTTTGTGGTTGTCTTTAGAGTCAGTGGCAATTTTGTTTTCGTAACTAGCTTTGGAGGATTTTATGAGGGATCTCAGCTTCTTACTGAAGTTGACCAGGGAGTTCCTCCAGTCATGGGATTTTACTCTTGTCTGGATCTAGGGATGTCATTGCCCACTTTACTCAGCCCTCATCAGGCTAGTCATTGAATACAATGCCCCCTTTGGCATGTGTTTGTTGAGACACATGCAACAACTGGTACACTTACTTAAAGTACGCTAGGCCTAAGCAACATATCTTACACAGACTGACTAAAAACCCTGTCACTATAATCTCTGTATCCTACAAACTGCCAAGAGGTGACCTGTGTCTGGTATACAAGGCATCGTTCTACCCAATATTGATGGATTTATTGCACATTAGCAAGCCAAATCGCATCAGAAATACTTTGTCTAGGGATATAAACATCTACTGCAATATCAGTAGAACAGTTTGGGAGAACATGTATCTCTTGCAGAAGGTACTGCTTCTCTGGAATGGACTCCCCAGCTACAGAAAGTAAAGTTCATCCCTGTCCATATTCAAGTGCAACGTGGATCTATGGATGGAAAACAGAAAATTAACACTAGGATTGCCCCATCTACTACTAATGGATAAAGGCAACCCCTAAATACTAAACCCATGCATGTGTCCCCTCAAATTATCTATGGTATGATTCCAGTTATTGTCATTAGGGATAATATATAATTATCGACCATGATGTGGTAAGGCCAGTCTCTAAACAAATGGGATAGGTTAATTCAAGTACAAAAAGGGAAAATGGCTAGATTTAAATTGGCCTAATTTAAATTTAAAGCTAGCCCAGTACTTATGAATTTATGAACCTATAAGTGTCATGGGTAGTGTATAACAGAAGAATGCTATAGAAGCTGAAAAGTAAGGTATACAAAACAATGGTGTGACCAGTACTACTGTATAGTCAGGAAAGACAGAGTAGTTGCGGAATCTGTAGGTACTAGAGAAGTGCCTCCGATGGGTAGTAGGATGCACACTGTGGAACAGACAAAATAATGACGACATCAGTGCAGAAAAGAAGATTTTGGAGGTTCAAGCACATGTGCAGAAAAGCAGAAGACATCTTGTGAAGAAAATTTGGGACAGGCAGTAACATGACTGTCGAAGGTAGAGGAGTGGCACTGAACCAAGAGAGATGACAACAGTTGACACAGCAACCAGAAAAATAGGGAAGGGGGGGGGGCTGATGATAATGATGATAACGATAAAGAAGGCAAGAGTTATGTGAGATAATTTGATTCTTCCCATAGAACAAGGTGGTTTAGGATTATCTGACTTTAAGGGATGCTTTAGAGCTAAACAGTTAAGGCATATATACATAATAGAAGCAGTAGCTCAATGTGGAAGGGGATGATGATTTAGCAGGGTGGGGAGTTCAGGAAATAAGGAGTTAGCAGAATTTAGATACAGGTCCTTAAGGAGAATAGCAACAATCATGTACAACATAAAGTATCAAAACATATTCTAAGAACTAAGTCAATACAGGAATGAAAAAAGGAGATGTTTGCCAACAGAGATCACTGCAAGTAGAAGTCTGGAAAATAGCCAAGTGGAGGCTGGAATTTACTGGAGAAAATTAGTAAAGGAACCAAGGTATTGTGAGCAAATAATTAGGGAGGGAAAAATTAATAGAGTGGAATGACACCAAGCTGAAGTTTGGACTACAGATTGCCTTCCATACCAGGGACTGAGAATTTACTCTGGGCAAAGTGAAAGGGCTATGGAAGTGTTAAGTGAAACACAGCTATGATAAGAGTTTTTAGTTGAGTCTAAACCAAAGCAGTTTTTTAAAAGGATGTAATTAGTGGTGCATATAAAATACTGCATGATAACTAAAAGAATCAGTCTAAGGATATTAGAAAATATTGGGAAGAGAGACTGGAAAGGCAGTTTACCAAGGGATAATTTGAAGGCATTTGCATGGCTCCCAAATATACAACAAAAGTCCAGATGTTTTAGGATTTTTGCTTGGAAATGTTTGCATAGGCATTTTTATATGCCAAGCAGACTTGAGATTTTTTTCCTCGGGTAGATAGCAAATGCAGGAGGTGTGATGGGAAAGAGAGAGGTAATTGGGAATATATGTTTTGGGAATGCAACATGTTGGCACATTTTAAAGATTCCTTACATAATATTTAGTCAGGAATCTTGAGGGGGGTAGGTGGCAAAATATTGTAACTAAAGCAATAATTCTTTTGAACTGGGGCATAGGCTCCGAATCACCTACACACATAAGGCCTTACAGATTTAATACTAGTGGCTGCCAAAAAAGCAATTAGTAGAAAATGGAAATCGAAATCTAAACAAGCTTAATTGAAGTACTGAATATTGTAAAGTAAATAAAATAACCAGATATGAGAGCATTAGAAAAAGGAAAGAGCAAATTACAGAGAAGTAAATGGAATTTGTGAGAACACTGTATGCAGTTTAGTGTTCAGGAGATAGAGTGAATTTTAAAGAAAGGTGGAAATGGAGCAAATTGTTTAATCTTGGAGTGAATTATTGTTAAAAAAGGAAAAGTATGTTGCATGAAAACAAAAAGCAAGCAATGTTACTATGTCTTGCTTTCTGATAATGTGTGTGCACTGGTGTCACTATTTTAATTGTGATTTAAAAAGATGTATGGTAAAGCAGGTTAATCATAATCTGGCAACACTGTAGGGATAAAACACCTAATCACGCCTGAAAAAAAATGCCATCACACAAGCCTTCTAATCCCCAAACTGCTATTTAACTCACCACAAAGTTTTATCTTAGCTTACCACAGTTTATAACAGAGTAGCTTGCTTTACAGCCAGTATAAGTGCTACTTTTCATCACTATTAAATACAATTCAGTAGTTGAACCTGGAAATTTGCCTGGGCATGGGCCTACCTGTTACACTAATACTGTCCTGCAAGTTCCCCAAGATCATCAAGTGATAATCTGAGTATGTCCAAGACTTCAAGCAAGCTTGTTGATTGCCCTTTTCAGAAAATGGAACCCTGTGCAATTTGATGTCCAAAATCTCCAAAAACCTAATTAGTTTTTCTTAGTTCTTAAACATGTTTGCAGGACACAAAACACGGAAGCTGTAAAATCACCTGATTCTCTGGGCTCCCCATGTATTACATAATATCCTTCAACCACTTCAAGTTCAAGTTTATTATAACAAGTTGAAAAATAATTCTCTTCATTTGATTATAACTAAAGTACCAACTTTCACTATCTTCATCCTAGAAAAAAATATCTTCAGAGGCCTGGGTTGACTCCAGATGTTTAACTCATATATTCATTATTTGCCTACAAGCACTGCTTCAAGCACACATTCATAATACCCCTCCCAGAAATACCTAATCCCACTTTAGCATGTGACTTTAAGTCTATTGTTAACCTTTAACCCATGGCAAAAATACTAAAAATTCATAAACATGCAACAGTTAGAATACATTCAAAAATATGATTTCCACACACAAATTACCCAGTTTTATGCCAGACTATAGCACTCAAGACTATTTTAAATTGAATTACATCCTTCTGCTGCTCAAACTAGCAGAATATGCATTCTCCTTTGAGGTTTTTACATTGTTTCACAGCTTTTTGGATAATATTTCTTTGCTTTCCCAGGCCTTGATCTCCTGACCAGTACAAGGCTACCTGACCAAAATGATCTCACAAGGCTCAGTATTAGCCCCGCTGGTTTTTCTCTGTTCATCAGCAGCCTATCATGGGATCTTCCTAAGCTTAACATAACTTTATGTGCGAAGACATATTTACTGTTGCTTATAAAACACCGCAACAGTTAACCTCTTTACTACAGAATGACTTTTCCTTCATCTAGAACTGGTTCACAGATAAGTTGTCAATAAAAAAAAATGCTGTTGTGATATTTGGATCATCTAAACGTTTGTCTAACAGTACCTTTCCTACTATCTTGGACATCTGTAACACTTGCCTCCCCTTTTGCTTAGAACAAAATTATCTTAACATTCTGAAAACATTAGCAACAAAGTCCTACACCAGCTTGGAGCACTCTACAAAATTTCTGGTTTACTTACTCTTGACACACAATGGTTATTGCTATAAATATTGTAATACCAAGTCTCAATTATTCTTCCCCTATTATTGCCTCAGTCTCCAGTCATAACAGCTCTTTACTTCAAACCCCAGAAAATAAAATGCAAATGAACATCACTGCACATTCATATAAAATGCCATTTGGCTCCCAGTCCCTACCAGAGCTACTTAACCTACTTAACATTGACTCATTTAAGCTGCTCAATGAAAGACTTTGTCCTCCTTCAGCTAACAAACTCGCAATACCAGATGCCTAATATTCTGTCTACTGACCTAAGTTCTCTTTGGCAATTTGCAAAAGAGCATTTCATAAGTGGGTCCCTGTGTACTGGAACAGGTTTCTCAAATAAATCACTGCTTTGGTAATATAAGAAGAAAAAAAATGTACACCGCTAGAGAATATACTCGTACCTTTAATTCCTTATTTTGGTTATACAGAACACACGCTTCTCATCTTCCATTGTACTTGAGTTTTCCAGTTGTGTAGAATGTTTGACACCAGTAGCTATGTAAATACCTGTTAAATGTTACCCTACTGTCTGTAAAGGGCTGTCCTCTTTTATTCATGTCTCTGCTTTCAGGAAGGTTCCTCATCTGTATACCTCAATTTACTTATACTATTATCTGCCTTGTCTTAACTCTTATTCACTTTAATATAATAGCTTGTTGTTTGTCTTTGTAATGTTCAGTCTAACATTCTGTACTTGTTTGTTAGTTGAATTTGTGTGCCATACATTTTCTAGACCTTTTTTATGGATATTCAAATTGCTGTTCTATTTGTATTTTTGTATCAGTAGTGTTGTCCTGTATTGCCTTGTGGTCTGGGTAGTGGCTAAAGAGGGTCCTGTACCTGCTCACCTCTCCCTGTTAACAAAAATCATTCAGTCAGTCACTCAGTCTAAGAGGTGGTATGAATTAGAGTAATATACAACCTAAAAAAGTTGGTGAAGAACAGTAATAAGGTTAAAATATCAGATCAAACAGACAGCTATTAAGGGACATCTTAAAGCAAAAGCTATATAGGTAGTAAGTTCCAAAGATGTGGAGCCTGGTACGCAAAGGAATGAATCACAGGATTCGGGTTGTACCCTTGGAACCACTAAGCTGCCTGAGTGTGGCAGAAGTGACTCAGCAAGTGAGCAGTATAAAAGAACAAGTTTTTTTTTCTTCTGGCAGAGACGCATATCATGCAGGGTAAAGTATTTATTCAAACTTGTTAACTAGGGAGGCAGACTGGTCAGAGAACCATTTTCGGTTGCAATCCAGCTCATATGGCAAAAGACAAACACAAAGAACTTTAAGCAATGCAAGTCAGGTTGCAGCGTTCATTTCATTATTTGCAATTATAACTCATTGTTATGCATACTGTGTAAAATAAGAGGAGTTGTTGCGTCTTTTGGCTTTTCCCGGTTAGGGGTCACCACAGCGGAACTCCGGTCCGCTAATGATTAGTAGTTGAGTTTTATGTGCCGAGTTACCAGCCCTGATGCACAACATTCAACGAAGGCATGCCCATTCACGCATGTCTCCACGCAGAAGACGCTTTAGCTGAGAATCGAACCGGACAGCCTCTTACTGTGAGGCGACAACGCTACCGCAGCGCCACCACCGCGGGTACTGTGTAAAATAAGAGTAATGTGCATATTATAGTATTCAGAATTTACAATGTGGTCTATTGGAATACGAATATGTCACAGTACTGATTCTTTCCTTGGATAAAAAAAGTCTCTTGGGACTTTTTGAAACAGTTAAATAATGGCAAACCTGATTATACATACATACATAGATACATACAAATATTTCAAGCACTGGCATTAATGCCCTTCTAGCTTGCCACTATACCAAAACACTTGTTCCTGTGATAAGTATCCAGGTTGTTCTTAAAAATTATCTAATCTAGTACTTGCTTTAATGTAACTTGGTAGTCTCTTCCATGCATCAGCTACTCTGTCAGAGACTCAGAGAACCAATTAGCACACTTCTCATTCCTATAGTATCTTCTACATAGGTTGTCTAATGATTCTCTAGTACTTTTTGATAACCCCAAACATTCCCAGAGGTAGTTGTCTCTAAATGCCCTATGTACTTGAATAAAATCTCCTCTTAGATATCTGTAAGAAACACTGTACAAGTTCAGATACTTTAGTCTTTCATAATAACTTAAATTTTCACATCCATGGATGCTCTTGGTATATTTCCACTGTACTCTTTCCAGTTTACTCATGCTTGTTTTTTATAGGGTTTTCATATAGGTCATAGGTAAGTACTAGGCTAGCTGCACTTGTGGGCCATTAAGCCTAGCCAGTCTCCTTCAGAGGTGAGAATCAAACCTTGCAAAACCTTGTGTTTTTGAGGTAAACTCCTTCATCATTGTACCAAACCCCAATCACAAAGAGCACCACCATAATTGACAGGATTGTTATTCCATACTCAAATTTGGGTCTTTGAATTTTGAAATTTGAGTCACTTACTGACTGGTTGAACAACTGTTGTGTTTTTGGGCACAGAACTCCAGAATTTAACGGTAATGAAACTTTTAATAACAGACTATGTGAATTGGATCTTGTTTTATTAAAAATAAAAAAGCTTCAGAAGGTCAACTCTTATTTTAGGGAATGTTTAAAAATAAGAGTGGTACTGAAGAGTTTGCGCATGTGGCGCTACCCTACAGGTTTGGTCGCTGACTCAGCATTCTATAAAGACCTGTTGCAACTATTTGATCACTTTGAATTTGAATATATAGACATGGTAGTTAAACATAATGAGACACAAATAGAGGCCCTGGAGCAGGAGGTTAAGAACTTGGATAGTAAAATTACAGAATATCCCCTATTCTTGACAAATAAATTTAAATATACACGTATTTTTCACTCCATTGAAGAGCAAATGGAGATGATTAAAAACAAGAAAATGCAAAAAAACTTCTAAGGGATGAAAAAGAGTACAACACTAAATCAGCCTACCCCCATTCCCAAGAATGGTATTTAAATAGACAAAATTACACTAATGACTTGGACAACAATGATGTATGTATGGACTTTAATAATGAAGGGGATGACACTTTTTTAGAGGAGGAGGAATTCCCCCCACTGAGACATTCGGAACGTATTTTAAACCAACAAATGTTGAGGAACAACAATCAAGGGAGACAACTCGTATCCAATCAGCAATAAGGTCAAACATGACCAAACGGGTGGAACCACAGGGGGAACCACAGGGGGGCATGGAGAGGAAGAGGGGGGAGGAAACAAATATAATTTTACTGAGATGGATTTAAACACCCATTTATGTGATGTACTGGCTAAAGGGTTTACGTTCATTCCAAGTAGGTCAGCAAATCTGGTACATACCCTAATGGACTTGAAAGAGTATGTGAGGAAACTTAACTTTAAGTTTCTGTTTCAGAATGTGGAAAAAGTGGTTGGGCCTTTTAAAACATCAAGCACTTATAACCCCCCCATTCATGCTATGTTGGATGTATTTGAAATAGTATATGAGTTAGACATCCAAGCTTTTTGTCAACATAGGCATAAAGATAAGTTTAAAATTAATTTGAATGAGGAGGAAGAAATGGAATAACAGTTCCTTACTACAAATACTGGTCTTAAAATCATGAAACCAGACAAAGGGTGTGGTGTGGTTCTTACAAACAGAAATTACTATATTATGAAAATGTATGAGATTTTAGACACACCTACATACATTTGAAGTTCACTAAATGAAATGAATGGGGCACACAAGAGAATTAGAGGATATTTACAAGATTTGTTTATAGATGGGCTCATAAATTTAGAGGCACTTCATTTTTTGTCAGTGGAGTTCCCAGTTACACCAGTCATCTTTGGTATACCAAAGATACATAAGAACACACACAAACCCCCTGTGTGCCTTATTGTAGACGCTAGCGGCTCAATAACACACCCACTTGCTAGGTTTCTTGACATTCAACTAAAAAAACACCTTAGTAGTGAACCATTTCTATGTATTGACTCGTGGGATTTCCTTAAGAAAACAAACCAACTTACATTCGACAGGACTTGTATATTCATAACAATAGATGTTAAGGATTTACATACCGTTATTCCACATGAACTTGGGTTACAGTGGTTTTGCGAGTACCTTGTCTCTAAAGGGATATCTCAGGATAGGATCAACATGTTTGATCAATTGCTTGCTATGGTTCTAAGAAATAACTGTATCTTATTTTAGAAAGAACATTACCTTCAAACTGAAGGTGTTGCAATGGGTGCGGCATGTGGGGGCCACTATGCGAATATCGTCATGCTTAAATGGGAGAGAAGGTTTTTGATAAATTCACCTTTCTTCTCCTATTGCTATGCTTACACTTGTTTTCTGGACAATGTTTTTAATTTGTGGTAGGGGCCAAACCAGCAAATTGAGCGATTTTTAGACCATATAAACACTTCTAACTCATTTTTAAAATTTACCTATACGGTTAATGAAAGAGAAATATCTTACTTAGATGTCTTATTGATAAAAGATACTTACAATAATAAGTTTCTGGCTGAATTGTTTTCATAAAGATACGTATTCACATAGTTTTCATTTCAGTAGTTGTCATCCCTTTTCACGAAAGCGCGATAGGGTATAAAGGGACAGTTCGCGAGGTCAAACAGAATGGTTACACTATGGGAGAGTTTTTTTGAATTAATGTAATAAACTGAAAGGAATGTTCCTCAAAAGAGGGTACCCTATAGACCTGGTAGATGATATCATGAATGAAGTCATTATTAAAAGACAAAATGGACATTTCTACCCATTTTACAGGTACCAAGTGAAGTGACGGAGTCTATTAATAATGAGAAAGGGGTAGTGCTCATGAATCCCCCTCAGTATGAACCTAGCCCCACATTGGACCCTAATGAGAGTGAGAATATGTTTCAGGAAGAGAGAATGAGTAATTTTAAATCCTGTTTTTTTACTACATTCTCGAATGACTCATCACATTAAAATTATTTTAAAAAAATTGGCAACTGTTAAATGGAGAAAAACAATTAAGGGACCTTATTGGTGATAAACCAATATGTGTGTTTAGAAAGGGGCAAAATATTAAAAATTTGGTTGAAAATCAGAGGGTACCTTTAAGAACTGGATACATGTATAAATGTGGGTCTTGTAAATTTTGCCCATACATCTTAGAAGTAAATGAGGTTATGATTAATAACGTAAGGATAAAAATACAGGGAAGATGATGATGATGCAACACAGAAAGAGTGGTCGCTTGTGCTTTATGTTGCAAGTGTGTATGTTTCTACATAGGAAAGACCGAAAGAAAATTAAACAATAGGATCATTGAACATCTTAGAAACATCAGGGACCATGATGAGTGTAATGCCCTAGCAAAACACACTTCCCAACATCCAGATCATATGTTCAAATTCATTATTTTAGAAACATTATACCCTAATGAAAGAGGGGGAGCCTGGCCATATTTATTAGAAAAAGCAGAACTAAGTTGGCAGGTCTGTCTAAACTCAGTTCATTGGCTGGGATTAAATGAAAGTTTGTACATAATTAGTCTTTTAAAACTTAAAGCTTTAAAAAGATAACTAGTTTTAGTATTTGGTTTAATATATATATAGACAGACATTTAAAAAAATTTCACAACAAGCGTATATATATATATATATATATATATATATATATATATATACATGACTATAAATACAATGGAATTTAATTTTTAAAATGCTTTTAATTCATCCTATATGATTGTGGAGTTGGTGATTTATGTGTGTTAATAGGTACTTTATGTCTCTAATGTATTTGTTGTGTCAGAAGTCGGCTCCTTAAGTATTTATATTTTAATTTTTAGGAACGTATTTTAAGAGAGGTGGAAATTGAATTTGTTATCTGATGAAGTTCCTGATATAATTGTAAAATTGGCAGACAAAAGCGCTTATTTGGATATTCATTGAATAAATACTGTGACTTATCCTGGTGTAAGTGGTTCATTGGACTTTCTTGGTGACTTGCATTGCTTCTTGACCTTTCAATTTATGTCTCCCAAATCTCATATGCTTAGGTTTTGATGTATTTATCAGCATATTAGGGTGGCAGCGGTTGTGCAGCAGTTAGCGTTGCCACCTCACAGAAAGAGGTTCTCCAGTTCAGTTCTCGGCTGGGGTGCCTTCTGTGCAGAGTCTGCATGTCCTCCCTGTGGTTGCGTGGGTTTTCTCCGGGTCCTCCGGTTTCCTCCCACATCACAAACACATGCTGTAGGAGGATTGGATACTCTAAATTGGCCATAGGCGTGAATGCATCTGTGTGCCTTCTGTGGAAGGTTGAGCGCCTGGCTGGCAACTCAACACCTTAAAACTCCAATGCCAATCATGAGTGGACAGGCGATCTGCTGTGGTGACCCCTAAACTGGAAAAAAGCCGAAAGAAGAAGATGATCAGCATATTATTCTCCTGTGCCCAAATTGTCAATTTAGTGAAGTTGTTTTGCAGGAATGCCTTATCTGTAACACATGTAATCAGTTTACCCAATTTCAGGTCGTTTGCATAGTGACTGTAGAACACCTCAGATGAAAAAGTCAGGTCTGAGTGTAGCAATCTAAACAAGTAAGAGCCTAGAACAGAGCCCTGTGGGACACCCTGACTGTAACCAAGTATTTCACCTGTCCAGTTGATGTATGATGCTTGCCATGTCCTAGTTGTAAGCCATGCAGCTATCCATCTTATCAAGAGTACATCAATACTTAGTTGTACTACTTTATTGATCATTTTTTTGTGTATGACCATGTCAAATGATGGTTTAATGTATATAAATTATATCACAGCACAATTTTTCATTCAGAGCTGTTATTATATTGTTATAGAACATCATGTTACAAGTGGTAATAGATATGTTTTCAACATACGCATACTGTTATATGGTTTAAAGTCCCAGCCTATCCAGTTCTGGCAATAATTTATCCAATATTACCTTCTCCATTATTTTTTTAAAAGTTATGACTAATGTAACTGATTTATGTACTATTATACCCCTTGATTTGATTTTACATAGTTTTAAGTAGTACTACAGTAACTAATAGTGGTATATACATTGCATGTATGTTTATGGGTTGATTTTTAAGAAACAATATTCTTTGTACAGTAATGAGTACCTTCACCAAGAAAATGGTGTTGCTATGGTTGCAGCAGTAGCTCCTTCATAAGCAAAAATTGTTTTAACAGTTTGGGAAAGTAATTAGATCTTCATCGGTCTATTTCAACAACATTTACAGTGTTAAGACTACTTTATAGATTATATTTGTATTTTTTGACAGTTTTGTTAATAGCAGGACAACAGAGTATTTTAAATTTGTGATAAAGTAGTCAAAGCTGTGTGTTTTTTGAATGTCAGCTTGAAATGTGATTAAAAAAATGCTTGGCGTCCGTTACTTTTAGGAAACCTGCTTTTTGCAAATATTTACATATTGATAGCTGTCACCCTTCTTAAGATAGATTTTATTAAAAGTCAGGATATTAGAATTTCTAAGCTGATTTCAGACAATGATGTTTTTGACCAGGAAATGGCAGTATTGCATGATTTATGTGTACAGAGAAGGTTACAATGGTGAATATTTGACAATTTCAGAAGATGCAAAAGGAAGTAAAGATATCCACATGCTAAAAATTGCAGTAATAACCTCGATAATGGACAATAAAGACTATAATGCTGCTATGACAGTCAATTATAGCATAGATAGTCATTTAAAAAAGCAGTGCTACAAGGTCACCAATAATTTAGGTGAGAGGCCCATTTTTATTAATAAAAGGACATCCAGTTCAAAGTTATTACTTGAGAAGCTAATTGGTGGGGTACAGCAAGTAACTCAGAAACTAGCATGTATATATATATGATTGTAGATTTTGCTGTTAATGTAGGTAAATTGAAAAAAAATGTATGTCACACTTCCTGGCTGTGATAGAAGCATAGGAGTAACACATTATAATAAATTATCAACAGGGATTGTTTATTTAGCAGTATTTATGATGTAAAGCATTTTATGTAAGTAAGATAACAAGAAAGTTAAATCAAAGAGTTTATGAGCATGTTTATGCACTAAGGTAGAAACAATGTTGTATGTACACATAGTATTGTTTAAATGTTTGTATTCTTTGCACTGGATTGGATGAAAAAGGTGGTGATATTGGTACTTTGCTTGAAAAAAAAAAGAGTTGGAATGGTAAATGCATTTAACACTGGGGTTTATCTATGACTGAATGATATGATTTCAGTTAAGTTCCTGTTAAAGTTAAAAGCACAGAATAGAAAGCAGTTTTGGTAATATCAGCATTATTGATTGGTTGTTTTTATTCATGTGCCTTGTGTTCAGAGATATTTAAGATTTGTGGAAACCACTAATTTGTTCTGAAGAAGTCTGATAAATAAGAAATGTGCTAAACAAGGTTTTCTTGCATTCCCAATGTTGTTTGATTGGTTATTTGGTATATTTATATATTTATTTACCAGATCAGTAGTTTCCATCAATTTGTTCAATTTAACTCAATAAGTGTGCTGTTCCAGGAAGCTAGAGTTTTTGTTGAAGGGATTGTTAGAAATAGCTAAGGAGTACTGAGACTTTGAAAGTACTTCCCTCCAACTTGTTAGCATGTACAAAGGACAATGTAGCATACGTATGTTTTCTTAATGATGGCTAGTATTTTACTTTTAAATACTTGTGTGTTAAGCTCTTAAGTGGAAAAGTGAATAACTGTAATGGGTGGCTAGTTTGTGTTCACAAAGTGGTGCAGTGATACACTCTCATCTGCTAAGTTTATAAATCTTAGTATCAGTTGTATTATGTGGAGATACAAGGGATGTTATCAGTATTACATACTCAAGTTTGGGTAGCAATGCATTAACTGCAGTTTATGTTTGGTGTCAGTAGTAGCTAAATTTGAATTTTTTGAGTAACTTTTAACTGACAGTATTTTGACTTGTTGCTTAGTATGGTCATGAAAGGATAAGTTCTGGATAAGCACAGTGATGCTACCAGGGGTCGTGACTGCCACTGAATTTACAAAGGCAAGCCATTATGGGATGTCAAATGAAGTAACTGTAGATGTTTGTGTGTTAATGGTAAGCTTACTGTTTTCCAGTTCCAGACAGAACTTTAATCTTTTGTAGGATGTTTGGAGGGGGACTTAGGAGAATTGGTAATAGTGATGACATCAGCATGCAGTAGAATTTAATATGCTTCTCAGGGTTTATTGATAAACAGAAAAAGAGTGGGCCAAATATGAACTATTGAGTTCTTCAGTGAAAGTAGTGGCCCATTAACCTTTATATTTAACCTTACTCTTATCATAATGTCATTCCTACAAGTTTTACATTTGTATTCATTATTCTGCTACCTAAGTTCCCCTTTACCACCACACTCAGTGATCACCTTCTTATTGCTAACATTTGCACACTGGCTCAAGCATTATCCCTTGTTTAACAGTTATTTTATTTCTAGTGTAAGCCAAGGAACCTGGGTACCTTTCAGTATAACCTCTTTTTTTAAGGGATGTAGTCAGTCTTGTGTCGGAGTAAATATGTATGAGTATGTCTGAAAACTGATTAAAGCAGAAGCGAGATTGTTACAGCTGTACCAGTCAGCTCAATCTGTGTTCCAGCTCATGTAATAGATTCTGTGTTACTGGTTTCTGGAACTGGCTGAGTGAAAACTATTTGTAGAAAGATTTTATAGTCTTAAAAGTTCAACATGAAAGTATGGGCAGTGGTCATTCAAACAGTTTAGAAGATGAAGGCCATATACTTTTCTGGCATTTTAAAAATTGTAATACCAGTTGGTGTATATTTAACACTGCTGGATTTGGTTTAGTGCTATCAGAAATTATTTGAACCAGATTATTAAGGGCGAGAAACCATATAAGATGCTCTTTAAAGTGAATTTTATAATACACTTTTAAACGTAACCATTTAGAACGTTGAGACTGATTGCAGAGACCTGAAAAGTAGTGACCAAAAATCTGATTTTACATGTATGTCTGAGATTGCCGTTTCCTGGAATATTCCCTTTTCTGCAAGATATGGTGGTCTCCGAGTTGGTGAATATAAATTCAGGATTGTGTATGTGGGGGAGGGGGTGCCCTCCCATATCGGAGGTAGTGCTGGGGAGGTTGGGCTTGCCCCCTACAAAAAGATGAAGTTTAAAAGAGAGCTAAAAACATTTTATGTAATTCCATTTTGGGGCTCACCTTATTTTCATGAACTGCACCTTCAGTATGATTTCTTCAGTGAAGCAGAATTTGATGATTTGTATCTCAAACTATACCCAACTCAAAGCTGATATAGCAAGTCCTCTGTTTTATTGGAAGTATTTTAACAGAGATAGTATAGTGGTTACATGAGCCTGTTTCCTGGCATCACTTGAGGCTAATAGGTTGGACTCTTTTTTTTTTTTTTTTTTTTTTTGAGTAGATCCATTCTTTTGACCTCTTGTTCACATTTTCTTCTTGAATTACTTTGAAGTTTGAAGCATGAGCTGCCTTAAAGCCTGGAGTGGTTTATCCAACTCAGTCTGCTGTCATTATGGTTGATGTGCTCGACAACCATTCAACTTCTTGAATTTCACCTTCAATAGCTCTTAATTAGCTTATCGGTGAAAGAATTCTTGAGAACCTGCACAATGAATACAGACTTTTGCACCACCTGCCAATAATTAATGAGGAGATGCGAGTACTTCAGTATGATTTTTCTCATTGTTGCTAAACAATGTGCTGTTTTATTGTCTTTCAAGACATTTTACACACAGGTTGAAAATGAAATGTATGACCTTTTTGAATTTTGATTGGGCATGATTTAAAGAAAAACAGGAAACAGCCTAACAAATAAAACATTTGTTATATATTCAAAATTACAGGAAAGATGCTGTTTACATGGCTTGCCTCTATTAAAGTAGTAGTGATTTTTTTTCCTGGAAGGCTGTGGACATGTCGCTTTGTAAACAATATGATGGCCTGTTATGATGCTGCTACATGCAGTTTAAGCACACACTTTATTTCAGGTTCATCTTTCCTCCACTTTAAACTAATTGAGCTGTTAACACCCTGTTCAAACCCAGTGACGGCTGGTGACTTCAAATCAAAGAGGGGCTGCAGGAGACAGGTGAATGGGTGGGGTCAATGGGAAGGGGTGCGATCAACTAGAAAGGGGAGCAGCTATGCTCAAAACCACAAAAACTAAATATACTGCCCTGGATGCCAAACCGTCATTATGAGAGTCCAATCAAGACAAAATGAAGTGCAGAAGAATAAAAATATTTCAATGCATTGACTGCATGACAGCTTAATATCTAGATGGAAACAAAAAATGTTGTGAGGCATGAAAAAATAAATTACTTTTTTTTAAATACATTAATGGAATGCCAGTCAAAATCAAGTATAAGAAAAACAAGCAGCACTCAACTCAAACCACTTCTTGCACTGTGGTTCTAATTATAATTTATATTCAGCTTTATTAAAGTACCAAGTAACATGCTGAAAGTAGAAATCCCCCACTTGTAAAAATGTTCCTTATCCAAAAGAAGACCTGCTGCCTGACATCTACTTGTTTCATGGGGAAAACATGATCAAAGTAAAAAATGAAAAGCAAACAAGAAATAAGCTCAAGATACATTGCTTAAAACAGGTTATGGACTACATGATTGGATTTCTGTACAGGTTATAGACCACACGATTGGCATTCTGTTTACGGGTAAAGCCTGCAGAGATGACTGGAAGTCTCCAAGTGTAATGAGACTCTTAAAATAATGTAATCCTGTCCTTTATTACAAATACTGGCATATGCATTTCAATACCCAAGGCTTATACATTATCTAGTTAAGTATTCTCTACATGGCAACAGAAAGGCTTTCAATGTTGGCAGTTCTTTAACAGTATGCTTATTAAAGCTTACTTGCATCTTGCAATCTCAGCCAAGCTTAACTAATGGTCATTAAAGTATTGCTACTTAAACACAGAGCAACAGGTACTTTGAGTAATAAGCATAAATCAACAGTACAAAAAATATGTCAGAAACCAGACCATTCTGTAAAAATCAAGGACAGATGAAAAGCCACTCTAGTACTTGTGTCTACCTTGGATGGGGGTACTCTGCACATTTACACTGCATAACTACTCCTTGCCTTGCTTCGACACATCCAGAGTCACTACATGGGGGAGTGGGGTGCAACAAGTATGTCACAGTTTGAAATGTCTCTGGCTGACTTGTGATGGCCCTGACACATTTGTCATACCTCTCAACCTCAGAGCAAGAAATCTGGACAAAGCCATACAAAGAAATGGGACAAAGGCCCAAAAATAAGGACAATTTTTAAAATATTGCTCTTATAAACTTAGAAAGATAATAGAGGTCTTGCATTAGTATGAATTTAAATCTGAAACTCAAATGTCTGTCATTATTTTCTAACTTCAGTCTTTAATGATCTGTCACTAATTTGCCAAAAAAAACACAATTTTATGAAAAATGGACCAAAAATGTGATGTAGAAATATAAAATAGCAACACAATACATCTGGGAGTACCTGTCAAAGAAGGGACACTTTAATATTAGTACTGCTAACTTGAGCAGCTGACAAAATAAAAGAATCTACATGCATTTCTGAAATAAAAGTAATCTAACTGATTATTACAGTTATTTCTTAATTATAAACCCTCCATGTTTTCTTCCAAAATTGCTATTTTGCGGAGGGATCATTAGGGGAAGAGCAACATTTTGAGCCAAAATCAGGGACAGTTGAGAGGTTTGGCTATGCCTAATTCTATAAAGCAATTTATTTGCATGTACCTCTCAACCTGTTAATGCAATAAATCTGGACAAGGCCAAATATATTGGGGGAACATATAAACAGTACTAAAAATTGCTCGTGTATAAACTGAGACAGTTGATAGAATAGGTCTTACTATAGCATGCATTTTTCTGTAGGTTATGAAGTCTGAAACTCAGTGTGTCATTATTTAGTGACTTAATTCCTAAATGATTTGCCAGAAAACCACAAATTTTATGAGGAACAAACCAAACATAAGAAGCAAAAAATCTATTCATTCTTTGAAAATCTGGGCAGTTGGAAGGTATGGTTCAGCTGGGACTGCCTAAGTTTGCCGCCCTTCCCCCTCACAAAACCATGGTCGAATGGAGCCTCCCCCTGCAGCCATTCCAATGATCCATTACTTGGCTATTTCACTCCATTTACCATAAACACTAATGTGCATACTGATTTACTTCTATGATGATTTGAACTTCATTTGAAAGTTTTATTTTGCATTTTACAGCACAAACACTAAGACATCTGCTAAACAAACTTGGCATTAAAACTTCTCAGCCATTGAAACTCACATTCATTGAAACAACATTGAAACCCACATTCAAAGAAAATACATTTTACTCGTGGCAGATAAAGATTAATTCTGGGCTGTTTTCAAGTCATAGGCCCCTTGCATATGAAACATACATGTGCTCTTTGATACACCTTCCCATTGCTTTGAACATTTTTCCGGTAAACAATGAAACAAAACGCATGCACCAATGACAAAACTGCCCAATTCAGAACATTTCCATCATAAAAGTCTACTCAAACTTCTACAGTCCACTATTATCAGTAAATATGCATAATTCTACAGTCCACCATTATCAGTAAATATGCACAATCTCTGAAGTAGTAAAAAAGTCATCTAAATAATTCCACGTTAAATAAATCTGTAATGAAGAGGTTGCTGCTAGCAATCACCTTTATGTTTCATCGAAAAATAAAGTGTCTGATGCCCCTGAGGAATAAATTGCCTAAATTACATTAAAAATAAGCTAGTAATATTGCAATAGGAAATGGATGGCAAACTGATAACAGGCTCATAGTTAGTATCAGGCAGCATTCACCCTTTATGGGAGTAGAACCAACAACCTTCTGCATCAAAAGCAAGTACACAACCTGTTGTGCTATTAGCAGTGTGAGCTAACTAGGAATAATCAGCACTAAACTTCTCTTCCCCTGCAGCTCTCAGCTCCTTGTAAAATCTACTCAATACTCAACTGCATCTCAACTTCGCAGCACAAGAAATCTGGAAAAAGCCAAATTTATTGGGGTGGGTCAAAAGGGCAAAAACCAGGGACACATTAAACATTGCTTGTATAATCTTGGAAAGCTGCTAGAATAAAATGCTGTGTTACCACCATACATTTTACTGCCAAGGTCACTGTGCAAAAGAGTCAGAACAACATACCACTATGCCAAATCACCTGCTTTGTGAAAGAAAAATGCTGCGTTACCACCATACATTTTACTGCCAAGGTCTCTGTGCAAAACAGTCAGAGCAACATACCACTACACCAGATCAGCTCCTTTGTGAAAGATAGGAAGACTGAAACTTAAATGGCTATCATTTAATGAATTCAGTTCTCACCATAGCTGTCAACCTCTTAGCACAAAACACCTGGACAAACCCAGTAATGAGGGAATACAGCCCTCAAACATATTCAGTGAATTAAGTTCTTGCCATAGCTGTCAACCTTAGCACAAAAAACCTGGACAAAGCCAATAACAGGGTAATACAGTCCCAAAAAATAAGGACAAATTTCAAATAGTCATCTTATAAACTTAGAAAATTGCTATAATAAAAGGTTGTGTTACTATATATTTATTGCTAGAATAAAAAGTTGTTTTATTATGTATTTTCTGAAGAATATGAAGTCTGAAATTCAAATGACTGTCAATTTTACTTCTGATGGAACAAAAACAATTTTCAGCAGAGGCCCAGGGAGAAATACTGTAGACACATGTCTTTGTAAAATGGCAGGACACCAGAGCGAATCCACACAAACACAGGGATAAGATGCAGACTCCACACAGAAGGCACCCCAGCCAAGAATCAAACCAGAAAACCTATAGCTGTGAGGCAACAATACTGCCACTGCATGACTGCACCATCAAATATGTAAGGAATTAAACATTCAGAAACCTGAAGTCTGAAATTCAAATGCCTGTCAGTTTTATTTAACATTTGTTAATCAGGACAGTCTGACTTGGAACAAAAAAAATTTTTCAGCAGAGGCCCAGGAAGAAATAATGCAGACATGTCTTTGTAACATGGGAGGACACAAAAGCAAACCCACACAAACACAGGGAGAAGATACAGACCCCACAAAGAAGGCACCCCAGCCAAGAATCAAACCTGAGAACTTCCAGCTGTGAGGCAACAATGCTACCACTGCACCATCAAATATCAAGCATTGCAACATTTACAAACCACAGATATTATGAGGAACAGATCAGATCAAATATGAGGCAAAAATCTGCAATTTTTTTACAAATGGTGGTGGGTAGGGAATTCAGGTCTTTAACACCTGCATACAAGGTACACCCTACCACACCACCATGAGTCTAACCACCAGTATATTGCACCTGGAGCATTTTCACACACACACACACACACACACACACACACACACACACACACACACACACACACCACACCTGTCCGCAAACCACCATAAATCCAAATCCCTAAGCTACGGAAAACCGCGCAAATCCAGACCCCGCCCATCGCGAGATCTTCCCCCGACGAGACTGCAGCAAACTCCAGACTGCTGACGTCGCAGTCCGACCCCGACGCATTTTCCCAGCGAGTTCCAGGACAGTCTATGCAGTTTAAAACTGCATAGACTTCTGGGAGCTCCGTTCTTCATGTTTCCCAGTCAGGGCTGCTGCTGAGACACTCTGCGCATGCTCCAGACTGTCTCAGCAGCAGTCCGGACTAGTGCGCATGCGCGAAAGTCTGCGATTTTTTAAATTTATTTTATCTTTTCATTTTCTTTTTATTTTGTTACTTTTTCTTTATTTTACAGTTGAGGGGCTGCAGTCCGGCAGTCCAATAGCACGGGCCGCCCCTGTTCAAACCTCTCATCTGTCAAAAATTTTACAGAACATTGCTGATTTTTACCTCATGCTTTGCCCTGTTCCTCTTTAAAATTTTGATTTTCTGATAAATTGCTGAGTAATTATAGTCAGTAATTCTAGACATTAGCGTTTCATACTTGTTATTGTTCAGAAAATACATATTGGTGCAAAACCTGTTGTTCTATTAACTTTTAAGCAAATTAGAGTAATCTTTAAAAATTGTCACTAATTTTGGCCTTTTATTCCCCCCATTATTTTTTCTTTATCCAGAATTTGTGGGCAATGACATTGAGAGGTTTGCTTCTGTTACCTTTGTGGGTACTTTTCCGTTAACGGGACAACAGCCTTTTTGACCTCGTTAACGGTTTTGTCATAATGACAGTCATCGTTCATTGTCAATATTTGCATAAATAGCCCCTACATTTTGTGAGTTTTCAGAAAAATTACTCTCTTTTCCAAAAAATAATAGTGTGTGTGTGTGTGTGTGTGTGTGTGTGTGTGTGTGTGTGTGTGTGTGTGTGTGTGTGTGTGTGTGTATATGTGTGTGTGGTCTGGAAGCGTGGTATCATATTGGGTGGCCTTTGAATTCAGTGCAGTACAACATCTTCACGGACCACCAATGAAACTTTCACTGAGAGGTCAGAAAGGATATTCGTAATTTTGGATTACAAGTAATTTACATTACCAGGTTTCATTTACAGTTCAGGTCCATTGCCTTGCTCTTAATAAAAAGCAATCAGAATGCACTGAAGTGCCTTTGCTGTTAACCTGTTTTGCCTTTACATCATTGAAGCAAGGAGCCCGTAACAAAGTGGGTCTTGTGGCTAGGCAACGCTGTACAGTAGGTGGGGTCAGACATCCTGAAGGGCCGGGTTCTTCTTCCCTACCGGCAGTATCCTACCATTATCCAGGGAGAAAGGGGGAAAAAATGTGACCCTTGCAACACACAAGACACAACCCTGTGTCTGCTTCACTGCCATAGATTGCAGATTATCACCATTGTCAAGGCTATTTAAATGAGCATTGCCACCCCTGGCCTTGTGGTTGATCTCCTTGCCCCCTACAGTGTTCAACCACTCTTGCTTCAAGCCCTTGCTTTGGAGAAGTGCCTGCAGCCCTTTAAGTCTATAGCTGTTGAGTTAGGAAAGGACATACCATTGTCAAGTAGGCCAGGAGAGGGGAGAAGATGTTTCACTACTACCGGTTTTGTACTGTCTTCTCTTTCCGCTCCTGCAGAGCCCAATTCTTCAATGACCCAGTTAATTATTTTGCTGTGTCACTATACGTTATGTCATCAGGTAGTTGATATTTATTTATTTTATTTTACATTACATTTGTTGACAGGGAGTGTTCAACTGGATTACAAGTCTATTTTCAGTGGAGGCCCGGGGAGAAAAGCTCCAAGCGAACAATTTTTTACAAAACATAGTTTTTAAGGACAGACTTTTGACATACAATTTCCATAGAAGAGACTTTGGCATACATATTAACTAACAAATAGGATATATTCATTCTCTACAATATAATATTACATTTTAGAAGATATTCCTAAGTTTAGGATTCCTGTGATAGATTTACTATCAGAGTAAAAGCAGAGAGAAATAGAATAAGGCTTCGAGAGAGCAGATGATGCTCTGTATATTTGAGAGGGATAACAAATTGATTTACTATATGTCTTCGCCTGGTTTTAGTTGTGAAGGATAACACATTGATTTACAATACGTCTTCTCCTGGTTTTAGTTGCTTATGGAAAGCACAACATTGCTGGGGTAGTTTTTCCCGAACTCCTGGAGAGATGGGATGAGCAGTAGATTAACAGTCCTAAGTGGGTACAGTACTATGATTGGTTGGCTTAGCAGAGTTACCTAAGTTAGGTGAAGTGTTCTAATGAGACATTAGCCAGGGAGGATACAGGAGCACAGTCGATTAATCAAAAAGTGAGTTTTAACAAGTTTCTTGAACTCTGATAGGTTCATAGATTAGTACTAAGCTAACTGCCCTTGCGAGCCATTTTAAGCCTAGCCAATTATCCCTTGTGAGACTCAAACCCTGCACCTTGTGTTTGTAAGGCAAACACCTTAACCATTACACCACCCTCCAAACCACTTAGGCCACCCTCCCAACCACAGTGGTTGAGATTTGTTGTCAGTTATGTGGACAGGAAGGGAGTTCCGGATTTTTGCTATACAGTTGCTGCAGACAGACTTACCAGCTTCATTGTTATATTTGGTTACTTTGAGGAGGTTTTGTGTGCTAGACCTCAAGGGCCTGGCAGTTGTATAGGGTTGCAAAAGGTTTTGTATGGCTGGAGTGTTTTCTGAGTTTTGTGTTATTTTGTGGGCTAGTGATAGTTGATTGAGTTGAAGTAGTAGTGGTAGTTCTAGCCAACTGAGTTTTTTTAGGCATTCACAGTGATGTGTTCTGATGGGAGAGGTTATAGTAAATTTGGCTATCTTATTATAACAGCCATCAAGTTTGTTTAGGTCGGATTTGTGGAGATTTATAAGCACGGGAGAGGTATAAAGTAGGGTGGATAGTAGGTGAGTCCTCGCTATTGTAGTTTTGGAGTGGTCACTGAGGAATTTTTTATTGCGATACAGTAGGCCAAGTTTTTTATGTACTTTTTTTATGGTTATAGAAATATGTAGGTCAAATCTAAGGTGATTATCTATTTCAATCCCTAAGAGTTTGGTATGCTTTGCGGGGGTAATTGTGGTCTTGTTAAAGGAGGAGATGAAGAAAGAATCAGTGGGTGGTCTGGCTCTGTGGGAGCTAAAGAGTACTAGCTTTCTTTTACTTTGGTTCAGAATGAGCCTTTGGTTTGTAATCCAAGTTTCTGCTAGGGAAAATCATTCTTGTGTTAGGGAGTGAAGGATGTCAATTGATTTGGCTGCTCATATTATGGTGGTATCATCTGCATATTGCACTGTTGAGGCTTTAGGAATACTGTTTGGGAGCTGATTGGTGAAGAGGGTAAAAAGAAGTAGCCCCAGGATGGAGCCTTGGGGTACTCCTAGGGAGACTGGTAGAGGAGGATATTTCAAACAAATCATTCTGAAATATTTTTGTGTGTCACCACATGAAAAACTGGACTGAAAATCTCACATGAAAAACTTGTGACTGACTCTGTTTAACACGGTTTGCCTGTTGCCCCGTTAACGGAAAAGTACTCCTTTGTGTTCGGTTACCAGTGTTCCACTTAAAGTAAACTAAAGAATAAGACAATGGCTCCAAGGAAAAATGAGCACTGTGTTTGTGTTGTCTTCTGTCGATGCTGTTACTATCAGACTACTTCCTGTATTCTGTGGTATAGATATACAGAGGCAGCTGAATTGCCTAGTGAAATAAAAGAAGGCTATAATAATTTCCTTACCCAAAGACACCATATTTAATTGATACTTTTAAGCCTGTATTCTATTGCTTACCAAGATTCTTAAGCCAAGAAATGAGCATGCAACTATTTTGAATCATAAGTGCTTTTAATGGGTCCACCATGAGAACCTGATGCATAAACCACCAGCAAACAAACTGGATGAGTCATACGTTGTGAAGCAATATGCCTGCTGCAATAGGGGGTAACATTAGTAAGAATGCTTTTTTTTTGCAGTAGGGCAATACCCCTACAGCCTCAATGTAGGAAGGGGACTTTTGCTGTCTACACCCCTCATACTTTAGGATTACACAACAGTGAAAAGGAAAAGCATCCTGCAAGGGTGAAAAACATCTGTCTCAATTGCTCTGTCAGTACAGCTAGCTCCAGGCCTTGTGTATTCAAGGAACTGTAATCAAAGAATTTAAGTTCCCCCAGTTATCATTCATCATATGATAGCTATTCTACTTTTGGCAGATATACCTAATAAGTTTTGGTTTGAGTAAGTTTTGATGTGGCACTTAAGAGGACTACAAATGATGGTCCAGATCCCTAAACCAGTAACAAACAACTAAGGTAGTTTTCTTTGGGCTTTTGAAAGGTGTTTGATTCTGTTGATCATTCATTGCCTACTTGAGAATGTGAAGTCTCTGTTTTAGTTCACTGATTTTTCTTGTGTCTTTCAGGATAGGTACACTTTGTAGGACAATTACATTAAGAGGATGGATTTGGATTTGACAGTGATTAAGAGTGGAACCTCTTCTGCTTTGTTTCATTTAACAGATTAGTGGCAGCAGCAACATTCTCTATTATGTGAATAAATATATGGTCTTTATGAAATTTTCTTCTAATTTGGCAATTTTTCTAGTTCAGCTTCAGGTAGAATTACTTTTACTAGAAGAATAGATTACATCTAACTACTTTTGAGTCTACTCGAGTTTACATAGGTTATATTGGTTCCAGAACATTAGGTCGACATGAGGCTATTCTGACAACAATTTAAGTTTCTTTTGTTCTGTTTTCAGAATGGTTCCCACAAGTCAGATATTTTAGTTTTGTCCTGGACCACTAGCTAGACTATGATGGAAATGTGGACCAAGCTATTGAGAAGACCTTCAGGAAATAGTATCTGCTGTACGAGTTCTCTTCAGTTTTAGTCCGATCATCAAAATTTGCTTTACCCCCTGGTGTTTTGCTAATGTCTTGCTTGCAGGTCGCACCTATTTTTTTCTTCTTTTAAATGAGGTAAATTGTGAGAGAGAATGCCATAATATAGTTTTTTTTTTTCTAGCTGTCTGCACTCATCAGCATATGATCCCATATTTTTTAACCTGCCACCTTTGTTTCATCCTTTTGAATTAGATGAACTGTGCATTATCTAATGTGATGGTGTGTTTTATTGACTGCGCAGGCTGTTGTCATTTGAAAGGTTATTATTCATCCCATGGTTCCACTGGGAATAATCTACTAAAGATTCCTTGCATTTTCGAGAAGGTGAATATATACATTTTAGCAAATCTTCTGTGTAGTGGAATGCCTTTCTCTCTCTCTCTCTCTCTGTCTGTCAGAATATTCATATAGATTCATAGGTACTTACTAGGCTATTGATCTGTGAGGATCTTAAGAAGCCTAGCCTATTTTACCTGTGGTAGATTTTAGACCTTGTATTTTACATGCAAATAACTCAGAGATGAGCCAAACATGATATGTTGAGGCATTATATGTTTTCCCTATTCATATTGGACAGGGGTGCTAAATAGGGGGTGGATTTGTGGTTATCCATGCAGTCATCCAACTTATATTTGAATTGAGTAAGAGAAGTATTTTCCTTTATATAGAGTGAAAACTATTTCACAGAAGTTGTATTCCCTGTGATAGAAGTGTATCCCTCCAACTTGTCCTATTTATTTTGCAAAAGAGATTGAGAATCTTTGAGCAGCTGTTTATAATATCATTGGGATTGTGAATATGTAATGGATCTGACAGAACAGGGTCTGTCGAAGCTGTATTCACAAGGCAGAGTGGCCTGTCAGTAGCCTGTATGATTCTGAGAAGATGGATGAGGCTTTGAGATGTTTTGCATAGTTTTTATGATTTAGGCCTTTGATATATACAGTATATGTGTGTGTGTGTGTGTGTGTGTGTGTGTGTGTGTATATATATATATATATATATATATATATATATATATATATATATATATATACAGTATATGTGTGTGTGTGTGTGTGTGTGTGTGTGTGTGTGTATTTTTATGTGTGTGAGATAGAGAAAGTGGTCCATCTAATAGTTTTGGACAGGTACATACCAAAGGGGCATTATACTCAATGACTGAATGGCCTAATGAGTGCTGAGAATAGTAGAGCAGTTACATCTCTGGATCTGGACAATAGGTATGGATATGTGGTGATCAAAGGACAATTAGCTGTCATTCATAATTATTATGCATAATTTAATTTTAAGAGGAGCTTAGAACATTTACATTTCATTTTATTAATTGAGTAGGTGAACTATTCCTGAGACTCTTTTAATTCACAATCCCGGACAAAGATGCATTAATTTGCTTATTTACTTTTACTGGGCAGGTAAGCTGCTCCTAAGGTCCTTTTCAGCCATGATCCAGTTAGTGTGGCAATACATCAAAACAAAAGTGGAGAAAGGTTCCAGAAACCACGAACCACAAATCCAATCCAAGAAAAGCACCAGAATCCAGGACAGCCAAATACGAGGAGCACCACGTTTATTAAGAAAGCTTAACTGTATCAGTGCTTTTTCGTCTTTATTTTACAGACTTTGTCAGACAATCATCCCCAAATGCAAAATCCCATTTATATAGGTTAAAATCCATTCAAACCAAGCAATAACTTCCATCCAATAAAACAATTAAAAAACATTCAACAAAAAATATGTAACAATTTAAAATATATACATTTTCCATCATAAATTACTGTCCTTATAAATAATCACCTTTATAATCACATTCATAACTAATATTATATACAATATTGTAAAAAGAATGAAAAATATAAAAAAATACATACAATCCTTCGTAGTTTTTAGCTGACTTCTTGTTCCACCTAGTGGACATATCCTATAATGCTAATCTGTAAGAACCGGGCCAAGCTCTCAAAGTTGAATAGTGAAGCACCTAAAGAGCTTAGGGCCCGGAAGAAAAGTGTTACAGTGCAAGTGCATAGGACAGAAGGTACTGCTGTTAATAATGCACTTGCACAGAGAAATTTGGTTGTTTCTGGAGCCTCACACCCTTTAGGCTCACACAGACTTCTGTTCCCTCTGCCTATAAAAGATTGGAGCCATCAAAACAAGCAAGCGCTCACGAAGTCGTGGCAGACAGAAGAGGAAGCCAGAAGAGGATCTCATAGGGACACCAAATATCAAGAAGGCATTTATGAAGGAAAAAAAAATGCTAGTTTGGAACTTATCCACTTACAGTCTTACTGAATGTGAGGACAATGTGTTAAAGAAAGGACTTTCTTTTATACCTGCAAGGTATTCTGATTACAGTGATGTTATTTTAGATGTAACTTTTTGCCAGAAATCTTACTTTAGAACTGCTATACAATGATAGTAATGATTGTTATCTTGACTCTGCTTCAAAAAACCTAGTACATTTGCACCTGCTTTGAATTCCCTTATTAATGCATCTGAGAAACTGTGTATTCAGGATATTTATAAGTTAAAGCAATCGACAAGCAGAATACATAAGAATTATAATTTAACTAAAGAAGAGCATTTAGCTCTGAAGCAACTTCAGAATAACTGTGACTTAATTATCAGGCCTGCAGATAAGGACAGGCTGATAGTAGTTTTAGATTTGGTCTGGTACAATGAGGCTGTGAACAATTTTCTTAATGATGATTAGTAAAAGCAAGGTTAAACAGTAACGAACATTCGATCCATACTGAATAAGTTATATCAGCAGGAATTACTATAGAAGGAGCTACTTGATTATTTTTTGGTAAAAGATCCTTTACTTCCCATAATACAAGGGTTACCCAAGTTGCATAAGACTTGAACAAATCCACCTATGCGTTCTATAGTTGCAGGATGCAACTGGTGTACCAAGCCCATATCTATTTGTGTAGAAAAGTCCCTGAGACCACTGCTTAGTGTCATACCACATGTTTTGAAAGATATGCAGCATTTTTTGAATGATTTATACACCCATTTGGAACAATCCACTATTAGTAAAAGCAAGGTTAAACAGAAACGAACATTCAATCCACACTGAATAAGTTATATCAGCAGGAATTACTATAGAAGGAGCTACTTGATTATTTTTTGTTAAAAGATCCTTTACTTCCCATAATACAAGGGTTACCCAAGTTGCATAAGAATAGAACAAATCCACCTATGCTTTCTATAGTTGCAGGATGCAACTGGTGTACCGAGCCCATATCTATTTATTTAGAAAAGTCCCTGAGACCACTGCTTAGTGTCATACCACATGTTTTGAAAGATACGCAGCATTTTTTGAATGATTTATACACATATTTGGAACAATCCACTGTTGCTACCAGGAATTTGCTGTTGGTCACCTTAGATGTGACCAATGACCTGGATTTGGGTATGATACAAGATTTTCTGAGGTTGCATTTACAGTTTGATGAGTCAGAGTGTATGCTTGTTAAAGTTCTATTACAGTGTATATTAGAGAACAATGTGTTCTTGTTCAATGAAAGAATTTTCTGGCAGTGAAATGGCGTAGCTATGGACACATCTTGTGCCAATAGCTATGCTAATTCGGTTATGGCAGTATGGGAGGATAAATATATTTTTAATTGACCCTATAAACAACAAGCAGTATTTTATAGAAGGTTCGTGGATGATTTGTTCCTTCTGCAGAATGGAACAGAAGACGAACTTAGGGAATTTGATGAATCTTTTAATAATACTACAACATTTTTAAGATTTACTTCTAATGTGTCCACTAGTAAAATCTATTTTTTGGATGTCACTGTAGAGATGGATGGTGATGGGGGTTTGTTCACTAGATTATATAGGAAATCTTATGTTAATCGTGTATTAGCTAGAGACAGTATGCACCCTCCACACACACATTTTTCAGAATGTTGTCAGGAATCAGATATTTAGAGCTTCTAAGCTTAGGTTCATAGGTAGGTACTAGGCTATCTGCCCAAAGGCATTTATAAGCCTAGACGGAATGTGTTGGCTTTCGCCGCCACCTTAGATTAGTTCCCTCTGCCTCTGTCCAGTAGAGCCATTGAAGTGATCCCTGGGGTAAACTTTCTGTTTCCCATCCACTTGTCAAGGTTTCTCTTGAAGAGGGTTAGCGAGGAGCTCTGCCTAATGTAGATTGGAATCTTGTTCCAGAGCATGGGAAGTCTCTGGGACAGGAATCTATCCCTCCAGCATGTCCTATTTATTGTTGTGGTGAGGTTTAGATCCCTGGAGCATATGGCTCGAAGGGATATGGTTTTCTTTAGGTGGAGCATGTCCATCAGTTCTGGGTTGGACATGGCCTTGTATGTCTGGCAGAGATCACCTCTGAGTAGGCGGTATGCAACTGAGTACAGCTGAAATTTCTTCAGTCGAGCTGCATAGGGCATCTGCTTGAGGCCAGTGATCCTCTTGGTGAGGTACTTCTGTGGTCTTTCCAGTTGTTGCAGATGTCTTGTAAGGTACATCCCAAATGGGGCATTGTACTCTATGATGGGTCTGATGACTGATGCATAGAGGGGCCCAATTACCTCTTTTGATCTGGATGCAAACCCTTTTGCGATTAGGTGGGCCACATAGAAAGATTTACTAACCACTCTGGCAATGTGATTATCAAAGGAGAGGTTACTATCTACTTGGGTCCCCAGATCCCTTATTACGTCTTCCGTATTTAGGGGGCTACCACCTATGTGGTAGTTTGTGGGTACTTTGTTTTTTCCAAAGGGGTTGACTATGCACTTTTTGCAATTTAGCTTGAGGCCATGGTTTTGACACCAGGTATCTGTCTCAGTGAGACCCTTCTGGAGGATGTCTCTGTCAGCCGGAGAGTCAGTTATAGCCCCTAGTTTGCAGTCATCTGCGAACTTGGTCAGCCATAGTCCTGTGCTTGCCTGTACCACTGAGAAGTTTATGCCGAACAGGAGGGGTCCTAGGATTGAGCCCTGGGGAACGCCACTTGTAACCGGTTTAGAGTTAGACCTAGCTCCCGCAACTCTTACCATGTGGGTTCTGTCTGTGAGCCAGTTGGCAACCCATCTCGTGAAGTAGGGTTTTATGTTCAGGCTGGTGAGCGTGTCTATAATACCTGAGTGGGGAATGGTGTCGAAGGCCTTTGCGAGGTCTAGGTAAGCTGTGTGGACCACCTTTCCCTTGTCTGTAGTCTTGGTAACTGTGTCAAAGTGTCAAAGAAGTCCACCAAGTTTAGGAGGCATGATCTGCTCTTAACGAAGCCAAACTGGGTAGGGTCCAGTGTTTGGAGGTTTCCAGTGTTTCTGTTAATGAGATCCATGATGATGTGTTCCATAGCTTTGCAGACCAAGCTAGTCAAGCTTATAGGGCGATAATTGTGGCTCCACCTTTGTGGAGTGGAATAACCATTGCTGTGCACCACTCTGTGGGCACACAGCCTGTGGAGAGGCTGAGTTTAAACAGTGTGTTTAGGTGAGGAGTTAGTTCATCTTTGAGCTCGTGTAGGACGCAGCCTGGGTCACCGTCCGGCCCCATTGATGCTGTGTTTTTGGCTTTGTTGAGGGCTGTTTTAACCTGAGTGTCTGTGATTTCGGGGGCACTACATTCTTCTGGTATAGTTATGGGCCCTTTTGGGGGTGAGAGGGGGTGAAGTTTGCACTGAACCTGTCTGCCAGGATGTTGGCTATATCGGTCGGTTCAGTGTATTTTGTGCTATTCTGCAGTAACTCCGAGCAGATCTGAGAATTGCCACTTAGATTCTAGACATAGCTAAAGAATGTCTTGAGGTTATCTTTGGAGTCCATGGCAATATTTCTTTCGAAGCTAGCCTTGGATGATTTTATGAGGGAACGTAGTTTCTTGCTGATACTGATCAGGGATGTCTTCCCTTCTTGGAATTTTGCTCTTTTCTGTACTAGTTTCCTCCTCCTATTGTATAGCTTGTTTATGGCAAGGGTCCACCAGACTGGTTTCCTTTTCTTGGGGGAGTGAGTCTTGGTTTTCTTTGGGATAGAATGATTCATGCATTCTTGTAGGTGCCTGTAGAGTGCATTAGTAAAGGAATTTGCAGCTTGGACAGCATTATTCTTTATCATGGGAGCTTTGAAACTTCCCACCTTGGTCTTAAGTAACGTGAAGTTTGCTTTTGAAAAGTTTTGCACGGTGGTTTCTTTGACCATTAGTGGTGGCGGAATGTGGATATCCAGAGTGATTAGTTTATGGTCAGATCTAACCAGCGAGGGGTTGACCTCTGGTGTGGAACACCGGTTGCCCATGTTGGCGATGACCAGGTCTAATATGTTGTCACCTCTGGTGGGGGTGTTGACCAGCTGATCCAGGGCATTTGAGGTTTACAAATTCTAGGAAATGTTAGGCAAGGGAGTTTATACTTGAGTAGTTCTCCCAGTTAATGTCTGGGTAATTGAAATCACCCAATATCAGGGTGTTTGGTAGGACCTTTATGTTTCCCAGTATTTCCAGGAATGCGGAGTGAGGGTCCTGGGATATGGTGGGTGATCTGTAGCAAGCTATAATTTGAATAGCAGTTTTGCCCGTTGTTAGTTGCACGTGGATGATCTCTGAAGCATCATGCTGTGCCACTAACCTGGAGGTGTTGGTATCCTTGATGAATATGGATACTCCCCCGCCTTTTGTATTTCGGTCCAGGTTTTGTGACCGAAATGTATGGTATGAGTTGTAGCCTGGTAGTGCTGGGGTGCTGTCTGGAGCTTTAAACCAGGTTTCTGTTACTGCACATATATCAATTTTCTTCATACTGAGGAGTGCCTCAAGTGTGTTCATTTTGAGGTTTAGACTTCTGTCATTGAGTAGCATTACCCTCAGTTTTTTGTTACTTGTGCTATTTACGGTGGTGGGTTTGTCTTTTGAGCCTTGCCTACAAATGGCACTATGGGGATGGCAAGAGCCTTGGCCAGTATTCGAAAGCCTAAGGGTGACAGGTCCAAGCCGTCTCTAGCGAAGCAGCGTGGCTTGTTGAGCATGTCATCCCAGGCTGACAGACGCTGGATCCCCTTTGAATGACACCAGAAGCTTAGCCAATTGTTGAAAGTGATAATTTTTCTCTATACCGTGGTATCATTCTTGGTGAGGGCAGGATGCTACTCAGGGTCAGGGTCATACCGGCCTGGGCTACGTGATCAGAGAGCTCCTCCATGTCTGTTTTCGTGTAGTCCAGGGAGGTATGGCTCAGGTCATTCACACCAACATGGACAATGACAGAGTCATATTTGTACTTGTTCTGGAGTGACCGGAGTGCTTGTGTTATGTGACAGATCCTGGCACCCGACAGACAGCTAACAGTTACCTTATCCTTGCTCAGCCTAGTGAGTGGGACGTCAGTGTGCCTGACTATAGAGTAACCTATTGCTAGTGTGTTGGGTATGTTATTTTGCCTTAATGGCTGTGATTGTGTGGCACACTGGTTTTGTGAAGTATGTGTTTAATGCTTTATGTTGGGGGGGTGGAGGTTGCTTGGATGTCTGCTTTGGAGGTCTCTGCTGCTTTTGCAGATTTTTATTTAGAGCCTCCGAGTATGTTTTCTTGTATTTATGTGTGTTTTTTGCCAGTGCTGGTTTCATAGGTCTATGTGAGACTGGTGGTGTGATGCATGTAATTCCCTTCTCCTCTTGACTGCCTGGTCCAATCTTGGGTTGAGAGAGCTTAGCCTCCAGTTTGGCTGTATAATTGCATCTCTTGCATGTATTAGTGTTTGGTGGAAGGAGGAGAGGGTTGTCTGTGTACATGAGGCAATTGTAACATTGCCTCAAAATGCCCAGATTCACCAGTTGGACCGGAGAGTACACCTGAAACTGCCCTTTGGACATGCCTGGCTAGGTGCAGTGAACTATTTTACTGATTGGCTGGTAAGGTTGAATAGAGAGCCTTGTCCTTCTCTACAGTATGGGGGGGGGGGTCTAGTGCTAAGGTTTATTAGTGTTTGCTATGAGTTTTGAGCAAGTGCCGGTATGAGAAGTGAATGGTGTGAGTGCTTAAGTTGAAAGTTTGTCTAGTTCCAAGGGAAAAATTGAAGAGTAGACTTTGTGGAGCTGGAAATAGTTATACCCTAGCTAACTGGCGCTGCCCAGTGTGCAAAACTGCGCAAATGCGGGTTTTATAGCAGGGAAATGAAAGAGATAGAATTTAGCCCAAAATGGCCAATAAACTACTAATTTCTGGGCTGAAATCACTCCTCCAGGGCCAGATAGGCTGATCAATGCTCCCTCTCTCACAGTGAACAGAGAAACGTCCTTCTATCCAAGTAAGGTATGGGCAAACACAGAAACTTGTAACACAGCCCTGAATTCAGCACTGACCTGAAAACGGGACTATACTAGCTTAAAAAGGCAGGAAAACAAGTATTTTTTTTTTTTTTCAGAAAATAAAGCAGATACAATAAAAAAAACACTTTAAATGCACAGAAATGGCTATCACACTTGAGTGTGTAGCCTACAACAGTTAAACAGGCAATTTAAACACAAAAACGACTTTAAAATGCAAGCAGTTGTTGCTGAAGCACCTACCAAGGGGAGAAAACGCTGAGAGAAGAAAAGGAGCCACTTTTGTGATTTTAAGTATTTTCTTCTGATTTTTTGTTAAGTTTTACTGCTTTGCCGCCTACTTTTTGGCATTTTCCGGCTTGCTAAAGTTTATATCTGTAACAGTAACAGTACTTGGAACACATCTAGAGCCTGTTTACTGCATTTCCTGTGTTGCACTTAATTCAAAATCATTTTTTTTCTCTAAAAACTGCATTTTACCTGATTTTGGCCTAACACTCAAGTGTGGGGTCATTTATTGCACTGTTGTGATTATTTTGCTGCTTGTGTATCTCTGCTACCTTTAAACTGCAAAAAAAAAAAAAAAAAAAAAAATCTTGCTTTTTTCCACTTTCTGAAAGTTAAGAAAGTTCAGTTACAGATTTGCTGTTCTGAACTGTTTGGAAGTTTCTAGAAGGCCAGTGCTTGCTTGGGCTAAAGGGAAGTCTCTGTGTTCACCAGTGGGAGTGGTTAACACTGAACAGCCTGCCTGTCCCCGGAGGAGTGGTTACTACCTAGAAGCTGTAGTTTTATTGGCCATTTTGGGTCAGTTCTAAACTCCTTGATCTCTCTCTCTTAAAACCCTACAACTCTCTTTTGCGTGGTTTTATGACTGAGCAGCTTCGGCAGCCTAAACAGGTTTATACTATTCCAGGCTCCACAAAGTCTGCTCTTCACTTTTTCCCTTAGAACTGTTCAAACTCTCAAAGTAATCACTCTATTCTCTTTCTAAAGCCCTGCACTTGCTCAGCTCTTATAAGGAAACACTAACTAACTAAAGCACTACACCCTCCTTGACTTCTCATAAGTATTAGACTCCCGATTGGTCCTTCCTGATCAAGTGAAAAATCAGTTCCCTTCCCTAATCTGATCAGTAAAAAAACAGTTCCCTATACTAATCTGGTATGCCCAAGGGTCAGTTTCAAGATTACTCTCCAGTCCAGCTGGTGAATCTGGGAATTATGAGGCAGTGTTACAATTGCCTTATGTACACAGACAACCCTCTCCTCCTTCCAACAAACTCTAATACATGTGAGAGATGCAGTTACACAGCCAGACTGGAGGCAGAGCTCTCTCAACCCAAGACTGGTACAGTCAGTCAGGAGGAAAAGGTAACCACCCACACAACAAATCCAGTCTCACACAGACCTATTGCATCTGCATACCCAACACATAAACACACAAAAACATACTCTGAGGCTCTAAATAAAAATCTGCCTAAACAGCAAAGACCTCCTAAGCAGATATCCAAGCAACAGCCACCCCTCAACAATACCCACGAATCACATATCTCACAAAATCAGTGTGCCTCACAGTCACAGCCCTTAAGGCCAAACAACACACCAAATACACTTGTTATAGGGGACTCTATTGTCTGGCATACTGACATCCCGCTCACCAGACTGAATAAGGAGAAGGTCACTGTAAGCTGCCTGTCGGGTGCCAGGATCCGCCACATAACGCAAGCACTCAGGTCACTCCAAAGCAAGTACATGTATGACTTTGTCATTGTCCATGCTGGTGTGAATGACCTGAGACGTACCTCCCTGGACTACATGAAAAGAGACATAGAGGAGCACTCTGACCATGTAGCCCAGGCTGGTATGACCCTGACCTTGAGCAGCATCTTGCCCTCACCAAGAATGATGCCACAGTATAAAGACAAAATGATCAGTTTCAACAATTGGTTAAAGTATTGGTGTCATTCAAAGGGGATCCAGTGTCTGTCAGCCTGGGATGACATGCTCGACAAGCCACGTTGCTTCGCTAGGGACGGCTTGCACCTGTCACCCTTAGGCTTTCGTATACTGGCCAAGGCTCTTGCCACTCCCATAGTGCCTTTTTTAAGCAAGGCTCAAAGGACAAACCCACCTCCATAGGCAACCCAAGGATAAAAAAACTAAAGGTAATACTACTCAATGCCAGAAGTCTAAACCTCAAGATGCACGCACTCGAGGCTCTCCTCAGTATGGAGAAAATCGATGTCTGTGCAGTAACAGAAACCTGGTTCAAGGCTCCTGAGAGCACCCCAGCACTACCAGGTTATAACTCATACCATGCATTTCGGCCCCAAAACTTGGACCAAAGCACAAAAGGAGGGGGAGTATCTATATTCATCAAAGATACTTACACCTCCAGGTTAGTGGCACTGCACAAAGCATCGGAAACCATCCATGTGCAACTAACAGCGGGCAAAACTGCCTTTCAGTTTGTAGCATGCTACAGAACACCCTCCCTATTACAGGAAACCCCACTTCGCATTCCTGAGAACACTGGAGAATATGAAGGTCTCTCCAAACACTATGTTATTGGGTGACTTCAACTACCCAAACATTGACTGGGAAAACTACTCAAGCCCAAACACCCTCACCCAACGGTTCCTTGAATTTATAAACTCTAACGCAATGGAACAACTGGTCACCACTCCCACAAGAGGGAACAACATATTGGACCTGGTCATCACCAGCATGGGGACTCTATGTTCCACACCAGAGGTAAACCCCTCATTGGTAAGATCAGACCATAAACAAATTTCCCTGGACATCCATATCCCGTCCCCACCCCAAGCCAAGGAAATCACAGTAAAGAATTTCTCAAAAGCCAACTTTGCACTTCTCAAGACTGAGGTGGAATCCTTCAACGCCCCTGGGCCAGAGGATAATAAAGCCCAATCCACAGAATCCTTTACAAATGCATTCTACGAGTACCTGCAGGAATGCATGGATCGTGCTATCCCAAATAAAACCAAGACTCACTCCTCCAAAAACAGGAGAGAGACCGGTCTGGTGGACCCCGGCCATAAATAAGCTATACAACAGAAGGAGGAAGCTACTACATGACAGAGCAAAATCCCAAAAAGGGAAGGCATCTCTGATCAGTATTAGCAAAAAACTTCGATCCCTCATAAAATCATCAAAGGCCAGTTTCGAAAGAAAAATTGCCCTAGACACTAAAGATAATCACAAGGCCTTCTTTAGTTATGTCAGGAACATGGGCGGAAACTCCCAGATATGCTCTGAATTGTTGCATAACGGTACAAAATATACCGAACCTACAGACATAGCCAACATCCTGGCAGACAGATTCAGCGCAAACCCCCTTCCCCCCCCAAAGGAGCAAATGCCTATCCCAACTGAATGTAACCTCCCTGACATCACAGATGCACAGGTGAAAGCTGCCCTCTCCAAAGCAAAAAACACAGCATCTATGGGGACCGGACGGTGTCCCAGGCTGTGTCTTACATGAGCTCCAAGAAGAACTGAACCCTCACAGTAAGTCACTGTTCAAACTTAGCCTTACTACAGGATATGTACCCAGAGAATGGTGTACAGCTACAGTGGTCCCACTCCACAAAGGTGGTGCCACAACGGACCCCAGAAACTTTCGCCCCATAAGCCTGACTAGTCTGGTCTGTAAAGCTATGAAGCGTATTATCATGGAACTCATAAACAAAGACATTGGGAGCCTCCAGACACTGGACCCTACCCAATTCGGCTTTGTTAAGGGCAGATCTTGCCTCTTAAACCTAGTTGATTTCTTTGAAACAGTTACCAAAGCCATAGATGAGGGCAAGATAGTCCACACAGCCTACCTGGACCTCGCAAAAGCCTTCAACACAATACCCCACTCGGGCATCATAAATAAGCTTACCAGCTTAAATATCAACCCCTATATCACAAGATGGGTTGCAAACTGGCACAGAGATAGAACCCACATGGGCAGAATCGCAGGTGCCATGTCCGAATCCAAACCAGTTACAAGTGGCATCCCACAGGGCTCAGTTCTGGGACCTCTCTTGTTCGGTATATACTTCTCTGAGGTTCAGGCTAACACGGGGGGATTATGGCTGACAAAGTTCGCCGATGACTGCAAACTGGGGGCCATAATCGAATCTCCAGCTGACACAAGCATCCTCCAAAAGGGTCTCACAGAGACGGATGCTTGGTGCCAGAGCCACGGCCTCAAGCTAAATGCTAAAAAGTGCATAGTCATCCCCTTTGAGAAAAACAAGGTGCCCACAAATTACCACATAGGTGGTAATCCATTAAGTATGGAAGAAGTAATTAGAGATTTGGGGACCAACATAGATAGTAATCTCTCCTTTGATAATCACGCTGCCAAAGTGGTTAGAAAGACCTTCTATATAGCCCACCTTATCATGAAAGGGTTCGCATCTAGATCAAGAGAGGTCATTGTGCCCCTCTACTCGTCACTCATCAGGCCCATAATTGAATACAATGCCCCATTTGGGATGTACCTTACCCGACACCTGCAGCAACTGGAGAGACCCCAAAAGTACCTCACCAAGAGGATCATGGGCTACAAACAGATGTCCTATGCAGCTCGACTAAAGAAACTCCAGCTCTACTCAGTTGCTTACCGCCTACTCAGAGGCGATCTATGCCTGACGTACAAAGCCATGTCAAACCCAGAATTAATGGACATGCTCCACCTCAAAAAATCCAAGTCCCTTAGAGCTACACGCTCCAGGGACCTAAACCTCAGCACAAAAGTAAATAGGACATGCTGGAGGGACAGATTCATTTCCCAGAGGCTCCCCTCACTCTGGAATAGAATCCCAATTCATGTCAGACATAGCCCCTCGCTGACCCTCTTCAAGCGAAATTTGGACGCGTGGATGGGAAATAGCAAATTTACCCCTGGGATCTCTCCTGTGTCCCTGCTAGACAGAGGCACAGTAAACTAATCTTAAAAGGGTACCTTCTGTGACCTACTTTACAGAGGCATAGTAGGCTAATCTAATAGGAAGCGGAAGCCAAATACACTCTGGCTAGGCTTATAAATGCCCTAGGACAGATAGCCTAGTATCTACCTATGAACCTATAAGTACAATATGTAGCTGAAACGAGCTTTATAAATCACAGAATCTCTAGAAAATTGGCGTTTTAGGCGGAATTAGCTAAAGGCAGCAAGAAAATGCAGAAAAATTATACTTAATCACTCCAAAGTCTTTCTTTTGTCTCTCTGCTGCTGTAGAACTCTTAATGTCCAGGACAGTGATTTTGACAACCAGCTTAATTTTTTACACACAGAACTGGTTGACAGAGGTTATGATACACACAATATTTTAAGGAACATAGGTGAGGTTCAGTCTCTTAGATTTAGCACAGCTAAACCTTACTTTTCCAGAAAGACACATCAGGTAATGAAGGATAGAAGAAAGGATTATAAACATAGGGTTCCCCTATATTATTCTTCTGATGTTTCTTCCAATATGAATGTTATTAAGAGACACTGGGGACTTTTAACAATAGCCTGTGACATCAGTAAGCTGATAGACACTACTTCCAGATTCCTTTTTAAAAATATGAAGCAGCTTTGTTACTCCACCATGGATTCTGTGCGGCATAGAAATAAAGTCACTATGCCCTGGGGTAGGTGTTCAATGTGTTCATACATTGATAGCAATGCAAAATTTACACATCCAGACCAAAAAAGGAATTATGAGTTTCATATATTTGCTACTTGCAGTACAGAACATGTTTATTTAGCCCATTGTAAGAAATGTTCCAAATTTTATATAGGAGAGACTGATGGGACTTTAAGGGAGAGAATAAAGGAGCATGCTTGTGATATACAAAAGGGAAGCACAACTAGTGCTTTGGCAAAACATGTACTGGCTACTGATTCTAGGCACACATTAAATTTTCTTGTTATTGGCAGAGTCTATGAGACTATAAGGGGTGGAGATATAAGGAATCAAACGGACCAGATGGAAGCAAAGTGGATTATCAGGCTGAGGGGAGATTTTGGGCATGGGTTGAATGCACCTGTACCCATTAAACTCAAACTGAAGTCAAGACCACTAGCCAGATGAGAGCATTTGCCTTTGCATATGCAATTACATATATATAAAGCAGTATTTTTACTTGCTTATAGGAAGTTTTGTATATTTGTATATATATATATATATATATGTGTGTGTGTGTGTGTGTGTGTGTGTGTGTGTGTGTGTATATATATATATATATATATATTTATACAGTTTTTATGTTGCATTTATATGTACATGTTTTTATGTGTTGTTTAAATGTTTAAATAACATATATTTTAGCTGTATTTCTTTAAATTTTGTCGTCATGTGATTTAACACTGTTTCATTTTTCTACTTAAAAGCCAGTTTTGGTTCAATGTGTTTGCTATCTGATGAAGCAACAGTAGCTGCGAAAGTTCTTATGACCTACAATAAATTAAGTTTTTAACCTGGAGAGTCATGTCTTCCTTGGGTCCATCAGTGTTCTTGGATTATTTGCTTTTATTTTTGTTGGACTCTGCTGCTCTGTGAAGTTGGTGGTAGTTTTTCTTTGTATTAAAAAGGTGTTTGTTTAATTTCATGCTGGTGAAATCAAGTTAAAAGATGTTAAAATTATTTTCATTTATGTGTTATTGAGCTCCCAATCTTGTGAAATTTAAAGATGAGTGGGGTATTTAGAATAGCAGTGGGAAGTGGATGTTATTTTAAAATATGAAAAAAATGTGATAAAGCATTTACCATTCGTATTTAGTTATTTATATGTATCTATATATGCATGTATATAAGAAATAATTAAGCGTATTGGACAGCCGCATTTTTTTTGGATGGGGGGTTCAGTCATCTGATAAATGAGTGTACACAATTAAGATGTAATCAGTATGGGGGAGATTGATGAATATGTAAAAGTGAAGGGCTTTTTTGGTGTGATTGTAAAATGAATTAGTAAGATAATGTTGACAATGATGAAAGTTTTGCACTGTCTGAAAGTAATGAGGAAGAAGGAGGAAAAGGGTGTTAATGAAAAAGGGGATGAAGCAATAGAAGATGATTTAGATAAAATATATATCAGGAGGATGAAGGTAACTGTATTGAGCTATCTATATCATATTATCGTACGATGTAAATAGCAAACGCTATTTCATCATACCGATAATATCGAAACAACAAAATATCGAACAAACAGAACAGCAAATTATTTCCCTGGGAAAAAATTCACTGCTCCGTAAAAAAAAACTTAAACACAAATTTAAGTGAGGGGCTTTGCCCGCCACCCCCCCATCCCCTTCTTAAATATACCAACTCCGAGATCGCACCATAGTGGAGGAAATGGCAAAGTCCCGAAGACGGCCCACCAAATTTTTTTCCTTGGGGAAAAAATTTGATGTTCAGCGACTTCGCTATTTTGCCATTTCAACAGTATCGGATCGACTAAATAGCATTCGCTATTTAGTCCATTCAATAGCGTCATATAGACCCATATTGAGAGTGTTAAAAATGAAGAAGACATTGAAAGTGATAAGTCAGATGTTTGTGAAGGGAGTATAAAGGATGTTAGGAAAATTTATTAGGTGTTTTGTTTTCCTCCTGTGTTAGGAAAATAAATCTGGTAGGTGCTAGGGTAAGGTTGAAGAAAAGAATATTTAAAAATACATCACCAAAGATTAAAAGCAAAAGTAAAGAGTAGTTTTAGATGTGTTTCATTTTATAAAAATAGTGAAAATATGATTCTGAAGATCAAGGAGTAGTTGTACATAAACTCCGAAAAAATATACAGTTGGGGAAATAATAAAGAATAAGAAAAAATTTTAAATACTTCCCTTAAACTTAAAAAGGAGGAAAAGTATTAATTTTAGAGTGCTTTCAGGAAATGTAAATAGCATTATTAATATTGTAAGAAGGATAGGGATACTGGAATGGTGTGCTAAATGTGATGTATATATTATTCTGTTAGAGGATATAAAATTCCTGACAAGTGAAAAAAGATTGCAAATAGGAAAAAAAATGTGGTGGAAAAATATGAAGTTTAGAAAGGGAATCTTGTTCCAGAGTGACTGTACTGTATAAAAAAACAGTAAAAATATTTGGTGTAACATTGTTAAGGATGGGAAGCTTAACTATTGTAGATATGAGGTGGAGAGAATATAGAATTATAGCATTATATGTATAGGTAAATGACAGTGAAAGGGAGAATCTGTTTCATAAAATATTAGTTTATTTCGTGGTTAACATGAAAACCGTTTTTGTAAGGTACTTTAATTGTGATTTAAGAGGAAAATACAAAAAGACAGGAAAGATGTCAAAACTTCAGTCAGTGGTAAAATGTAAGTTAACTGTGTGAAATAAAAGTTAACTGATTTAAAAAAGAGGGACAGTTGGATCTGAAACTGATCATGTTGTACTACTGGAAGATTTGGGAATAGCAGATGGTGATAAACTAGAAACAGGTATTTTGGATCATTTAGTAATATGGATGGAGGTAATCGAAGAAAGTGAGTATGTTAAAATAGGAAAGGGAATAAAAATAATAAATGAGAATTTATGGGATAAATTTGAAGAGTGGTAAGCTTTGCAGTTTGGATGGATCATATAACCATGAAGGTATTTTATAAAAAACTGGTCTGAATAGTGGATTGAATTTAAAAAGAAGTATCAAGCATGTTTTTTAATGGCAGCATGATGAAAGCAAGGAAGAGAAAGTGATGAATGGAAAGATGTATAGAAATGTACTGGGAAATTTACAGATTAATACAAGAAAATATGATATGGAGAAGGAACTATATAAAAGAAATTGTGAAAAATAAAGACATCACTGTTTAAGCAGAGATATTATTTACAAGGGGGAAGGGAGGAGGTATGCATATTTGCATAAAATAATAAATGAGGATACTAGTGTAATGAGGGAAATGAAAAATGTAAAATGAGAGGTAAAAAGAACACAAGCAAACTATGAGTATTTTAGTACAGCATGTAGAAAATATGTAGAAGAATAAAAAGAATGGAAAGTAAAAATTTTCAAGAATGAGTTAAGGAAGAGTTTGTAAAAGAAATTACTATTAGTGAATTGGATGAGGTACTTAGGAAAATAAATGCTGCTTCTGTATCAGGTCCAAATGGTATAAGGTATGAAATATGCAAGAAATTTAGGGAATGACAAAGTTTATTATAAGCGTTTTGAATGAATGATTGAAAGAAGGGGTTATTTATCTGGCAATCTCCTATAATAATATTGCTAGATTTGCAACTTCATCTCCTTTTAGAACTCATCACTGTCTTAATGTAAAACAACTAGGATGGCTAGAATTTCTAAACCAGCTTCAATTTCACCAGCTTGCCCATAAGACCCTATATCAACCCACCAACACTCCAATACTCACTAGCCTCATTACCCCTTACAACAATCCTAAGACTTTACGCTCCTCTAACAAACTGCTTGCAGATCCAACAACTTGGCAGGAGACTCACTGTTCCATTTCAGTGCATTTAAAGTGTTTTTTGATTGTATCTGCTTTATTTTCTGAAAAAAAAAAAAAAAAATATATATATATATATATATATATATATATATATACTTGTTTTCCCGTCTTTCTAAGCTAGTATAGTCCAGTTTTCAGGTTAGTGCTGAATTCAGGGCTATGTTATAAGTTTCTGTGTTTACCCATACCTTACTTGGATAGAAGGACGTTTCTCTGTTCACTGTGAGAGAGGGAGCTTTGATCAGCCTATAAGGCCCTGGAGGAGTGGTTTCAGCCCAGAAATTAGTAGTTTATTGACCATTTTGGGCTAATTTCTATCTCTTTCATTTCCCTGCTATAAAACCCGCATTTGCAAGGTTTTTGTGCTAGTATACAGCTCAGCAAGCTCCTGCCTGGTGCCCTTCAGAGTTCCACAACAGCAGAGAGACAAAAGAGAGACTTTGAAGTGATTTAAGTATAATTTTTCTGCATTTTCTTGCTGCCTTTAGCTAATTTCGCCTAAAACACAGATTTTCTAGAGTTTATGTGATTCAAAAAGCTTGTTTCAGCAGCATATTGTACTTATTTTACTGGCTGCACTTTAACAAAGTCGTTTTTGTGTTTAAATTACCTGTTTAACTGTTGTAGGCTACACACTCAAGTGTGATAGCCATTTGTGTGCATTTAAAGTGTTTTTTTGATTGTATCTGATTTATTTCCTGAAAAAAACAAAACAAAAAAAATACTTGTTTTCCCGCCTTTCTAAGATAGTATAATCCAGTTTTCAGGTTAGTGCTGAATTCAGGGCTGTGTTACGAGTTTCTGTGTTTGCCCATACCATGTGAGAGTGTTCAATCTCGCTGTTTGTTTTTACACACGGGTTCGGAGCCGATCCTCGGCTCCGAGTCGGCCGCATAGCAAAGCTCTGCATCTAAGAGAAGCTCGAGACCAGGCTATATCCCACAATCCTCCCTGCCATTACTCAGATCTAGTTTGCCGCTGCAACAGGTCACATCGCGTTAGAGAGCTCAGACCAGAGTTTAAGAATATTGACAGATAAGATAGTCTTTTTTTCTTCTTGTTAGTCCTAAAAGTTATAGTTTTTGTTTGTGAATACTTGTATTTTATTTACTATAGTGTGTGTGTGTGTGTGTGGCTATAGTTATTTTGTTAGTTTCTTTCTATAGGTTTCCCTTTGGGGCCTACCTCCTTCTAACTTCTAATTCTCTTATTTTTTTTACCTCACTTCTTCAGTATGTCTGAAAAAGTTAAAAGTGGGTTCAAAAGGTGCCAGTGTGGACAGAAAATGTCCATCACTGACAACCACACCTCCTGCGTCTACTGTCTTGGCCCTCTCCACTTGCAAGAGGATTGCTCCATTTGCCATTCCTTCAGTGGGAGGGTCATGACCGATAGACGCAGGAAACTTATTGATAGGGGGCTTCTTAAGCCTGCTTTTCAAGAAGCCTTGGACAAGTCGGACCAGGCTTCTAAGTCTTCGAAGGGGTCGAAGATGTCGGTGCCCATGTCATCGGCTCCGAGTACATCTTCCAAAGTTCGCCGGTTCCACAGACTTCGGGGCCGAGCGTCGAACGTTTGTCTCTCACTGAGCCCCAGGTCTTGGAACCGGTGTCGGAACTACTGCCACAGTCGATTCTTCGGCCGGTGCCATCTTCGGCTCCTTCGACCCGTTCTTCCAGACCACTTTCTGATACTGATGTGGATCCTGTCGTGCAGAAACTGATGGAGAACACGGCTCTTTCCAGGTTGATTGCAGTTTCCTCCCAGTTGGTGTCGAAACTAGAAGGCCTCCCTTTATCTCCAACAGGTCCTCCTTCGAGACCCATCTAGTCTTCGGAGCCGGAAGAGGATGAGCCGATGATAGTGGAGCCATCGGTGCCGAAACCGTCCATAGCACGATCGACACCACTTACCTCGACTCCATCGGAACCGATAGGTGAGTCTCGGAGTCGACGATCTCTCCTTGGTTCTGTGACTGAGAGTCGTACCGACCTTTCGGTGCCGACTCTCCCTCTCAGGGCCTCGGCGCAGATCTGCTCGGCTCCGTCCTTGGGGTCGAGACCCATGGGCCCCGTGTCTCGGATTCTTCCATGTTCTTCAGAACCGGGAGAGTCCTCGGCCCAAGGTTCAGGGGCCTTTGACCTCATGAGGAAGGTTTTGTCTACACAGACAACCACTACATCGGACGCGTCTTCTCCCTCCCCTAAGGAGCCGCTCTCTGTTTCTGTTCCCACGACACATCCAAAGCGTGGAGCACCATTGTCTCAGCCATCCCTAGAGGATGCCCCCTGTTCCTCTGAGGCCTCACCGAATCCCTCCGATGAGGTCCCGAGGAAAAGATTGTGCAAGAGGAGGCACTTAGATTCCCCACAGGAATCTTTAACGTCTGAAACTGACTTGGAGGAGTCAGAGGGGTCCCCAAAATCACCCTCCGAAGATGTCTCATTTGCGGACATATTGGAGATGTTAAAACAGAGGGGTGATTGGCAGTCCCTAGCCCCCACTGAGGACAAGTCAGTGTTGCTGAAGGCATTTGGTGCTCAACCTTCTACCTCCTGGGTTACTCCGCCCTTCGATGAGTTAATGGAATTAATTGCTCAAGGGCGTGAGACACCGAACACAGTGGAACCGGTCCCTAGAAAGCCAAGTAAGTTCATTACTGCCCCCCAGGACAAGACTTACCTAACAAAAGGAGTCCCCGTTGACGCTATGGTGGTGGCAGCAGCCACTAAAAAGGAGATGTCGGAGTCTTCCTCTTCTGTTCATCCTCCTAATAAGGATTCTAGGACTATGGACAGATACGGGAAGCGTTTTTAGTTCAGCGACTTTTTCCATGCTCGCTAAACTATTTGACACATTTTACATGACTACAGAGGGATCTCATCAAGGAGCTGAGAGATACCCTCCAGGGTAACACAGATGCTGCTGTTTCAGATAAGGTGACAGCACAACTTAACACCCTTACCTCCGTAGTGAACTCGTCCATGAGGCTCATCTCGTATGCGGCTGAAGGGTCGAGTAGGGCCGCAGCTTCAGCGATTGCTCTACGAAGACAATCCTGGATGCAGCTGTGCTCTTTTGCGGAAGCCTTCAAGTCTTCTTTCGCCAACGCCCCCTTTGATGGTGCCACTCTTTTTGGGCCCAAAGTGAAAGAGACATTAACTCGGTGTGAGCAAGAAGGAAAGACTCTGTCTGCTGTCTGAGTCCGTTTTTCCGTTCCATCCAGACCGTACCCCAAAGGGCAACGAGGTGGAAAAATGTGGTTCCGTAGAACTCAGGGATCTTTCCAGGCCACACAGAGTGACCCCCCCCCCCAGAGGCAGAGGGGGGGCAGACATGTAAGACGCCACCCTGGTGGCAGAGGGGGTCCGCAGAACCAAGGCGACAGGGATACTATCCCTGGTAAGCCTTTCCAGCACTCCTGAATGGAGACCCGACTGTCCTGCTCTGGAGGCAGTCGGGGGTCGCTTGGCTTTATACCCACAGGCCTGGCAAACTCTCACCTCAGACTCCTGGGTAAAAAGCATTGTAACCAGAGGATACAAAATACCCCTTATGTCAACTCCACCCCAACACAGAAGGTCTCCAGATGTACCACCCCATCTGCGAGGTCAAGCAGCAATAGAAATTTCAAAGCTGCTCAAAAAAAGAGTCATTCAGCCAGTCCCGGCGGACCAAAAAGGATCCGGAACTTACTCAAGGTTCTTTTTAGTTCCAAAAAAGACAGGGGACTGGAGACCCATTTTGGATCTCAGCAATTTCAATACCTTCGTAAAGAAGGAAAAGTTCCGGATGGTCACGCTTCAATCGATCCTTCCATTTTTACAGAAGGACGACTGGATGTGCTCAATAGATCTCAAGGACGCGTACTACCACATCAAGATGGCCAGACCGTCCAGAGATCACCTGCGCTTCCGGCTGGGAGTCAGTCATTTTCAATTTCGAGCCCTGCCCTTTGGGCTCACCTCAGCCCCCAGGGTATTCACCAAATGCATGGCAGTGGTAGCATCTCACTTGAGATGTCTAGGATTCCGGGTGTTTCCCTATCTGGACGACTGGCTCCTCACCGCCACCACCGAGCGTCTCCTCATACAAGCAAGAAACTATACAGTCAACCTTTGTTCCCACCTAGGCATTTCTATAAACTTCAAAAAATCTGTCTTATTGCCCTCACAGCATATTTCATTTATCGGAGCGGACCTAGATACCCGTTTAACATTAGTAAAGCTCCCTCAAGTAAGGGCTTCATCCCTCAAGGAACAGGTGGTTCTTCTGCTGCAATGCAGGAAAGTCCCGGCCAAATTGGTGTTGAAAGTTTTGGGTCTCTTGGCAGCGTCCCTGATTGCGATTCCCATGGGAAGGTTGCACATGAGACTCCTACAATGGCTACTGTTCACGCAGTGGTCATTCCAACAGTTACCCCTAAAGTACGAGATCCTGATAACGGATTCCTGCAAACGGGACCTCTCATGATGGGTGTCCAGCCAGGACCTCACTATGGGTCATCCATTTGTTCTACCAAATCCGACAGCCACTATAACCACGGACACTTCCCTGATAGGGTGGGGGGGACTTTTTCAGGGAAGAACAGTCCAAGGGGAATGGTCCGACATAGAGTACAACCTGCACATAAATGTTCTAGAAATGAGGGCGGTGTTCCTAGCATTGCAACACTTTCAAACCCTCCTACCTCTAGGGACAGTAGCAGTTCAGACAGACAACATGTCTGTAGTCTGGTACATAAACAAACAAGGGGGAACCAAATCTTACCCATTATGCAGAGAGGCCATGAGAATTTGGCAATGGACAGAGTCCACGGGTCGCTTTCTGATAGCAACGCACATCCCGGGGTCATCCAACGTCATTGCGGACAGGTTGAGCAGAGCCATCCTGTTACCTCACGAGTGGTCCCTCAAACTACAAGTGGCGGAGAGAATTTTCCGCAAATGGGGCCAGCCTTGCTGCGATCTATTCGCCTCCCCGATGAATGCCAAATGCAGAAGCTATTTTGCCCTTCTACCCCCTCCAGGGGATGTCCCCAGGGACGCACTGATACACAATTGGCCCCCGGGTCTCCTGTATGCATTCCCACCTATTCCCTTGATTCCCAGATTTCTCCAGAAAGCCATGAACCTGGAAAGGACAATTATACTCATAGCCCCATTCTGGCCTCGACAGATATGGTTCCCCTTTCTTCGAGCCCATCTAATAGAGGAACCTTGGATCCTGGACCCAGTACCAGATCTACTGACGCATTCGTCGGGAGTTCTTCACCCGTCTCTTCTATCCCTCAAACTAGCAGCTTGGCTGCTCCACTTCCCTGCCTAGCCAGGTCTGATCTTCTTTCTCCGGCAGTGCAGCGCATTTTGGTTGCCTCTCATAAGGCTTCCACCACAAAACTTTACAACAGTAAATGGAAACGCTTTGTGTACTGGGTATCTAATCAACACTTGGACCCCTTGGTTGCTCCTTTACATAAAATACTAGAATTTCTTTCCATCCTTTTCCATGAAGGGGCCTCTACTTCCACATTAAGAGTGCAGTTGGCTGCCATATCCAACTTTCATGTTGGTGAGAATGGTTCTTCTATCATGTCCCACAGGCTGTGTAAAGCTTTTATGAAAGGTTTCTTCCATCTTCGACCTCCTGTCAGGGATCCTTTATTCCCATGGAATTTAAATTTGTTGTTGTCACAACTAATGTTACCACCTTTCGAACCAGCTTCGTCTTGCCCCCTGAAATTTCTGTCTTGGAAGACTCTCTTTCTTGTAGCGGTTACTTCAGCTCGGAGAGTTTCAGAGCTGCAAGCACTGTCTATTAAACGTCCTTACTTAAATTTTCACCCAGATACAGTTTCTTTACGAACAAATCCGTCCTTCCTTCCCAAAGTATGCTCTGTCATTAATATTAATCAATCCATTGAACTCCCCACTTTCTTTAAAAACCATACCAGTAAGCTGGAATATATGTTGCACAAGTTAGATGTCCACAGGCAACTCAGATTTTATTTAGACAGGACTAAAGACTACAGAAAAACAGATCAACTTTTTGTTGCATTTGCAGATAATGTAAAGGGCATGGCAGTTACAAAACGCACTCTTTCTAAATGGCTTAGTGATTGTATAGCCTTTGTGTATTCTAAGTCAAACCAGGCCTTACCCACCAAACCAAAAGGACATTCTACTAGGTCCGTCTCCACTTCCTTGGCTCATGCAGCTCGCCTACCTTTGGACACGATTTGTGCAGCAGCCACATGGTCTAAACCACATACTTTCATCACTCATTATAGGGTTGACAAAGCCTCCAAAGACAGGACATCCTTTGGTTCCACTGTGCTCAGGAACGTTCTTCCATGAGTCACTCAGGGTGACGGAGCTAGGGACGCTACCTGTGTGTAAAAACAAATGGTGAGATTGAACACTCTCACATAAAGAAGTTATGTTCTTACCATAACGTTCCATGTGGAGTGTTCATCTCGCCTTTGTTTTTACATTCCCCCCCTTTCCCTCCCTCACGGTTTGGAAGAACGAGTAGGACTAGAGTCTGGTCCACATGTCTTACCTATTCCGGGTATCTTTCTTTACCCCTAGTTGGTTGTCAGTGAGATGGTGTCTCTAAATGTTTTCATTCGTAGCAGTTTGTAGCCTGGATACATTAGGGTTATTGTTTTTTTCTGGTTTGCTTGCAAACTAGATCTGAGTAATGACAGGGAGGATTGTGGGATATAGCCTGGTCTCGAGCTTCTCTTAGATGCAGAGCTTTGCTATGCGGCCGACTCAGAGCCGAGGATCGGCTCCGAACCCGTGTGTAAAAACAAAGGCGAGATGAACACTCCACATGGAACGTTATGGTAAGAACATAACTTCTTTTTACTTGGATAGAAGGAAGTTTCTCTGTTCACTGTGAGAGAGGGAGCTTTGAGCAGCCTATCTGTCCCTGGAGGAGTGGTTTCAGCCCAGAAATTAGTAGTTTATTGGCCATTTTGGGCTAATTTCTATCTCTTTAATTTCCCTGCTATAAAACCCGCATTTGTGCGGTTTTGCGCGCCGGGCAGCGCCGGTTAGCTAGGGTATAACTATTCCCGGCTCCACAAAGTCTACTCTTCAATTTTTCCCTTGGAACTAGACAAACTTTCACTTCTCATCCTGGCACTTGCTCAAAACTTATAGTAAGCACTTATAAACCTTAGCACTAGATCTCCCTATACTGTAGAGAAGGACAAGGCTCTCTATTCGACCTTACCTGCCAATCAGTAAAACAGTTCACTGTACCTACCCAGGCATGTCCAAAAGGCAGTTTCAGGTGTACTCTCCTGTCCAACTGGTGATTCTGGGCATTTTGAGGCAATGTTACAATTGCCTTATGTACACAGACAACCCACTCCTCCTTCCAAAAAACACTAATACATGTGAGAGATGCAATTATGCAGCCAGACTGGAGGCTAAGCTCTCTCAACCCAAGACTGGACCAGTCTCACATAGACTTATGAAACCAGCACCGGCAAAAAACACATATAAATACATGAAAACATACTCGGAGGCTCTAAATAAAAATCTGCAAAAGCAACAGAGACCTCCAAAGCAGACATCCAAGCAACTCCTCCCCCCAACACAAACCATGAAACGCATACTTCACAGAACCAGTGTGCCACACAGTCACAGCCCTTAAAGCAAAATAACATACCCAACACACTAGGTGACTCTATACTCAGGCATACTGACGTCCCACTCAGTAGGCTGAACAAGGAGAAGGTTACTGTTTGCTGCCTGTCTGGTGCCAGGATCCGCCACATAACACAAGCACTCAGGTCACTCTAGAACAAGTACAGATATGACTCTGTCATTTTCCACGTTGGTGTGAATGACCTGAGCCATACCTCCCTGGACTACAGGAAAACAGACATGGAGGAGCTCATTGATCATGTAGCCCAGGCCGGTATGACCCTGACCCTGAGTAGCATCCTGCCCTCACCAAGAATGATACCACGGTATAGAGAAAAATGATCAATTTCAACAATTGGCTAAGCTTCTGGTGTCATTCAAAGGGGATCCAGTGTCTGTCAGCCTGGGATGACATGCTCAACAAGCCACGCTGCTTCGCTAGAGACGGCTTGCACCTGTCACCCTTAGGCTTTCGAATACTGGCCAAGGCTCTTGCCATCCCCATAGTGCCTTTTTTAGGCAAGGCTCAAAAGACAAACCCACCGCCGTAAATAGCACAAGTAACAAAAAACTGAGGGTAATGCTACTCAATGCCAGAAGTCTAAACCTCAAAATGAACACACTTGAGGCACTCCTCAGTATGAAGAAAATCGATATATGTGCAGTAACAGAAACCTAGTTTAAGGCTCCAGACAGCACCCCAGCACTACCAGGCTACAACTCATACCATACATTTCAGTTACAAAACCTGGACTGAAATAAAAAAGGTGGGGGAATATCCATATTCATCAAGGATACCAACACCTCCAGGTTAGTGGCACAGCATGATGCTTCAGAGATCATCCACGTGCAACTAACAATGGGCAAAACTGCTATTCAAATTATAGCTTGCTACAGATCACCCACCATGTCCCAGGACCCCCACTCCGCATTCCTGGAAACACCGGGAAACATAAAGGTCCTACCAAACACCCTGATATTGGGTGATTTCTATTACCCAAACATTAACTGGGAGAACTACTCAAGTACAAACTCGCTTGCGCAACATTTCCTAGAATTTATAATCTCAAATGCCCTGTATCAACTGGTCAACACCCCCACCAGAGGTGACAAGATATTGGACCTGGTCATCACCAACATGGGCGACCGGTGTTCCACACCGGAGGTCAACCCCTCACTGGTTAGATCGGACCATAAACTAATCACTCTGGATATCCACATTCCTCCACCATCCCCCGATCAAAGAACCCACCGTGAAAAACTTTTCAAAAGCAAACTTCACATTACTTAAAACCGTGGTGGGAAGTTTCAAAGCCCCTATGCTAAAGGATAACGCTGTCCAAGCTGCAAAATCCTTTACTAATGCACTCTACGGGCACCTACAAGAATGCATGGATCATGCTATCCCAAACAAAACCAAGACTCACTCCTCCAAGAAAGGAAACCAGTCTGGTGGACCCCTGCCATAAACAAGCTGTACAGTAGAAGGAGGAAACTAGTACAGAAAAGAGTAAAATCCCAAGAAGGAATTCTCAGATCTGCTCAGAGTTAGTGCAGAATGGATCAAAATACACTGAACCGACTAATATAGCCAACATCCTGGAAGACAGATTCAGTGCAGACTTCACCCCCCTCTCACCCCAAAAGGGCCCATAACTATACCAGAAGAATGTAGTGCCCCTGATATCACAGACACTCAGGTTAAAACAGGCCTCTCAAAAGCCAAAAACACAGCATCAATGGGACCGGACGGTGTCCCAGGCTGCATCCGACATGAGCTCAAAGATGAACTAACCTCTCACCTAAATGCACTATTTAAACTCAGCCTCTCCATAGGCTACTTGCCCACAGAGTAATCTACAGCAACAGTTATTCCACTCCACAAAGGTGGAGCCACAGCGGACCCCAGGAACTATCGCCCTATAAGCCTGACTAGTTTGGTCTGCAAAGCTATGGAGCGCATCATCATGAATCTCATTAACAGAGACATTGGAAACCTCCAAACACTGGACCCTACCCAGTTCAGCTTTGTTAAGGGCAGATCATGCCTTCTAAACCTGGTGGACTTCTTTGACACAGTTAACAAGGCTATAGACAAGGGAAAGGTGGTCCACACAGCCTACCTAGACCTTGCAAAGGCCTTCGACACCATTCCCCACTCAGGTATTATAGACAAGCTCACCAGCCTGAACATAAACCCCTACATCACGGGATGGGTTGCCAACTGGCTGACGGACAGATCCCACATGGTGAGAGTTGCATTCCCCAGGGCTCAGTCCTAGGACCCCTCCTGTTCAGCATATACTTCTCAGAGGTACAGGCAAGCACAGGAGGACTATGGTTGACCAGGTTCACAGACGACTGCAAACTAGGGGCTATAATTGACTCTCCGGCTGACACAGACATCCTCCAAAAGGGTCTCACTGAGACAGATACCTGGTGTCAAAACCATGGCCTCAAGCTAAAAGACAAAACGTGCACAGTCATCCCCTTTGGTAAAAACAAAGTATCCACAAACTACCACATAGGTGGTAGCCCCCTAAATACGGAAGACGTAATAATGGATCTGGGGACCCAAGTAGATAGTAACCTCTCCTTTGATGTCACATTGCCAAAGTGGTTAGATAATCCTTCTATGTGGCCCACCTAATCACAAAAGCGTTTGCATCCAGATTGAAAGAGGTCATTGGGCCCCTCTGCGCATCACTCATCAGACCCATCATAGAGTACAATGCCCCATTTGGGATGTACCTTACAAGACACCTGCAACAACTGGAAAGACCACAGAAGTACCTCACCAAGAGGATCACTGCCTCAAGCAGATGCCCTATGCAGCTCGACTGAAGAAACTCCAGCTGTACTCATTTGCATACCGCCTACTCAGAGGTGATCTCTGCCTGACATACAAGGCCATGTCCAACCCAGAATTGATGGACATGCTCCACATAAAGAAAACCATATCCCTTCGAGCCACACGCTGCAGGGATCTAAACCTCACCACAACAATAAATAGGATGTGCTGGAGGGATAGATTCCTGTCCCAGAGACTTCCCATGCTCAGGAACAAGATTCCAGTCTACATTAGGCAGAGCTCCTCACTAACACTCTTCCAGAGAAACCTTGACGTGTGGATGGGAAATAGAAAGTTTACCCCAGGGATCACTTCAGTGGCTCTGCTGGACAGAGGCACAGGGAACTAATTTAAAGGGGCGGTGAAAGCCAACACATTCCAGCTAGGTTTATGAATTCTTTCGGGCAGATAGCCTAATACCTACCTATGAACCTATAATACTGTTGGAAAGCACTGGAATCTTCTACCCACTGAACTCTTATTTCTGTTTTCATTAGCACTTTTTAAACAGAACCTAAAACTATTCCTCAATACACATTGGTTATGCCCCTGTACTAACCCTGACTAACTTTCTTCCTTTACACTAATGAATACTCTTCACCTTTATAGACTTATCCTTAAAGAACAAAAAGACCATGTTATGGCAATCTAAATATATGTATATAGTAACATCTCTTGTATATTACCTATTACTGTTTGTGTTATACTCACGATGAGTACTGTGTTTTTTATTAACAACAGCTGTTTAAGCTTGGACTGTTGCAACATTCTATATAGTATTTTTGTATCTGTCTTGGAGCTTTTCTCCCCGGACCTCTACTGAAAATGGACATGTATCCAGTTAGACTAGCCCGGTCAACAAATGTAAAATAAAAAAATAAAATAAAATAAAGGGGTTATTTATGAGCAGTTATGTAATGGGATATTAAAATTTATATGGAAGCAAGATGAAAAGAATTTATTAAAGAATTGGAGACCTATCACAGTAAATAATGCAAATGATACAATTTTTATGAGAATAATACAGAGGAGAATGGGTCTATATTAGAAGACCGACTGTTAGGTGATCGAACACCTAAACATTGATCTTCTAATATCAAAGCCCACAATGTTGAATGCCCCAGGGAAACACGTCCCTCTGCCACAATACAAAAAACATTACTTTACATCCAATTTAAGTGGGGGGGTGCTTTGCCCCCCCCCAACTAAATTTACCGACTCTGAGATCGTTCAACAGTAGCGAAATAGCAAACTCCGGCGAATGGCCAAGGGAAATCTTTCCCTGTGTTAAATCGTCCATTTGCCATTTTTTGCTTTCGATTTTAGAAGATCGATGTTAAGGTGTTCGATCACCTAAATATTCAGTCTTTTTAATATAGACCCAAGAGAATAGATAGAAGGATGAAAGAAAGTATATATGATACAAAAGTAAAATATGCTAAGAATTATTATTGGTGGTTCGAGAAATTGTGGACAATATTATAAGTAAAAGTGAAGATGTGAAACTTATGGAAGGTGATATTAGTAAGCATTTGTTACAATAGGACATTATGCTTTGTGGGATGTTATGGAAAATATGGCATAGGTAATAGAATTAGGAGAGTGTGTAAGTCAGCATATCAAAATAATAGAATGAGAATGTTGGTGAATGGATGGCTAAGTAAAGAAATATGCATAAATTGTCATCCCTTGAGTAGGATATTGTTTGTATTAGTAATGAATACAATAGTGAGTGAAGTAGCTTATAAAATGAAAGATGCTAGATATGTGATGCAAAGGAAATGGTGATTCCATCAGTTTTCACATATACAGATAATATAGTTGCTAAGAATAAAGTATGGATGAGGGAAGTATTGGTTGTCTGAATGGATGCTTAAAGAAAATGGGAAGGATCTTGAATAATGATAAAAGTAAGGGTTTGGGTGATGACGTGAAAAGTGGGAGTTGTATTTTTCAATGAATGTGGTATCTTTGTTAAGGATAAATTTTGGGATTATTATGTCATGAAGGAATGGGAGGGTTTGATAAAAGAAATTAAAGAACCCCGTCTTATGTGGAGGACTTTGAAATTAGTATTTAAAAATGTTTTATCTCGTGAATTTTATTTTAATGGGAAAAATAGCACATGTCAACTGGTTATATTCTCAGAAAATATGAAACATAAATTGTACAAATAGTGTTTTCTTTCATATTTATAGGAGTGAAGATGAAGGGGGTTGGGTTTGTTAAATTTGGTTGTTTATTGTGCTTCTTTATACTTGTATAGAGTATTAACACGGGTAAAAGAAAAAAAATGAGAAATAAATTGTGAAATGGTTAAATATAGGTATAAAATCTTGGGAGATGATGAGCATAAGAAAAAGAGGTAAAGGTTAATTAAATGGATGAATTAAAAATTATCAAGAAAAAATACCAACTTGGAAAATGAGAAATGACGGTATAGAGAAGAATAGAAGAATATGGTGCAATAATGTGATGAAACATTATTATTATTATGTAAATCCATGAGAAAATTTAACAGAAGTAGTAGTAAAAGCCATTAAAGTAAGGGAAGTGTGCTGTACTGAGATTGTAGAGTATTAGGATTTACTATGGAGACTAGTAATAAATAAATTACTGGTAAAGGGGAATATGCCCTTTAAAAAGAAAGTTGAAAGAGTGTGTTTATTTTGTCAAGAGGAAGAGACAACAGAAATGTAAATGACTGGTTAAAGTCTGGAAAAAGTTGTGTGAATAAAAATGTTTTTGAGACTATTAATGACTTAATATAGATATGATTATGTATGGATATTATAAAAGCAAAAGAAAAAAAGAATTTGTAAGAAAGGTTTATAAGAATTTATTTTATACAATATGGGTTATTTGGAATTAAAGATTGAATGAAATGTTTAATTGTAAATCGATTTTGGCTGACATATTGCAAAAACTATATTTTGGTTGTGGAATAAGCAGTAGGGGTCAATTATGGAGGAATGATAGTGATTATAGTATATAGGAATATATAGATATGTACCTGTAGATATATGTATGTTTTCAAAATATGTAAATGTTTTGTTTATGTTGTGTTAAATAAAAGACCCCTACTCCTTTTGATAGCTGCCATGGGATCTTGTACATAAAGGCTACCACCAGCTCAAGCAGATGGGAACTTGGTTTAATGACTTATCTAAACAACACCACACTCAGAAGTGCAGCACTCTTCTTATGCTATACTGCAGTATCAGCAATTGATCTACCTAGTATTTGATAGAACCCTCAACTTTCTGCACCAAAGGTGAATGTGCTTCACGTTACACTGCTGACACTGAATAGAGAAAATGAATAGAGGAATGTTGCTCTCTGTAAAAATAACATTTTTGTCACATCCAGAGTGGCCTTGTCCTGGTAGTAGAAGCAGCTGTATTACACAATGATCAGCATTCCAAAGTGCAGCAGGCAGCAGGCATTTCACCATATCATGGCAGCAAGATAAACTAAGCAAATCTAGGTGTAGTAAATCTGACTTTTTTTATTAATTTTTCAAATTTAAAAGCTATGTTTTTGTCACTTGAAGTTACAGATGCTTAATAGAGGGACTTAGTGACCCTGATTTTGCCTTTTTACTGACAAAGTAAAGACAGAGAAGCAATTTAATTGTTGGAGATCATGGTATGGAGGAACCATTTTTGCCACTAGAGCTGTAAGTATTGATATCCTTCTATTCATATGCTGCAGTATTTATAACATGAGGGAGTCCATCACCGGCTAACTCTTTTATGTCTGGCCAGTATTCAAATGTCTAGGGCTACTGTGAGGTACGTGCGATGTTGCACAGAAGCAGAATGTATGTCAGTCATAAAGTGACATCGGGTATAAAGGGGACATCGGCATGCAGTAGACCTCAGAACTTTTCTGCCGCCTGTCCGATCATCTGCTCCGGTCATCGCTCGTCAGACAAGTTGTGAACCTTGGTTCAGTTAAGTGCCCCATCGGGGGGGGGGTTATTACTATCTTTGGCTACTATGTGTTTTTGTGATTACATGTTAGCTAGAAGGGCAAGTGTCAGTGTGGAAGGCAGATTCCACATAAGGACTCTCACAACCTTTGTTTATTTTACCCAGGCCCTGACCACAACCATACTACCTGTTCTATCTGGAAGGCCTTTGTCCCCAAGACCCAACATAATTACTTAGCTTCCCTAAATTTATACCTACAAAATCGGCGCCTAAAACGCCTTGTGCGTGATATGGAAGCTACGTTAGGCCCTTCAGGCAAGCCGCATGCTAAGAAGGCTAAGAAATCTAGGCCTTATTTACCTTGTGCTCCCTCTGATCCTGATGTCTCTCCCGAGGCGGATGTAGTCCCAGAGATCGCTCTGGAGGCAGTAGACACTTCTTTAACAGGTACCAGTGTGAAGGCCATGAAGGACCCTACCAACATATCCTCGAGGGAAATGCAGGTGTTTGACTCTGGTATAGGGGGGAACCACAGCTTGCTGTGACTGAAGGCTTGCATGACATTACTAAAATCATTGTGTGAAAGGATGTTCCCACCAACAATGAAGAGTGTAGGCCGATGTCAGGCCCATCCACCTTCCACCAAATGTAGGTTCCCAAAAAGAAAAAAGTTAAAACAAAACCTGTTTCTCCTGCTCCTCAGGAACAGCTACCAGATCGGCAAGCCTTTTCTCAAAGGCTGTTTAGTGCCTTTGTGGCCCTGAGACAGTCCTCAGCTCTCTCTCTCTCCCTTCTTCCTCCAGTCCACAAAAGAGGACTTCTGAGGAGTTTTCCTCAGATGATGAGGATTCCTCAGGGGATAAATCTTTGGCTTATTCAGCCTAAATTTCTTCCCCTTTGGGTTATGCCTCCCCAGAAGAAGAATCTAATGGCACTGATTCCACTGGGGGAGGATATCTCATCTGGGAAAACCATTCTTAAGATGAGGGAGTTTTTCAGATGGAATTGTTGTTAGGTGTCCGACATCTAAAAAAGGTACTATGACCTGCTGCAGATGGACTCCCCTTCCCATTCTGCCATACCTCCTGTTCTGCCAGCCTTCCTGGATGCCTTTGCTGCTGCTTAAAAGTGCCCTGATTCTCATCCTCCTACCTCTAAAAGGCCAAATAGATTTTATAAAGTGCTGGAGGACTCCAAATTCCTATTCAAATGCCCCTTTGCAGACCCTGCTACCATTCAGTATCTACAGACAAGGCCTCCAGGATGCAACCTTCCACTTTCCTGCTCCCCTCAGATAAGGAGAGCAAAGTCATGGAAAGAATAGGAAAAAAAGTTTTATACTTCAGCTACTCTGGTTTTCAAGGCCATTAACTACCAGACCCATGTAGCCAAATAGTCCTTGGCCCTTCTCTAGGACACTGGCAAACTATTTTCTGTTCTTCCTGGCTCTCCCAGTAAGGCCAAACTTTCTACTCCAGCATGTTCCTGGTACCCAGGAAGGACGGTCCTTGGAGACCCATTCTAGACCTATCCCATCTAAATACCTTTCTGAAGGTTCCCACCTTTCATTTGTTAACCTTACCCCACCCTTCCTTCTCTCATTTATCCTCAGGCCTTTATGGTATCATTGGGCATCAAGGATGCCTATCTTCAGATTCCCATTCATCTTCAGTTCAGAATGTTTCTTCACTTTGCTATTGCTTCCTCACATTACCGATTCTGGGCCTTGCCCTTTGGATTGTCTACTGCTCAAAGGGTCTTCACAAAATGTTCAGTTCCTGTCACAGCCTTCTGCAGACTACAGGGCACACAGATCTTGCCAAACCTAGACAACCTTCTTCTCCAGGCTCACACTCCAGACATCCTTCTGGAGAACCTCTCCTTCACAGTGTCACTGTTGGAGGGTCTCGGGTGCATGATCAATTGCCAGAAATCAACCTTGGTCCCTTCTCAAGACCACGTCTTCCTTGGCTGCAGGATCCAATCAGACAAGATGCTGGCTTTCTTACCTCCAGAAAAGGTCCTGTGCCTTACCTCCTACTTCCAGGACCTCTTACTTCTTCAATCCCTGACTGCCAGGGATTTACTTCACCTCCTGGGGTTCATGGCATCCACTATTCCCATGCTACTTTTAGCCAAGTTACACATGAGGAAATTCTAGTGGTTCTTAAGAACAGTATGGGTACAATGCTTCCAACCTCTGGAGTTTGTTATCCCACCCCGCCTTGCCTGAAAAAGGAGTTACATTGGTGGATCCAACAGGTTTCAAGGAATCTAGGTTTACCCTTCCAACCACCTCTTCCCACTCAGCAGCTGTACACGCATGCTTCAGACATGGGATGGGGAGCAACCCTGGGCTCATGGAGGGTCAGAGATGTCTGGTCTTCAACCCAGAAAAGGAAGCACATCAATATAAAGGAGATGAGGGCCCTAATCTTTGCTCTACAAATCTTCAAACCTCTTCTTTCCTCGGGAGTTTTAAGATGGTTTACAGACAATACCACAGTCCTCTGGTATGTCAGCAAACAGGCAGGGAAAAAGTCGTACCTCCTGTACAGACTGACTTTACAGGCCTGGGAGATTCAACTCTCTCTCCAGGCAGTTTACATACCCTCGACTCAGAATGTTGTGGCAGACACACTGAGCAGATCCGTGACTCACTCCCATGGATGAATGTTACACATGGATGTGTTTCTGGACATAGTCCTTTGATGGGATATACCTCAGGTAGATCTCTTTGCCTCTCTCATGAAGAGACAACTTCCCAAGTTTTGCGCCAGGATTCCATTACCTTGACATAGAAGGTGGATGCCCTGTCTTTCTGTTGGAAAGGGATGTTTTTGTATGCATTCGCCCCCTTCCCACTTCTCCAAAAGGTCCTGTTGAAAATCCAACAGGAGCAACCAAAAATCTTGATGGTGACTCCCTTTTGGCCAAGATAGCATTGGTTCCCTCTTCTTCTGCATTTAGCCAAAGGCAGTCACCACAAGTTACCACACAGAATTGAGATACTGACACAGGACAAGGGAACGTTAGTACACCCACAGATGTCAACTCTACAACTGACGCTGTGGGTGATAGGGTTTTGATTCCCTTTAGACGCATTTTTCTGAGGACATGCATGCTACAAGTTCTGCAGGAGGCTGGAAAACCCACTACTAAGAAATCCTATATTTCCAAATGGAAAAGGTTTTCCATGTGGTATCTTAAAAAAGGATTTATAATCACTGCTAGTGGATGTTCCAGTGGTTCTGCCCTACCTGTGTGAATTACTGAAGAGTGGACTGTCATATTTCACTGTAAAAGCTCATCTTTCTGCTATTTCTGCATGTCTGTCTATGTCTCATCCTTTAGCTTCCAGGTTGGAAGTTAAACTTTTCTTAAAAGGTGCCCTTCACATTGGACCATCAAGAACGCCAGTTCCTCCTCCTCGGGATCTCAACTTTGTCTTAGAAAAACTTACCCTGGCCCCTTTTGAGCCAGCAAGTTCTGCTTCTCTGCAATATTGCACCTGAAAAACAGTACTTCTTGTGGCCGTTACTTCTGCCAGAAGGGTGTCTGAGTTACAGACTCTGATGTCTTCTTCCCCCTTCATAGTTTTTCACAGGGATAGGGTTTTGTTACCCACTAACCCTTCCTTTTATACCCAAGGTGATAAATGAATTATCACTCAGTCTATGAATCTTCCGAACTTTTTCCCTTCTCCTCAATCCTCTAGTGTGGGGATCCTACACACTTTAGATGTGCATGGGCAATATTATTACTCGGATAAAACCAGCCCAATTCAAAAATCTGACTGCCTGTTTGTTTCGTATCACCCAAGGGCCGTGGGCCAGCTTGTTTCCAAGCAGACTATTTCCACTTGGATTTCTAAAGCTATTTCCTTCATTTATGTGGCCCATGGGAAGAATCTCCCCTCACCTATTAGGACACATTCTAATTAGACCTGTGTCTTCCTGTGGTGCCGTCTTTAAAGGCTTGGATACCTCTTCTATCCTGGAAGCAGCTACCTGGTCTTCTGTTCATACCGTCACAAGACACTAGAAGTTAGACTGCATTTCCAAGTCCAGAGCTGGGTTTGCCAGGGCTATTCTGCATGGATTTGTGGAGAATGTTTCTGCTCCTCCACCCAATTCTTCTTCTGCATGAGCTTTGGTATTCTCCCTCATGTTATGAATACTGCAGCATATGAATAGAAGGACATAGAATAGTTGTGTAAAATCTTACCATAACCATAGATGTCCTTCTCTTTTATATGCTGCAGTATTACTACCCCCCCCCCCCGACTTCCCCCTGATGCTTGCCTGGCTCCTGGTGGCATGTTTTCCTTGCCTAGGATCAGGGTGGTACTTTTTTTGTGGCATTCAGTTCTGACGTCTAGTATGTGCCAACGTCCACTTTATACCTAACACCACTATGACTGGCATGTTCTGTTTCTGTGCGATGTCGCATGTACCTGACAGTAGCCCTAGACTTTTGTATACTGGCTAGATGTACGAGTCAGCCGACGGCAGACTCCCTCATGTTATGAATACTGCAGTATATAGAAGAGCAGGACATCTGCGCTTTATGGTAAGATTTTACACAACTATTCTTTCTTGAAGTTATAAAAATTGCATTGTTGGCATGAGTGAGTGAGTTAAATAAAATGAATTAGCAACTGTAATTCCAGAATAATGAAACCTAATTTGATAAATCACAGAAATGTTGGGCATGTAATTCTGAATTAAGCTCCATAAAAACAAGAAGGGACAACATGGACTCCTTGTACACCTGAAATAACACCAGTATAAAGCTTCTTACCAGCTTCCCTAGTCCTGTCAGTAAGTGTCAGACTGAATGGCCAAAGTCTGACAGCTGTTTTTGTTTGACAACTTAAGTTCACCACTGCAATCATCCAAAATAGGGCTACGTAGTGTAAAAAATCCAATAGAGTGGCCACGGTGGTGCAGTGGTTAGCGTTGCCACCTCACAGCAAGAGGTTCTCCGGTTCGATTCTCGGCTGGGGTGACTTCTGTGACATGCTGTAGGTGGATTGGACACTCTAAATTGGCCCTAGGTGTGTGCGTGTGCATGTGTGTGCCTTCTGTGGAAGGTTGGGCGTCGGGCTGGCAATTCGACACCGTAAAACTCCACTGCCAATCATGAGCAGACAGGTGATCCGCTGTGGCGACCCCTAACCGGGAAAAGCCGAAAGAAGAAGTGTAAAAAATCCAATAGAATCAATTCCACAACTTGAAAAATGTATTTAATTGGATTTTTTACACTACGTAGCCCTATTTTGGAAGATTGCAGTGGTTAACTTAAGTCTTTTTGTTTTTTTTTCGAAGTAACGGCTGACTTAAAGGCACAATGTGGATTTCTTTCTTCAGTACTTTGCTCAACAACAGTCAACATAGCTGTTAAATGACAGTTTGAAAGCCTTTTTGACAAGTAGCACTTAGACTTTTTATTTTCTGTGTCTTCTTTCTCTGTTGTTATAAAGTACAATGCAGAATGTTCTAGCTCCACTAAGACACCCCTCCCTCCATATTGCAGCTGTCATAATAGTACAGTTTGTCTTCACAGAACAACACTAATTTGTCAGTGTGTGTTTTGCATCATGAAATGCAAAGCGTGATATTGCATCTGCAGATGAGACAGGAAAGTGCTACAGGGCCTTTTGGAATTATTATTATTATTAGTAGTAGTAGTAGTAGTAGTATTGCTATAAGGTACACTAAAAATGGCAGAGCTTCATGCACTGTATCTCAAGGTGTTAAAAAACATCATTCAGAAGTACAATTCATATATTTCAGGTTAGTGTTTATTTTTGCAGAATATTGATGTGCTGTTAAAATGTGTGTTCTACCTGACAAAATGTAAAGCAAAATGTCACATTGCCAGACATATAAGTGCTGCACTACCAGATGTTGCTTTGGGAATTAGTTTGAAGAGACACATGGATATGTAGTCAGGGATCTGTCAGTTTATCAAAAAAAAAAACATACATTGTCGAAACCCATATGATCGAGACAATATGGTCAACAATGCAGTTAACTGAAAAATCGACATATCCACACAACACCTGCCAGCAACACAAATGTTTTTGCAGGGAGACATGCCCCCCTGCACCCCCACACACCATGCTAATTATTTATACCACCTCTGAGATAATGCTACAGTAGGGAAAAGGCCAAATTCCTTGAACCTTGCTGTACTGCGATCACAGTCAGCATGGTTTGATGAACCAAGTTGTTGACTACATGGCTTTCGACAGTTTAGTCCTTCAACCAATTGACATAGACCCGCAGTCAGATAATGTTCACTGGCAATTTTTAGCCATTTGTAAAAATGCAATATTTGAAATAAATATGTAAGGAAACTGACATTTTCTGCATTAAGCAAGCAAAAGCATCCTTTAAAAATGCAAAAAAAAATAGGCCATTGTCATACCCAGTAATGACCTCCAGAGTGGGCATTGAAGTGAAATATTGGTACTCTTATGGGTGGAGAAGTGATAAAATACTTCCACAATAAACCATGAGAAGCTTCAAATAAAACTTTGTGTTCATTAGTCCAACAGATTTGTGAAAAACATTATATACAGCAAGAAACTTTGGGCCATTTGGAAAAAAAATGACTGAGGAAGTGCAAAAATATAAAGAGAAAAATCTAGAGACTTTTGAAAGGTATAAAAAACAAATATGGACATGGGAAAGAAAGAGAGATCTGATGTGGTGCAATATTTATGCAAAGGGGAAAGACAAATTAACACAAAAAGGCAGTCCCAAAGATATTTAAAGAGAAATACAAGCAAAGACATCCGGATATGACAAATTTCACAGTAAAAAAATAAGATCACAAAGAGGGAACGTGGAACAGAAGATTTGTAAAGTAGAAGTTAAAAAAAAGAATTTGAAGTTATGGAATACTTGCAAAGTGAAGAATTTAGTGTAGAAAGTCTAACACAGGTTATATAACAGCATGGTGGAACAACAAGTCCCAAAATAAGGTGGAGCAGGAGACATCTGAAGAAAAAATATGGGCATGTGAAAGAAAAAGAGATTCAATACAGTGCAATATCTAGCAAAGGAGAAAGCAAAAGTAATTAATGAAAGAAGAGCAACACCAAAGATATTTGAAGAGAAATACAGGCAAATGCATCTGGACATGGAAAATTATACAATACAAAAAGTAGGAAAACAAAGAAGAAAAGATTAGTAATGGAGAAGTTAATGAAATAGAAACTGAGGTTATGCATTACCTGCGAAGTGAAGGATTTAGTGTAGAAAATTGAACTCAGATAACATTACAGCAGGATAGATGAAGGAAGACCACAGAAAGGCACAGGTGCAACCAGCAACAAAAAGTTTAATAAAATTAAGCGCTTTTCGTCCTACTCACTGGTAGGACTTCTTCAGATAAAATAAGGGTGTTACACCCAGATTTTTATACATTTGTTCATAGGTAGGTACTAGGCTATCTACCCAAGGGCATTTACAAGCCTAGTCAGAGTGTGTCAGCTTTCACCACCCCATTGAGTAGTTAACGGAGCCTCTTTCAAGAAGAGCCAATGAAGTGATCCCAGGGGTGTATTTTCTGTTACCCATCCACTCATCAAGGTTTCTCTTGAAGAGTGTTAGTGAGGGGCTCTGCCTAATATAGTTAGGAATTTTGTTCCAAAGCATGGGCAGTCTTTGTGACAAGGATCTATCCCTCCAGCATGTTCTATTTATTGCTGTGGCGAGGTTTAGCTCACTAGAGCGAGTGGCACGCAGTGACTTGGATTTCTTTAGGTGGAGCATGTCCATCAATTCTGAGTTGGACATGGCTTTGTAAGTCAGGCAGAGATCACCTCTGAGTAAGCGATATGCCACTGAGTACAGCTGGAGTTTTTCCAGTCGGGCTGCATAGGACATATGTCTGAGGCCAGTAATCCTCTTAGTGAGGTACTTTTGTGGCCTTTCCAGCTGTTGGAAGTGTCTTGTGAGGTACATCCCAAATGGGGCATTGTACTCTGATGAGTGACGAGTAGAAGGGCACTATAACCTCTTTATTTCTAGATGTGAACCCTTTAGTAATAAGATGGGCTACATAGAAGGATTTCCTAACTACTTTGGCAATATGATTGTCAAAGGAGAGATTACTATCTACCTGGGTCCCCAAATCTCGTATTACCTCTTCTGTATTAAGGAGGCTGCCACCTATCTGGTAATTCATGGGTGTTTTGTTTTTCCCAAATAGGATGACTATGCATTTTTTGGCATTTAGCTTGAGACCATGACTTTGACACCAGGTGTCTGTCTCAGTAAGGCCCTTTTGGAGAATGTCCGTGTCAGCCAGAGAGTCAATTATGGCTCCCAGCTTGCAGTCATCGGCAAACTTGGTTAGCCATAGTCCTCCTGTGTTTGCCTGTACTTCTGAGAAGTATATGCTGAACAGTAGGAGTCCCAGGACCAAGTCTTGTGGGACACCACTTGTGACTGGTTTAGAGTCGGACCTGGAGCCCGCTATTCTTACCATGTGACTTCTGTCTGTAAGCCAGTTGGCAACCCATCTCGTGACGTACGGGGTTTATGTTCAAGCTGGTGAGTTTTTCTATAATTCCCGAGTGGGGAATGGTGTCAAAAGCCTTGGTGAGGTCAAGGTAGGCTGTGTGAACTACCTTCCCCTCATCTATGGCCTTAGTGACTGTCTCGAAGAAGTCAAACAGATTTAGTAGGCATGATCTGCCCTTAAAGCCGAACTGGGTTGGGTCAAGTGTTTGAAGGTTCCCGGTGTCTTTGTTAATGAGTTCCATGATGATGCACTCCATAGCCTTGCAGACCAGGCTAGTCAGACTTATGGGGCGATAGTTACCAAAGTCAGTTGTGGCCCCTCCTTTGAGGAGCGGAATAACCGTTGCTGTGCGCCATTCTATGGGCATGTAGCCTGTGAGTGTGCTGGTTAAATGCATGATCAGTTAAGTAATTACACCATCAATTGATCAATAAAGCTGTGTAACACTCACTTAAAAACGTTATCTCACTCTTCACTATAAATAGTCAACAAAACCTCATTCATAAATACACATTTACAGTAATAAAAAAAAAAAAAAAAAAAATATATATATATATATATATATATAAAATTCATCAGTTACTATTTCCTTGAAAAAATATGTAAACAAAAATGTCATCAATCTACATCTCTAATAAATAAATGTAATCAATATAATCAATATGTTGATAAAGAATGTATATGTATGATATCATAATATATGTAAATAAATGGATACGCTCACCTACTAATGAAAAATATTTCACCTTTTAAAACTCCTTAATTTTAATATACATAATAATAAATACACTTCACTAAGTCCTGCCAGAAAAAAGCTCCTGTCCGGAGTTGCCAGCACAATTCTAGATGCTCCAACAATAATGAATCCGGGCCGCCCCGTCCATCACTTGTCACTGAATCAATAGCCATGAACTTAAAATTATGGTCAGGATTTGCAAGAACATATCTTGCCAGAGCATTCTCTGTGTTGTGATTTCTCATGTGATATACATCCTCATACACATTCTCTTAATTTACGATCGGTTTTACCGATATAGAACGGGTCACATTTTTGACATTGCGCCATATAAACAACAGATTTTGTCTGGCAATTAAACTTAAATTTAGTTTTATAAATGACATTACTGATGAAAAAATCCCTCCCTGTGTCCATATATTGACAAGCATTGCACATGTAACATTTCAGCATTCCACTCCTTAAATTGGTTACTAACTTCTTTGTTTCTAAAATGTTTTTTAGATTCAAACCCCACTTATATATAATTCGGGGAGAATTTTGGAGTCTACCAGCAAAGTCAGGATCTCTCCTGATAACTTCCCAGTTCTTCTTCAAGATAGACAAAATTTCATTGGCATCACTACTAAAGGGAGTAATCATACTGACCATATGGTTAATGTCCCTATGAACTATAGGAAATTGTGTTTCATTCCTATTAGACACACCACTCAAAATTGGTTTATAGACAGCATTTTTTTCTTTTGTTCTGGACTTCCTCCTGCATAGCGTAAATAAGGGAACTCGGGTAGCCCCTCTTCAGGAATATTTCTCTCAAAGTATTACATTCCTTGAAAAAAATCAGTATCCTGTGACACCATACGGGCAGCCTTTACGAGTTGCCCTTTAACTACAGATTTCTTCTGATACCAAGGGTGGCTACTGATAAATTGCAGAAAGGAATCTGAATTTGTTGGCTTTCTATAAATTTTAGCCAAATAACATTTGTTTATCAAATCCTTGCTAAGGTCTACTTCCAAATAAGCCCCCCTATGGGTGTCAAAGGAATGTGTAAATGATAAAAAGTCTGTAGTGCTATTCAAATATAACACTAAATCTTCTGCCTTATTGTTGTCACCATCAAAAATTATGAAGACATCATCAAGAAAACGTGTATAAAAATAACTTTTGTCACAGATATCTGGTTTATTGAATATAAATTCGTGTTCCCAGTAAGCCATAATGAGATTGGCGTAGCTGGCAACGCATGAGGAGCCCATAGCAACGCTAATATTTTGTAAGAAAAACTTGCTGTTGAAAGTAATTTAGTTGTTGAACAAAATAATTTCCAGCATCTCTTCTTTAAGTGTTACTTCATCAAGCGGGGCCCCCCTTAGACGTAACATATAGCTAATCCATTCAATACCTTCAACATGAGGTATTGATGAATAAAGATCTTTAACATCAATGGTTAGAAAAGTCAGGTGTTCCTTGAATTCTAAATTAATTTGTGCCAAGAATGACCTCGAATCTTTACAAATATATTTTTCTTTTACTACGTATTTTTTAAGAACTTGGTCAACCCATTTTGCCCAGGGATAAGTTAAACTATCTCTCGCATCCACTAAAGGTCTCATTGGGGGGTTGTTTATGTTCTTGTGGATTTTAGGGATCCCGAATAATATCGGGATCCTGGGTGCTGGCATACTGAAATAATTAAATAAATCAAGGGGGATACGTGCTTCAGTGAACATGTCATTCAGATGTAACTTAACTTTATTAATTGCTTGATTAAGTTCATTTTTAGATACTTCTTGGTAAGTAGGACTATCTAAAATTTCAAGCATATTAAGCACATAATCTTCCATGTTCATAAATGCAAGGCCACCACCCTTGTCTGGTGACATAACACGTACAGGTGCATACTGAAGTAAATCTATTAACTGATGTTGTTCCTTACTAACATTCAAAATATAATTTGTATTACTGTTACCAGGTGTTAAACAATGTCTTAAGTCCAACTCACACATTTGCTCGAACAGTAACAATGAAGGATGTGTTGGTGGGCAAAATATACTAGGCACATGCAAGGTATTAGTTTGTACATTATTGTTCTTAGCAAAAAAAAAGGTCAAATTAAGTTTCCTCACATAGATTTTTAAGTCTTATAAGAGATTTAGCTAAGTCCGCCCTGCGAGAGGGCACAAAGGTATTTCCTTTCACTAAAAGTTCAACAAGAGACGAATATCTGGTATCTAAATAATTAAAGATCTTGAAATCGTTACCTGCATTTAAAATAATGCCTTTTAAAAAAGTGTCCGGTGTCAATGCATTCACCTCCTCCATTTGTTGTTCCTGTTCCTGCTGTTGCTGTTGGGACTTTGGGAAGGGCTGGCGTCCTTTCGACCTCAAGTTGTAACCCGAGGCTGAGTTCTGAAAATTTTGAGTTGAGTGTTCGTTCACTGTAGTAAAATGAGTTGTTTCCCCTTGATTGTTTTGTAGTTCTACCCTTGAATTAGGTGGTCTGATAATATTTTCCAGTAGATGTTCACCTCCGTTTGAACCATGAGCAGGATTAGTGTGAGGATCCATCACTGTAGTTTCATTTCGCGAGAATGGGACTTGGTTAGCCTGTGAAGGTGGAGGTTGGGGGTAAGCACCACCCTCATTGTATGCGAGGAGGTCCCAACGTAGTTTTTTATTTTTCACTTCCTAAAATTTATTTAAATGATGGTCAATACTGGAAAAAGTTCTGTTATAATCGAATTCATAGCGGTTAAAGTCAATATGCCCCTTTATAGTGTTATCAAGATTTGAGGCCTCTTGTATAAGCTGATCAGTCGTCAATTGGTAATGCTTACACATAAGGTTTAGTAATTCTAAACCTTGCTTGTTGAATAATATAAGGTCTTTATGAAAACTTGAACCTGCAACTAGACCTGTCTGGTATTGGCACGTTCTTAAGCCCTTCGGTATAATCTCCTCGCTAATACATTGGTGGAGATTTGTTATTTCAAGTTGAAGTTTTTTATATTTCAGTAAAGTTTTGCCCAAGTTCTGCAGTAATGATGAAATATTAGTTGTTCCTTCAGCCGAGTATTCCTCCAGGTTATGTACTTGCTCAGTAAGTAATAAAACGGGTTCTGATAGCCTTCGATTGAATGAAGAAGCCCCAATAAGCCCCGAGGAACCCAAGCCTAGTACCTTGTGATGGTTGTAAAGTAAGAGAATCATTCTGATTGACATTACCATTGTTATAACTTGGTAATTCTGAGCCTGTCCTCATGTTCATCTGTGAGGCTTGTACTGGATCGTTCACATTCTGTATTGGGCCATGCACAGGGTCTTCTGTTGCAGCTACTGGACGGGTAGCACTCCCAGCCCTATCAATGAGTTGGCTTTGTACTGCAACACTTTCTTGTTGGGTAGAATGACAACTCACCGTGCTTGAATCCAAGCAGGTGTTGAGATGATCCACCCATTGTGATAGTTGCTCAATGAGAATAACAAATATTCTCTGTTTGTGATACTGGAGAAAATGCACCGGGAGGGCATTCTGTGGCCATAAAAAACGACAAGCTTAAACCGAAAAGAAGTAGAAAACCAGATGAAGGATGACCACAGAAAGGCAAAGGTGCAACCAGCAACAAAAAGCTTAATAAAATTAAGCGCTTTTCATCCTACTCACTGGTACGACTTCTTCAGATAAAATAAGTGTGCAACACCTAGGTTTTTATACATTTGTTAAGTGCACAATCAATTAAGTAATTACACCATCAATTGATCAATAAAGCTGTGTAACACTCACTTAAAAACATTATCTCACTCCCGGTGAGTTGTCATTCTACCTAACAAGAAAGTGTTGCAGTACAAAGCCAACTCATTGACAGGGTTGGGAGTGCTACCCATCCGGTAGCTGCAACAGAGCCAGTTCAATTAGACTCTGTGCACGGCCCAATACAGAATGTGAATGATCCAGTATGAGCCTTACAGATGAACATGAGGACAGGCTCGCAATTACCAAGTTCTAACAATAGTAATGTCAATCCCAATGATTCTCTTACTTTACAATCATCACAAGGTACTAGCTCAGGTTTCTCAGGGCTTATTGGGGCTACTCCATTCAATTGATGGCTATCAGTACCTGTTTTATTATTTATCGAGCAAGTACATAACCTGGAGGAGCGCTCAGCTGAAGGAACAACTAATATTTCACTATTACTGCAGAACTTGAACAGAACTTTACTGAAATATAAAAAACTTCAACTTGAAATAACATATCTCCACCACTGTATTAGTGAGGAGATTGTGCCGAAGGGCTTAAGAACTTGCCAATACCCGACACGTCTAGTTGTAGGTTCAAGTTTTCATAAAGACCTTATGACATTATTCAACAAGCAAGGTTTAGAATTACTAAATGTTATGTGTAAGCATTACCAATTGATGGCTGATCAGCTTGTACAAGAGGCCTCACATCTTCATAATTCTATAAAGGGGCATATTGACTTTAACCACTATGAATTCTATTATAATAGAACTTTTTCCAGTATTGACCAACATTTAAATAAATTGAAGGAAGTGAAAAATAAAAATCTATGTCTGGACCCCCTCGCATACAAAGAGAATGAGGGTGGTGCTTACCCCCAACCTCCACCTTCACAGGCTAACAAGTCCCATTCTCATGGAATGAGACTACAGTGATGGATCCTCACACTAATCCTGCTCATGGTTCAACAGGAGGTGAGCATCTAATGGAAAATATTATCAGACCACCTAATTCAAGGGTAGACCTACAAAACAGTCAAGGGGAAAGAACTCGTTTTACTACAGTGAATGAACACTCAACTCAAAATTTTCAGAACTCAGCCTCAGGTTACAACTTGAGGTCGAAAGGATGCCAGCCCTTCCCCAAGTCCAACAACAGGAACAGGAACAACAAACGGAGGAGGTGAATGCATTGACACTGGACAATTTTTTAAAAGGCAGGTAATGACTTCAAGATCTTTAATTATTCAGATACCAGGACTGATTCGTCTCTTGTTGAACTTTTAGCGAAAGCAAATACCATTGTGCCCTCTCACAGGGCAGACTTGGCTAAATCTCTTATAGACTTAAAAATCTATGTGAGGAAACTTAATTTGACCTTTTTATTTGTTGAGAACAATAATGTACACACTAATACCTTGCATGTGCCTAGTATATTTTGCCCACCAACACATCCTTTATTGTTACTGTTCGAGCAAATGTGTGAGTTGGACTTAAGACATTGTTTAACATCTGGTAACAGTAATACAAATTATATTTTGAATGTTAGTAAGGAACATCAGTTACTAGATTTACTTCAGTATGCACCTGTACGTGTTATGTCACTAGACAAGGGTGGTGGCCTTGCATTTATGAACATGGAAGACTATGTGCTTAAAATGCTTGAAATTTTAGATAGTCCTACTTATCAAGAAGTCTCTAAAAATTAACTTAATCAAGCAATTAATAAAGTTAAGTTACATCTGAATGACATGTTCATTGAAGTACATATCCCCCTTGATTTGTTTAATTATTTGAGTATGCCAGCACCCAGGATGCCGATATTATTCGGAATCCCTAAAATCCACAAGAACATAAATAACCCCCCAATGAGACCTTTAGTGGATGCGAGAGATAGTTTAGCATATCCCTGGGCAAAATGGGTTGACCAAGTTCTTAAAAAATACGTAGTAAAAGAAAAATATATTTGTAAAGATTCGTGGTCATTCTTGGCACAAATTAACAATTTAGAATTCAAGGAACACCTGAATTTTCTAACCATTGATGTTAAAGATCTTTATTCATCAATACCTCATGTTGAAGATATTGAATGGATTAGCTATATGTTACATCTAAGGGGGGCCCCACTTGATGAAGTAGCACTTATAGAAGAGATGCTGGACATTATTTTGTTCAACAACTACATTACTTTCAACAGCAAGTTTTCTTACAAAAGATTGACGTAGTTATGGGCTACGCCAATCTCGTTATGGCTTACTAGGAACATGAATTTATATTCAATAAACCAGATAACTGTGGCAAAATGCATTTTTATACATGTTTTCTTGATGATGTCTTCATAATTTTTGATGGTGACAACAAGAAGGCAGAAGATTTAGTGTTATATTTTAAGACCGGAGTTCCACTGTGGCGACCCCTAACCGGGAAAAAGGCGAACGACACAACAACAGACTTTTTATCATTTACATATTCCTTTGATGCTCATAGGGTGGCTTATTTGGATGTAGACCTTACCAAGGATTTGATAAACAAATGTTATTTGGCTAAAGTTTATAGAAAGCCAACGTATTCATATTCCTTAATGCATTTTAGCAGTAGCCACCCTTGGTATCAGAAGAAATCCGTAGTTAAAGGGCAACTCGTAAGGGCTGCCCGTATGGTGTCACAGGATACTGATTTTTTCAAGGGATGTAATACTTTGAGAAAAATGTTCCTGAAGAGTGTCTACCAAGTTCCCTTATTTAAAACTATACAGGAGGAAGTCCAGAACAAAAGAAAAAATGGTGTCTATAAACCAATTTTGAGTGGTGTGTCTAGTAGGAATGAAACACAATTTCCAATAGTTCATAGGGACATTAACCATATGGTCAGTATGATTACTCCCTTTAGTAGTGATGCCAATGAAATTTTGTCTATCTTGTGGAAGAATTGGGAAGTTATCAGGAGAGATCCTGACTTTGCTGGTAGACTCCAAAATTCTCCCCGAATTATATATGTGGGGTTTGAATCTAAAAAACATTTTAGAAACAAAGAAGTTAGTAACCAATTTAAGGAGTGGAATGCTGAAATGTTACATGTGCAATGTTTGTCAATATATGGACACAGGGAGGGATTTTTCCATCAGGAATGTCATTTATAAAACTAAATTTATGTTTAATTGCCAGACGAAATCCGTTGTTTATATGGCGCAATGTCAAAAATGTGACCCGTTCTATATCGGTAAAACCGATCGTAAATTAAGAGAATGCGTGTATGAGCATGTATATCACATGAGAAATCACAACACAGAGAATGCTCTGGCAAGATATGTTCTTGCAAATCCTGACCATAATTTTAAGTGACAAGTGATGGACGGGGCGGCCCGGATTCATTATTGTCGGAACGCCTAGAATTGTGCTGGCAACTCCAGACAGGAGCTTGTTTCTGGCAGGACTTAATGAAGTGTATTCATTATTATGTATATTAAAATTAAGGAGTTTAAAAAGGTGAAATATTTTTCATTAGTAGGTGAGCATATCCATTTATTTACATATATTATGATATCATACATATACGTTCTTTATCAACATATTGATTATACCTGCGATAGTGGTGCTGCGGTAGCGTTGTCGCCTCACAGCAAGACGTTATCGCGTTCGATTCTCAACTAGAGCGTCTTCAGTGTGGAGGCATGCGTGAATGGGCGTGCCTTCATTGAAGGTTGTGCGTCAGGGCTGGTAACTCGGCACGTAAAAATCCACTACCAAACATTAGCGGACCGGAGTTCCGCTGTGGCGACCCCTAACCGGGATAAGCCGAAAGACACAACAGCATCAACATGTTGATTATATTGATTACATTTATTTATTAGAGATGTGGATTGATAACATATATTTTTGTTTACATATTTTATATCTTTTCAAGGAAATAGTAACTCATGAATTTTATATATATATATATATATATATATATATATATATATATATATAATATATATATATATATATATTTTTTTTTTTTTTTTTTTAGTGTAAAATGTGTATTTATGAATGAGGTTTTGGTGACTATTTATACGGTAGAGTGAGATAATGTTTTTAAGTGAGTGTTACACAGCTTTATTGATCAATTGATGGTGTAATTACTTAATTGATTGTGCATTTAACAAATGTATAAAAACCTGGGTGTAGCACACTTATTTTATCTGAAGAAGTCCTACCAGTGAATAGGAAGAAAAGCGCTTAATTTTATTAAACCTTCTGTGGTCTTGCTTTATCTGGTTTTCTACTTGTTTTCAATTACAGCAGGATAGAACTATGGATCCCCAAATTATGGAGAAACCAGTGGAGCAGGAAACATCTGATCAGTTGCCATATGAAGATACTTTGGAGTCTTCCATAGGAAACCAGTACAGATGTTCATTTGGAGTTGCACAGCAAGGAAAGGAACAGGAAACCGTGGCAACTGTGACACAGGCAGTGTTGTGGAGTGATAGCCCGGTGAGTTCCCAAATTAAAGAGCAATGGATGACACAGGATGAAACTGTAAAGAATATGGCACAGGTTGATGCTCTGGAATTTTCTGTAAAATGTCAGCAGGAAGTGGTGAACAAAGAATGTACCCTCAGTTTAGAAGAAAATGATCTAAGAGACGAGTTGCTGGATTTAATTGTGATGGACAGACATATTAAGGTCAATGAAAGAAATAGACCCAGAAAGTGAATAAAACCCAAAAAGTTAGAAGTTTGATGAAACAAATGAACACAGTAATTAGGAGTGTCCATAGAGATTCATACAATATAACAGAAGTAAATAGGATATATTATTATGCAGCTAAATTAATAATAGATAAAGTCTTGCTACAAAAACACAGGGTAGTATGGGAAAGGAAGGGGAAAAATTGAATGCCATCATGGAAGTATTGAATAGAGAAAACTATAAAGCAATTAAGACAAGAAGTGTCACTGTTAGAAAAGTATAGAAGAGGAAAACCTCCCAACACTCAGACTTGTGAAAGATGCACTTATATCACCAAACTGGAAGCTATGCACTCTTCAGCCAAGACTGGACTAGATAGTCAAGAGGAGAAGGTTAACACCTGCACCATACCACATGGAATACACAGCCCTCCAGAACACCCAACATCACAGCTTTCACATAAAAACACAAACTACACACCCACCTTCGTGGAGGCTGTCAATAGAAATTTACCCAAACAGCAGAGACCTCCAAGACAGAAACGCACTCGACCACCACAACACAGCACAAACCACAGGACACACAGCTCACCTCCACAGTGTGCCCCTCAACCTAAGCCCCTAAGGCTAAACACCTTGCCCAATACACTAATCATAGGTGACTCAATAGTGAGGCACACAGATGTCCCACTCAATAGGTTGAATAAGGAGAAGGTAACAGTCAACTGTCTGTCAGGTGCCAGAATCCAACACACAACACACGCACTCAGGTCACTCCACAACAAGTACAAGTATGACTCTGTCATTGTCCATGTGGGTGTGAATGACCTGAGACACACCTCCCTGGACTACATGAAAAGGGACATGGTGGACCTCTTGGATTATGTGGCCCAGGCAGGTATGACCCTAACCCTAAGCAGTATCCTACCATCACCCAGAATGATACTGCAGAGCAAACAAAAAATTATTGACTTCAACAATTGGCTAAGTTTCTGGTGTCATTCTAAGGAGATCCAGTATCTGTCTGCTTAGGATGGCATGATTTACAGAACTCGATGCTTTGCCAGAAACGGCCTGCATTTGTCACCTGTGGGTTTCCGGGTACTGGCTATGGCTCTTGCCATCCCTATAGTGCCTTTTTAGGCGGTGTTCCAAAGACCAAATTACCACCATAACAGCTATAAATAAATGCAATCTGAGGGTCATGCTGCTCAATGCTAGAAGTCTAAATATCAAGATGCACTCACTCAAAGTGCTCCTCAAAATGGAGAACATCAACATTTGTGCTGTAACGGAGACCTGGTTTAAAGCGGCAGAAAGCACTCCTGCACTACAAGGCTATAACTCATTCCACACCTTTCAGCCCTGAAACATTGACCAAAGCTCCAAAGGTGGTGGTGTCTCCATATTCATAAAGGATATGCACACCTCCAAACTAGTAGCCCAGCATAATGCATCTGAGATACTTCAGGTAGAACTAACATTGGGTAAGATGGCGATCCAGGTCATAGCCTGCTATAGGTCCCTAACCATGTCCCTAGACTCTCACTCCATGTTCCTAAGCACCCAATCTGTCAAGGTCCAACCCAACACTCTCATATTAGAAGATTTCAACTACTCCTCCATCAACTGGAAAAACTACTCAAACACCGGTACACTGGCCCAGCGCTTCCTGGAATTCATCAATTCCAATGCTCTGGACCAGCTCATTTTGACCCCCACTAGAGGAAGCAACATCCTTGACCTGGTTATTACTAACATGGGCGACCATTGCTCTACACCAATATTCAATCCCTCCCTGGTCAGATCCGACCATAAACTAATCACCATGGAAATCCACATCTCACCCATACCCCCTGCAAAGGTAACTACCTTGAAAAACTTCTCCAAAGCTGACTTTGGGCTTCTAAAAACTGAGGTGGTTAACTTCACAGCACCCATGCAAATGGAAAATAGCTGCATGACTGCTGAATCGTACACCAGTGCACTGTACATAAATGCATGGAACTAGCCATACCCAACAGAACCAAGATGCTCTCCTCCAAAAAAGGAAGCCAATCTGGTGGTCCCCTGCCATTAATAAACTCTACAACAGAAGGAAGAAACTGTTGCAGAAAAAGGTGAAGTCCCAAGACTGGAAAAACTCCCTTATGAGTCTCAACAAAAAGTTGAGATCCCTCATGAAATCCTTCAAAGCCGGTTATGAAGGCAGAATTGCAGTAGACACTATAAATAATTACAAAGCCTTCTATAGTCATATCAAGAACCTCCACGGCACTACCCAGATTTGCTCTGAGTTACTGCACAATGGTACCTCCTATACTGAGCCAACAGATATTGCCAACATACTGGTCGACAGATTCAGTGCCAACTTTACCCCCTCCAAAGGACCAATTACAATACCAGAAGAATGCCAGGCACCCAGCATTTCTGCAGTACAGGTTAAAATTGCATTCTCCAAGGCTAAGAATGCAGCTTACATGGACCCGATTATATCCCTGGCTGTGTTCTACATGAACTACAAAGCGAACTAGCACCACATCTGTGTGCTCTGTTCATTCACATCCTCACCTCAGGCTTTGTCCCTACTGAGTGGCGCACTGCTATAGTCATCCCTCTCCATAAAGGGGAAGAGACTACAGACTCTGGGAATTATTGCCCCATTAGCCTGATGAGTCTGATATGTAAGACTATGGAGCGCATCATCATGGACCTGATTAAAAGATATAGGAAATCTACAAACTCTAGACCCCATGCAATATGGCTTTGTGAAAGGGAGATCATGCCTGCTCAACCTGGTTGACGTCTTTGAGTCTGTCACCAGGGCTGTGGGTGAAGGTAAGGCAGTGCATACAGCCTACCTCGAGAATTGTTGATAAAATCACCAAACTAGGCACGAACCCCTATATCACTAGGTGGGTTGCAAATTGGCTTACAAATAGAACACACTGTGTGACAGTAGTTGACTCCAAGTCAGACTGCTGACCAGTCACGAGTGGAGTCCCACAGGGATTGGTCTTGGGTCCTGTCCTGTTCAGCATCTACTTCTCAGAAATCCAGGCCAACACAAAGGGACTGTGGCTGAGCAAGTTCACAGATGACTGCAAGATGGGAGCCATTCTTCACTCCCCAAGTGATGCAGACATCCTACAGAAAGGCCTCAATGAGACCAGTGACTGGTCTCGAAACCATGGCCTTAAGCTCAATGTCAAAAAATGCGTTGTCATCCCCTTTGGTAAAAACTCAGTTCCCACTAATTACTACATCGATGGGAGCCCACTGAACACTGAAGGCATTATGAGAAATCTGGGGATGCAGGTTGACAGCAACCTCTCCTTCCACCACCACATTTCCACTGTGGTTAGAAAGCCCTTCTATGTGGCACATCTCATTACCAAGAGTTTTTCATCCAGGAAGAAAGAGGTTATCATCTCTCTCTCTACTCTTCCCTCATTAGACCAATCATTGAGTATAATGCCCCATTTGGCATGTACCTCACTAGACACCTGCAACAGCTGGAGAGGTCACATAAGTACCTCATGAACAGGATCCTAGGCATTAAACACATGTCGTACATGGACAGACTCAAAAGACTCCAGCTATTCTCTGTCTCATATCGCCTGCTTAGAGGCGATCTCTGCTTGACTTGCCATGTCCGACCCAGCTCTGTTAGAAATGCTACATCTAAAGAAATCCCAATCCCTCTGCACAACATGCTCCAGAGAGACATCAACCTCATTACGACAATCAACAGAACATGCTGGAGGGACAGGTTCCTCACCTACAGACTGCCCATGCTCTGGAATAGACTTCACATACATGTCAAGCAGAGAACCTCGCTGTCCCTCTTCAAGAGAAATCTTGATGAGTGGGTGGGTAATAGAAAGATGTTCTTCGTATTTCACTGTTGCAGTCATCACATTTGGGTTATCCCTGCCAGGGTAGCTCTCCGCCGGCCCGAAAACCAGAGACTTAGTATTTTTGCGTCGGTTGTTGTTGCTTGAGGACTGATGTCAGGTCGTCAGTTGTATAAAGTAAGGCAGCTGATGCCATTACATCAGTCTTTCTTGCCGTGGAGCCCAAAGCAGAAGCAGTTTGCACGAGTGCCAGTCGGCCACTACTTGAGTTTTTGTCTACCAAATTGAAGTTGAAGTCTTCTAAAGCTAAGTACCCTGTTGGGGATCCTTTTTTCTTGCACTAACTGATGTCAGAAAAAGTTAATAATTCCATACCAAGCTTTCCACTCTTACTGTGTCACTTGTTTAGGCCCAGACCATGATTTCCCCCATTGTCGCTTCTGTGCTTTGTTCAATGACAGAACTATCCATCGTCGGGCCCTTATTGTATCCAGATATTTTCACTTACAGTCCTCGAATTCCGATATGGCTTTGGTAAAGTCATCCGATAGCAGAACCTCCGAAAAAAACGTAAAGATAAAGACAGAGACAGACCGCACAGGTCCAAACCTACCGACGACACTTCTGTTAAGCTAGTCATCAGTACTCCGGTACTCAGTGAGGCGCTTTCATAGCCCCTGATGCCTGCTTCTGTTGATTCGCAGGCTGCTATCGAGACCCTTTTGGTGTCTGGTATGCTGCAAAACTCTTCTTCAACTAAGGATCCTGTGGTTGTTTCTACCTTGGATGGGTCCGGAGCCGCTGAGCAGGCACAGGCTTCCGAGGAAGCCTTTTGCACTACCGAATCTCGACACAAACCGTCTTCTTTCGCGACTACCATTCTTTCAAAAACGACCGAGTTTCTTAGGCCCAGGGTATGAACCACACCCAAGAAACCGACGACCCACTCTCAGGCACCTGCTACCTTGCCTCAGTCTCAAATGCTTAAAATGGCAGAAGACCTTATCCTGCTGATCAGGGGAAGCCAAGCTACCCCCTCCAAAAGGAAAAGAGATCTGTCCCCTGTAGTTGTGTCTGAACAAGAGTCAGATGAATCTGATGTATCTGAATATGAAGACATGCAACCCCTCTCCACTTATGAGGATTCTGATGCAGAGGATTCCATTCCTTCAGCCTCTCCCCCAGAGGATTTTTCCTTTGGGGAAACCCTGCAAACCAGACAGGTACTACAGAGTGACTGACTCACACAAATATCTTTTTAAAAATACTACAGCTGACCCTGAGGTCATTTCTCAGGGGCCAAAAGGGATTAAAGCAACCTCTGCTAAGAATCCCACCCCCTCAGACAGGGATTCCCGAGCATTGGACCCTATGGGGTAAATAAGTATACCCCTCAGCTACTCTTGCTATCAGGGCACTAAATTGTCAGTTCCATATGCTGACATTTCAGCAACATACCTTCGAACTCCTTAAATTAAAAATGTCTTCCTCTCCTGCTTGGGCAGAATCTAAAGATTTTCAAGAGTTAATGCATTCTGCAGGTCAAGTCACTAAACACACCTTGCACTGTGGTTTTGATGCCCTAGAAGCTTCTTGCAGGGCAGCAGTCACTGGATCTGTCATTAGAAGGCATGCATGTCTTAAGGAACAACCCCTGCCAGACCATGTCAAATCTAAATTGTTGTATGTCCCGTTGCACAAAGATAACTTATTTGGCACTAAGGCAGAAGAGGTCTTAAAAAAGATGGAAGAAAAAGCAAAATCTATACAAACAGTTAAGGATTTTTTGCAGGTCCAGCCCCCTAGGTTCAGCAGGCATTTTCCCTCCAAACACTGGTCCTTTCCTGCTCCCCATAAACTGGCCCAGCCTAGGCCCCATGGAAACAGACTCCCCAGACAGCAGCCACAAGGAATGCAGAGATCTAAGCAGTGGACTACCTCCACTTCAAAACCAGGGAGTTCTAAGCCACCCCCTTATGGTAAGACTTCACAGTGACTCACCTCCTCCACCCTGTCCCTCTGCCCACCTTCACTTATCCCTAGGAGGAAAACTCTCCTTTCACTCAAGCACCTGGGCCACCATTACCAAGGACCACTGGGTTCTGAACATTGTGTCTCAGGGATACAAATTTTCCTTCCATACCCTTCCAACCCCAAAAGGGTTCCCAGATCTACCACCAAATCAGTGGGCAGAGGCTCAAAAGCAAATCCTTTCCCTGCTCTCAATGAGGGCAGTAGAGCACATTCCTGCAGAACAGATAGGTCTAGGTTTCTACTCCAGACTATTTCTGGTACCCAGAAAACAGGGCACCTGGCACCCCATCCTCGATCTATCCATTCTAAACACCTTCCTGGTGATCCCAAAATTCAAAATGCTCACCCTCCAGCAGTTGCTACCCATGCTCTTCAAGGATGCTTGGCTAGCCACTCTAGATCTAAAAGAGGCCTACCTCCACATTCCTATCAGGGAATCATGCAGGAAATATCTCTGCTTCAGGGCAGGATCTCAACACTTTCAGTTCTCTACACTTCCCTTTGGCTTATCTACTGCTCCCAGAGTTTTCACAAAATGTCTGGCTCCGGCCATTGCCTTTTGCAGACAAAGAGATATTCAGATTTACCCATACTTAGATGACTGTCTTACTCAGGCAGACAGCCAGGAAAAGCAGCTCAAGCACATGGCCTTTGTAAAGACCCTGCTAACCTCTCTAGGGTCACAGTCAACAAAAATAAATCCAAGCAGGTGCCTACCCAAAGGATAATCTTCCTGGGAGCAAGTCTGGACACAGCATCCCAGATGGCATACCTTACACAAGAGAAACACATTTTCCTGACAACCTACTTCTTTCAACTAGCCACCAGGCCCCAGCTGTCTGCAAGGAAGATACTGCAAGCTCTGGGGTTGATGGCATCTTGCATACTACTCATTCCATATGCCAGACTGCATATGAGGAAACTTCGGTGGTATCTAAAGAGTCTTTGCTGTCAACGCTCTCAAGACCTGGAAACTTTTCTACCTATAATTCCTTGCCTCAGAAAAGATTTTCTTTGGTGGGCAACAGCATGCTGCCTCAACAAGCGACTGCCTTTCTACCCCCCCCCCCCCACTGCCCAGACCCTCACCACAGACACATCAGACTATGCTTGGGTGCACACCTGGAAAGTGAATGCCCTGTCCTTCCCCTAGGTCAGTCTATTGGTCCATGCCTTTCCTCTCCTATCTCTCATCCCCAGGGTACTGCTCAAAATAAGGGAGGAAAAACCAAGGACCATTCTTATAGCTCCAGACTGGCCCCAGCAACACTGGTACCCCTTGCTGTGCAGCCTCTCCCCTCTGCCTCCATGGCATCGTCTTCAGATTCCAAACCTCCTGACCCAGAGGGAAGGGGAATTCATGCATCCCCAATTGCAGACACTCAAGTTTGGCAGCTTGGCTTATTCCCTAACCCTGAACTAATCTGCCAACCTCAGTAAATGGGTTCTGGATGTTATCCATGAGACCAGATGCCCTAGCACCAGAAAGTCTTATGCTGATAAATGGAAAAGGTTCTGCACCTGGATTCAGGCTAAGGGAGCCAATACGGCACAGCCCTCCCTCCCTCTCATCCTAGAATACTTAGCTGACCTACTACACAGTGGCCTCTCTTTCTCCTGTATAAAAATTCATGTCTCTGCCATTTCTGCTCATTTTCACACTGAGCAGCCCATTTTCTCACACTCTTTGATCAAACAGTTCCTAAGAGGGGCTAGCAACTTGAGGCCACCCAGAAGGGCACCAACACCAGCTTGGGACCTTAACTTTGTATTGGAAAAGCTCACCTTGCCCCCTTTCGAACCAGCTTCTTCTGCAGAGCTAAAATTTCTCTCGTGGAAGATAGCATTAGTTCTGGCCATCACTTCAGCCAGAAGAGTCTCTGAGCTGTGAGCACTCATGGCTGTGGAACCCTTCATAGTCTTCCATGCAGATAGGGTATCTCTCAGAGCTAACCCACCCTTCATGCCCAAGGTGGTGTCCAATGTGGCTCTCAACCAATCCATTCATTTGCCCACTTTTTTTCATAATACCCAAAACAAGGGGGAAAGGATTCTTCACTCTCTTGATTTGCACAGACAGCTCAGATTCTATCTAGACAGGACTAAATCCTTCAGAAAGTCTGATCAATTGCTGGTTAGCTTTGCTACAGAGGCAGAAGGCAAAGCCACCTCCAAACAAACCATTTCCAAATGGATAGCACACTGCATCAATTCCTGCTACAAACAGCATGGACAGCCTCCCCCCCAAGTGGGTCAGGACACACTCCACCAGAGCAGCCTCCACCTCTGCAGCTTTCCTCAGAGGAGTCCCTACTAGGGACATCCTGGAGGCTGCCACCTGGACATCTGTTCACACTTTTACCAAGCATTACCACCTGCCTCTCTTCTCCAAATCCAGGGCAGGGTTTGTCTCTGCAGTCTTGCAGGGCATCCTAGCCAGCCCATAGTTTCCTTGACTGCCTCCACCCATTTCCTCAGCTTTGGGAATCAACCCAAATGTGATGACTGCAACAGTGAAACATGAAGAGCATAGTACAGTTGTGTACACTTACCATAAATGTAGATGTTCAAGTGTATTCACTGTTGCAGTCCTGGTTTCCCTCCCTCCATCCCCCTTTCTTCTCTTTCTCCTTTTATTACCATTATTCTTATTGTTTTCCTTTCCTTTCAAGGGACATATTGATATTTATTTTCCACTGGTGGGGTTCTTCCTCCAGAGCCTGACCTCCTAATTGGGGCTTCTGACAGGTTAGGGCAAGAAAAACTGATGTAATGGCGTCGGCTGCCTTACTTTATACTACTGATGACCTGATGGCAGTCCTCAAGTGACATTAACTGACACAGAAATACTAAGGTCTATGGTATTCGGGCCTGCCAAGGGCTACCCTGGCAGAGATAACTCAAATGTGATGACTGCAACAGTGATTACACTCGAACATCTACATTTATGGTAAGTGTCCACAACTGTACTTTCACCCCAGGGATCACTCCAGTGGCTCTACTTGATAGAGGCAGTTGGAGCTAACGTCGGGTGGCACGATGTCCGGGCACTTCTATGGGCTAGGCTTGTAAAGGCTCCAGGGCCATTAGCCTAGTACACACCTATGAACAGATCAGCAAAAATATTCAAAAAGATAGAAGTGATAAAAGCAACATGCAGTATCAGAGCAGATCAGGACCTTTTGAGAACTATTGAAAATAATAAACTAAAAATATCAGCACAGGCAGAAAAACTTAGAAGATATGCAGATAAATATAAAAGAAAAATACAAAATAAGCAATGTACTGATAACCCAAATAGTTTTATAGAGGATTGAGAAACAAGGCAAAAGGAATTTAAACACTGCCAAAAAAAGAAGAAATAGATGCAATTTGGAGAAATACCTGTGAAGATACTGTGGAAGATAAAAAAGATGCTAAAGGGATGGAAGTAAAAGAAAGAATAAGAAGTTCAAATGTACAGGATATGAAATGGGATGAAGTAATGGCTAGAGAGATGGAAACAAAGTTAAGAAAAGCTCCTAATTGTAAATTCCCAGGCGCAGATGCAGTACCTAACGTCTGGCTAAAAGTATAAACATATTTACATAAAGATTTAGCTATGAGTAAGAACTACTTATATGCACACCCTGAACAGACACCAGCCTAGTTAACATAAGGTAAAACAATACTCCTACTTAAAAGTGAAGCTGCAAGCTATCCTAAAACCTAAAGACCAGTAATTTGCCTTCCGACAAAGAATAAACTATACACTGGAATTGATGCCAGCAGAGTTAGTTTATAGTCATTTTAGAAGAAAACTCAATCATGGCACTAGAACAAAAGGTTAATAAAAGAAAGCCATATGGAACAAAGGATCATTTGTTGTTAAATAAAGTCATAATGGAGAACTCTAAAAAGAAGAATCTAAGTATGGCATGGTTAGACTACAAAAAAGCATTTGACAGTATCCCACATTCATGGATAAAAGAGTGCTGAAAAATGTGTAAGATACATCCTACACTGATCGATAACATTACAGCAATCGTGAAACAGTGGCAGACCACTTTGCAGTTTAGCTGTGGTCAAGGACAAATTATTATTCCAGGGATAAAAATTCAAGAGAGGGTATTCCAGGGTGACTCTCTGTCACCACTGCAATTTTGTCGTGCCCTTAACCCATTAAGCTCTCCACTTAACAGATTAGATCATGGCTGCAATTTGGCTCACAGAAAACAAAGTATAAAGACTTCTAATCTTCTTTTTGCAGATGATTTAAAATTGTATAGTTCATCAGATGAGGAACTGAAAGCACAACTACAAGTGGTCGAAACATTTTCAGATAATATAAGAATGTCATTTGGTCTTGATAAATGTGCAAAAACAGCCTTTAAAGCAGAAAAGCTGCAGCACCAAGAAAACATCAGTTTGGGACAGGAATGTGATATAAAAGAACTCAAGCAAGAGGGAGTGTATAACTATTTGGGAACTGAAGGATGAACAATAAAACATGAAGAAATGTGAATAAAACTTGGTAAGGAATATTTTAGAAGACTTAAATTAATACTGAAAACAGCATTCGAAATCCAGGGCATCCTTTGAAATCTACAAAAAACTAAGTATTTTTATTCACTGTACTGCACTTTTAAACTGTGTATTAATGAATAGCTGCCTACTTTTAAAGTTTTTTAGCTGTTTTAACTGTTTTGCCATTTCACTGTTTCAACTGTTTGCTATTTGAGACTGTTTTTCCTGCACTTTGTATTTTCTAGTACTTGGGTATTTTATAGCATACGCTAGATTTAGATTTGCTGAATCTAGACTGTTTGGCATTATCTGAGTGCTAAAACCAGTCCTCTTACATTGAGAGGGCCCTCTGCACCCTTGTGGCAGAAGAGTGTAGCAAAGGACCCATCTGAGTTGGAGATTGTTGGAATAAGGCTCAGTATTGAGCATTTCCACTGGGCAGCTTGTTTGAAAATTGCTTAACTTGTTTTAAAAAAGGGTTCTCATAGTTGCTACATAAGCCCCGCGTTTGCGCAGGGTTGCACCTGTTATAACAGCTCCACAGAGTTTGGCAACCAGCCACTGCTCTACTATCTTCATATGAGCAATTCGTGGAATCTGTTAGTGTGTAGTACACTTTCACGCAGCACTGCACAGTGGAGGTAACCATTGACAGTTATAGATGCAAAAGCAATAGTAGATTTATTTTCACTTAGAAGCTGCCTGTGCAGCAACTGAGGAGTCCCTTAAATTGCTAGCTGCTTAGAGAGCACTTCAGCTGGGCTTTCTACAGCATTTGCCACTTCAACTGAAATATCCTAATCCATAATCGTCGAGAGCCCCAGTAGTACAGACTCAGCATTAAGCCCCCAATTAAACCACATACTCTCTCATTAAAGTAAGCAAATTTACACCTAGTATTATGGCTGGTCAGTTCTCCATTTCTTGTGCTAGCCTGATTGACATGGTTATCCTGAGGCAGTGTAGCAATTGCCTCATGTACACTGATAGCCCACTACTCCTAAACCACTCTTGCTCAGCTTGTTAGAGATGCATATACACTTAAGAATTTGAAATTCTTGCTCTGTTGTTCACAGAACAGTGACACTGAACAGGTTGCCAGCCCACATACTACTCCTCCTGCACAAACCAGCTCTCAACACACAAACCATCATCCATGGAGGTACTCGCCAGAAATTTACTTAAACATCAGAGATCTCTGAAACACAAACATGTTACAGCTACTACAATACCCACAGCATGCAATACACACAAAATCACAAGCACAAGTATCTCACCAAACGAGCCCCTAAGGCAAAACACATCTAAATCAAATTTGTTTTTCATAGGCGACTCCATAGTGAGACACACACATGTCCCACTCACCAGGCTGGACAAGGAGAAGGACTTTCAGGTGCCAGGATCTTCCAGATTACACATGCACTCAAGTCTCTCCACAACAAGTGCCAATACGACTCCATCATAGTTCATGTTGGTGTGGATGACCTGAGAAGTACCTCAGTAGATTCTATGAAGAGAGACATGACTGAACTCTCTGAATATGTGTCTCAGGCAGGTATGTCCCTAGCCTTGAACAGCATACTACCTTCACCTAAGATGATACCACAATATAAACAAAAAATGATTGACTTCAACAATTGGCTTGGTTTCTGATGTCATTCTAAGGGGATCCAGTACCTGTCACCCTGGGATGACATGGCATATAGGCCACGCTGCTTTGCTAGAGATGGTCTTCATCTGTCACCTATGGAATTTTGGTAACTGCCTAAGGCTCTTGCCTCCCCCATAGTGCCTTTTTTACTCGTATGTCACAACAACAAAATTCCCAATGTAAAAATATCTTCAAAAAGCAACCTCAAGGTTATGCTGCTAAACACTAGGAGTCTAAACCTAAAACTGCACTCACTGGAAGCATCCCTCACCTTAGAAGATGCTAACATCTCTGCAGTCTGAGAGGTTTGGTTTAAGGCTGTGCAAAGCACCTTGGCCATATTGCATTATAATGGTTTCCACACATTCAGAACACAAACTGAAATTGCGAGAACTAAAGGAGGTGGAGTATCAATATTCACCAAAGATAAATACACCTCTAGAATGGTTAAACAAAATGATTCCCTTGAACTAATCCAGTCCATTTGACTGTAGGTAAGAACCTTCTCCAAGTTATTGCCAGTTCTAGGATCCCCTCCATGAACCAGGATACCCACACTGCATACTTGGATCTACTTGAATCACTCAAGATTCAACCAGACACCCTGGTTTTAGGTGACTTTAAATACCCATCCATAGAGTGAGTAAATTATATGTGTAGTAAGACACTTGCCCAAAGGTTCTTGGACTTCATCAACTCCAGTGCCCTGGGTCATTTGGTTGACACCCCCACAAGGGGCCCAAACATTCTGGATCTGATGCTCACTAACGTGGGTGATTGTTGCTCCACCCCATGTGTGCCGTCTGCCTTAGTGAAGTCTGATCATAAATCAGTCTCATTAGAAGCAACAATAACATCTGACCCCACATTAGCAGAAGCTAGACTGAAAAACTTCTTCAAACCCAATTACAACCTAATATGTGACGGCATTAATAGCTTCATAGCCCTTGCCCTCACTGATGGCATGGACACCTAAACTGGGATTTACACCAGTGACTTGTATAAGCATCTGTACAAATGTATTGACTCAACCATACCTGACAGGACCAAAATAAGATCCTCAAGAAAGAACAAGTCTGCCTGGTGGACATCCGCCATTAACAGGCTATACAATAAGATAAAGAAATTGCTCTCCAGAAGCAGGAAGGAACTGTCTCTGAATTGGAAGCAGTCCCTCCTTGGCTTAAACAAGCAAGTAAGACACCTCGTAAGGCATTCTAAAGGTAACTATGAATCCAAATTAGTATCCTTCAATAAGGATAAGCATAAGGCCTTCTTTACCTATGTCAGAAACATTAAAGGAATAACCCAGATCTGCACAGAACTGGTTGTTAATGCCACCACATATACTGCTAGTTGACAGGTTCAGTGAAAACTTCCCCCCTTTTCCCTACCACATATCCCCCAAAGCATCCCTACCACCTGCCCTCCACCTAGTACCTCCAAGGTGCATGTCATATACGCCTTTTCCAAAGCAAAAAACACAGCCTTTATAGGACCTGATAATATCCCAGTCCGTGTTCTAAATGGATTAAAATAGGAACTAGCTGCACAGTTGGGTACTCTTTTTAACCACAGTCTAAGCACTGGTTTTGTACCTGGTGAATGGAAAAAGAGCAGTTGTCATCCCATTACATAAAGGAGGTATCTCCACTGATTCTGGGAACTATAGACCCATAAGCCTGACCAGCCTAATCTGCAAGGCTAAGGAAAGAACAATCATAGACCTTATCAACAAAGATATGAGAGACATCCAACACTCGACCCAACCCAGTTTGCCTCTTGAACTTGGTGGACTTTTTGAGACAGGCACCAAAGTGCTGGATGAAGGCAAATCCATGCATGCAGCCTACCTGGACCTTGCCAAAGCCTTTGACACCATTCCTCACTCAGGCATCATTGATAGACTCATCCAGCTGAAGATTAACCCATATATTGTCAAGTGGGTTGCAAACTGGCTCACCAATAGAATACACACAGTCAAAATAGGTGACTCTACTTCTTTCAGCAGACCCGTAACCAGTGGTGTTCCACAGGGATTGGTGCTGGGGCCCCTGTTGTTTGGAATCTACGTCTCTGATGTGCAGGCTAAAATAAAAGGTCTATGGCTGACAAAGTTTGCTGATGATTGCAAACTGGATGCAGTCATCGAGTTCCCAAATGATGTCAACATCCTACAAGAGGGTGCCAAAAGCATGGAGTAAACCTCAATGCAAAAAAATGCATTATCATCCATTTCGGCAAGGGTGAAGTCCATGCAGATTATCACATTAATAACAACACCCTAAGTACGTAGTCAGTGGTGAGAGATTTGGGTGCAGAGGTTGACAGCAACCTTTCCTTTGACCACCACGTCTCCACAGTGGTAAGAAAGGCTTTCTACATTGACCACCTTATAAGTTTGGGCATTGCATCCAGTACAAAAGAGGTTATAACTCCCCTGTACTCCTAACTCATCAGGCCAATAATAGAGTACAATGCTACCTTTGGTATGTACCTTACGAGTCACCTGCAGCAACTGGAAAGACCTCAAAGGTTTCTTACAAATAAAATTCAGGGTCTTAAGCAAATGTCATATGTTGACAGACTGAAATCACTGAGACTATATTCTGTGTCTTACAGACTACTTAGAGGTGACCTCTGCCTTACATTTAAAGTAGTTTCAAATCCTGCTCTAATGGAAATGCTGCACATTTGTAACTCAAATCGTATTAAGATGCATTAATTCTAGGGAACTCGACCTAGTATGTGACATCAACAAGACTTGCTGGAGAGACAGATATGTCTCACAGAGGTTACCTCTCCTCTGGAACAAACTTCCAATTCAGGTGAAGCAGAGCCCCTCGCTGACCATATTTAAGAGTAATTTAGATGACTGGATAGGAAACCGCAAATTCATCCTGGGAGTTCCACCTGTGTCCCTCTTGGACAGGGGCAGTATTTGTTGACTTAGTTCTGCTTAATACCTTGATATTTTTGGGAACAGAGGTTGTACTTGTCTAGGCTTGTAAGGGCCCTAGGGCCATTAGCCTACTGATCTCCTATGACCCTATGAACAAAGTCCAAGCTATAAACCAGTTTGTTCATGCTGTCCCTACTTACAGTTTTGGAGTGACTGACTGGCCCCAAAAGGTGTTGAATAGATTGGACAGGAAAACCAGCAGGATGCTTCATGCTCATCAAATGATTTATAAAAATCAGTGCCTACCAAGACTATATATTCCCTATTCTGAGGGAGATATGGCCTTCTCAAAATTGATTACATGTATAGATTTGCAGTCGTGGAATTGCATACATATCAGCTGACATCACAAGACCCAAACATAGTGTAAGTTTTAAAACATAAGGGGAACAAGTCTAAGATGACTTCCCTGTTTAGTTTAGCAGAAGCATGTTGGCATCAAGCGGGAATGGAAATCAAACCAGAAGTAGATAAAAATCCGGAAGCAACTGAATTTGCCAAAAACAAAAAAAAGAATATAAGATGAAGGATCAGATAACAAGGCAAGAAATGTGGAAAATGCATAAATATAGTTGCAAGTATAGAAAACAGTTGGAACAACCTCATGTTAGTCAGGATCAAACACAGGAATGGTTAAGGAGAGGTGAATTTAAACCAAAAGACGAAAGGTTAATATTGATGGCCCAAGATAGCAGATTACATACACATTGGTCTACAAAGTCCATTGACCATGTGGGAGAAGCAGACAAATGTAGGTTTTGTAATACAGAACTGGAAACTGTCACACATCTTGTTGCTGTTGTGATATACTAATAGCAGGAAGGACTGCATACTGAAAGGTATAATAATGTGGCAAGATTGTTGCATTGGGGATTGTGCAAACATTATAATATTGAACTAGATGAAAAACAGAGGAAACATGAGCCACAAAGCATTATACAAAATGATGGTTTATATCATATTGGATCACCCATGACCACCTGTTAAAAAAATACATGCAAGAAAACCAGATATAGTGGTCCATAAAAAGTAGACAAAAGTAGAATTGATCATTGAAATTGCTTCACCCTGTGACTACTCTGTCTTACATACCAAGAGACACAAGTCATAAAATACCAGGATTTTCAGGCAGAAATGAGGGCAGTGTGGAAGAAGGATACCCAGACTGTTCCAGTATTAGTAGGAGCAATGGGTCTCATATTTTGAAGGTAAGCCATAGTGAAGCAACAGTGGATTTTATGGCAAATGGCCACTTTTTGAGAAAGATAGTTGGCATAAAACTTAACACACAAGAATGTTTCAGGATGACCTTAAGTGTCCATTCAATTAATGGCAGTAAATATTAGTAACACTTGCTCTGTGTGACATGGAAGATGTAATTCAGTGGAATCTATGTGGCAGGTCGACAGAATATTTGCCACAGTGTTTCTGCTCCTATATGAAAGACTGGGGCATAGCAGTAAAATTCAAATACTGCACTATTCAGATATGTAAGTATATGACATAATATGACATAATAAACTAACAGTGCACATATAGTATAGTTGATAAAAATGCCAAAGTTAAATTATGGACGTCCCATTAGGCATTTTAATATAGGATTATGAAAGGTGACACATTGAAGTGACTGTTATGGGCTTTACATTACAGGCCTTTCAAAAATGTTACTTTAATAGCTGTAGCTTGTACTGTTTCACACCTGTTGTTTTGTAAAATTTGCTGCTTGCTGGGCTGAGAAATCATGATTTTTTTTCAAGTAAGGTTATGACTCCTAAACTTGTCAGTTTAAGGATTGAGACTTTTCCTGTGTTTGTTTCTATTTTCTGCATCTTATCTACAGAGTTGAAGCTTGCACCAACCAAGCATGGTTGATGATCCCTGCAGTAGTCAATGACCAAGGATCTCTTTACACTACCTTCAGTGACCCTGTCACTAAACTGGGTGGTCATTATACTCCATCAGTGTAATGATTATTACACTTCAGATCTCACTTGTTCACACATTTCTCTTTATACACCTACATTCATTCAGCATTCCTGCCACCTCAAACACTTTGGCTTTCTGCAGGTTGATGGACCCCAAGTCCTTACGCGAGTCAGCTTTCTGTATTAGCACCTACATTGTCCTCTTTCACCAAGGAGTTGGCAGAAAATGACTTAATCCTTTTGCCAAACAATGTCCTTCATGACAGTGGTCCAAAGATTGAATGCAATCTGAAGAAAACATCCTATTTCGTGGGCCATGGAAACTTTTTGGTACATGAAAGAGGGACCACATGGGTGATGAGTCATCAAAATGATATAATTTACAAAGAGAAACTGTTTTGTAACTACAGAGTATGGGATTTTAAGTGATACCTGTCATGATAATCACTACATCTCAAACACCACCCACAACTACACAACAAACACACACACACACACACACATACATATGCAGAGGTTCTCAACAAAAACAAACACAAACAAAGGAGACCTCAGAGGCAAAAACACATGAGAACTGCACAACCTTCCACACCACAATCCATGCATAGTCCAAATACCAGTGTCTTCCAACCACTAAGGCCTAACTATAAACCCAACATAGTAATCATAAGACATTCCATTGTGAGACAGACAGATGTGCCTCTCACCAGGCTGGATAAGGAGAAAGTCACAGTTAGTTGTTTGTCAGGTGCCAGAATACGCCATATCACACACGCACTCAAGTCTCCCAACAACAAGTACTGTTATGACTCTGTCATAGTCCATGTTGGTGTGAACGAGTTGAGATGTACCTTCCTGGACTATATGAAGAGAGACATGATTGAGCTTGCTGAATATGTGTCCCAGGCAGGTATGTTACTTGCCTTAAGCAGCATTCTACCGCCACCCAGAATGATGCCTCAATACAAACAGAAAATTATTGACTTTAACAATTGGCTTAGTTTCTGGTGTCATTCCAGGGGGATCCAGTGCCTGACAGCCTGGGAAGATATGATCAACAGACCATGATGCTTTGCTAGAGATGGCCTGCATCTGTCTCACTTGGGCTTCAGGCTTCTGGCAAAGGCCCTTGCCTCCCCCATAGTGCCTTTTTTAGGAAAGGTCATGACGTCGATACTACCAACATAATAATTTCAACAAAACACAAATTAAAGGCCATGCTGCTAAACGCTAGGAGTCTAAACATGAAACTGCACTTATTGCAAGCATTCTTAACCCTGGAAGATGCTGACATTTGTGCAGTCACAGAAGCCTGGTTCAAAGCTGCAGAGAGCACTCCAGCCTTACCTGGTTACTCATCCTATCACACATTCAGACCCCAAAATGTGGCAGCAAAACCAAAGGAGGTGGAGTTTCAGTATATATTAAAGACACACTCACCTCCTGGACTGGTCAAACAGTATGATGCACAGGAGACACTCCAGGTGCAGTTAACCATTGACAAGACCCCTATTAAAATTATAGCTAGCTACATGCCCCCAAATTTGACTCAAGATGCCCACTCCACCTATCTGGACCTCTTCATATCTATCAAGATTCAACCCGTTACCCTGATCCTGGATTACTTTAATTACCCAACCATAGACTGGAAAAACTACTCATGCCAGAACACAAATGCTCAGAGATTCCTCGATTTTATCAATGCAAATGCCTTGGAACAGCTAGTTGATACCTTCACAAGAGGTGATAATATCTTGGACTTGGTATTAACCAACATGAGTAACCACTGCAGTACCCCTACAGTATCATCCTCCCTGGTAAGATCCGACCATAAAGCAGTCACTTTTGAAGTCACCATCTCCCCTGACCCCCCTCTAGCCAGGGTTAAACAAAAAAACTTTTCCAAATCTGATTACAACCTCCTGAGGAATGGTATAAACATCTTCACACACCCTTCCTCCACTGTAGGAAAATTGCACCAATGTCCATAGCTACACCAAAGTAATATACGAGCATTTATATAGATGCATGGAATCAGGAATACCTGACAGGACAAAATCATCCTCCACAAGAAAGAGTAAACTTGTCTGGTGGACATCTGCAATAAGTAAACTATAACAAAAGGAAAAAAATGCTGTCTAGCACCAAGAAGGAGCAGGTGCCCAATGGGAAGCAACCTCTCCTTAGCCTGAACAAGCAAATAAGAGCACTCATGAAATCTCTAAAGCCAACTTCGACTCCAGATTGGCCACATCTACTAGATACAATCATAAGGCCTTATTCACATATGTCTGCAATCTCAAAGAAAGCACCATAATTGGTGGTCAAGGACACCATGTACACAAATGCTGTAGTATAGCCAATCTACTGACTGACAGATTCAGTGAAAACTTATCCCCTCTGTCCCCCCATCAGTAAATCAGGACATTCCCAGTACCTACCTTCCACCCCTGATCTCTAGGGAACAGGTCATCACTGACCTCTCAAAGGCAAAAAATACAGCCTCCATGGGACCTGATAACATCCCAGGCTGCATCCTACATGAACTTGCAGCACCATTAGGCACCCTATTCAACCAAAGCCTGAGTACTGGCTTTGTCCCAGCTAAGTGGAGGACAGCCATTGTCATCCCTTTACACAAAGGTGGAGTTTCCACCAATCCAGGAAATTATAGACTCATCAACCTAACTAACCTGATCTGCAAGGCCATGGAATGGATTATCTTGCACCTCATTAACAGGGATATTGGCAACCTCCAAACACTTGACCCCACACAGGAGGTCATGTTTGTAAAATCTGGTCGACTTCTTTGACACAGTCAGCAAAGCCATGGACAAGGGGAAGACGTTGCACTACCTTGACCTGGCCAAAGCCTTTGACACTCTTGCCCACTTGGGCATAGTAGATAAACTCTCTAAACTAGGCATCAATCCATATGTTACCAGATGGGTACAAAGTGGTTCACTGATAGAACCCACCTAATCAAAATAGGGGAAGCCACCCCAAGCAGTAGACCCGTAACGAGCAGCGTACCCCAGGGATGAGTCTTGGGGCCTCTGTTATTTGGGATATACTTCTCTGAGTCCAAAAGCAGTAGGCTATGGCTGACCAAGTTTGCAGATGACTGCAAGCTGGGAGCAGTCATCAATTCCCCAAGTGATGTGGATATCCTGCAAGAGGCTCTCACCCAAACAAATGACTGGTGCCAGAAACATGGCCTCAAGCTGAATGCCAAAAAATGCATCATTATCCCCTTTGGGGAGAGTGACGTCCCCACATATTATCACATTAATAGCAACGTCCTAAGTACACAATCAGTAGTGTGGGATTTGAGCGCCCAGGTTGATAGCAGCCTGACTTTTGACCACCATGTTGCTTCCATTGTACGGAAAGCTTTCTACATGACCCACCTCATAAGTAAGGGTATCTCATCCAGGGACAAAGAGGTCATAACATCCCTGTATTATTCCGTTATAAGGACAATTATTGAGTACAACACCCCCTTCAGCATGTACCTCACAAACCAACTGCAGCAGCTGGAGAGACCACAGAGGTTCCTCACCAGAGAATCCAGGGCCTCAATCACCTACCCTACACAGATAGGCTAAAAGCCCCGCCCCTCTACTCAGTTTCATACAGACTCCTCAGAAGTGACCTCCGTCTGCCATACAAAGCAATCTCAGATCTTGCCTTGATGGGATTGCTGCATATCCGCAAGTCAAGCTCTACTCGAGCAACCCGTATGCGTGATCTCTACCTGGTCTGTGATATCAGTAGGACTTGCTGGCAGGTCAGATTTGTGTCCCAGAGACTACCACATCTGTGGACTAGACTCCCTCTTCACGTCAGTCAGAGTACCTCATTATCCCTTTTTAAGTGCAACCTAGATAACTGGATGGGAAACAGAAAATACACCCCTGGGATTCCACCTGTGTCCCTGCTGGACAGGGGCTCTGGGTGCTGACTTGTCTAAACATGGGGTAAACTCTTGGCTAGTCTTATAAGGGCCTCAGGGCCAGTAGCCTAGTAACCTTCTATGACCATGCTAGCTGCAACTTTCCCCAGTCAAAGCCAAGCAGTGTTATGTTGGGCATTCAGCTGATCCTCCAGTCAAAACTGGTGGGTATCCAAAGGGCGAGTCCACTCAATTCCAGTGTTTCAACATGTTGAACTTGAATCATTATCAAAGCACATGCCTTTATCCTGTTGTGGTTGTCTGGTGGTGGATCCTCCCTTGTGGAGTGGGGTAACTGTAGCTGTGCGCCACTCAGTGGGCACGAAGCCTGAGGTGAGGCTATGATTAAACATGACACTTAGGTGAGGTGCCAGTTCATTTTGTAGTTCATGTAGTACACAGCCTGGGATGTCATCTGGTCCCATGGATGCTGTATTCTTAGCTTTGGAGAGTGTGGTTTCTACCTGTGTGGCCGTGATTATCGGAATCTGGCAATCTTGTGGTATTGAGATTGGCCCTTTAGTGGGGTGAGAGGGGGTGAAGTTGGCACTAAATCGATCTGCCAGGATATTGGCAATATCCTTGGGATCAGTATATTTAATGCCATTCTGTTGTAGCTCAGAGCAGATCTGAGCATTGCCACTTAGATTCTTGACATTACTATAGAATGCCTTGTGGTTGTCTTTGGAATCTTTGGCAATTTTATTTTCGTAACTAGCTTTTGAGGATTTTATGAGGGATCTCAGTTTCTTACTGAGGCTGGTGAGGGAGTTTTTTGCATCCTGGGATTTTCCTCTTTTCTGCAACAGTTTCTTCCTTCTGTTGTATAGTTTGTTTATAGCAGGGGACCACCAGATTGGCTTCTTTTTTTTTGGAGAAGAGTATCTTATCTTGGTTCTATTTGGGATGGCACAATTCATGCATGAGTGGATGTGCTTGTGCAGTGCCTTAGTGTAGGATTGTGCAGTCGAACTTACAGATCCCGTCTGCATGGGTGTTGTGACGTTTGTCACTTCTGACTTCAGTAGTATGAAGCTGTCTTTGGAGAAGTTTTTTAAGGATGTTTCCTTACTGGGGGGTGGGGGTGGGATGTGGATGTCAAGGGTGATTTGCTTATGGTCAGACCTGACCAATGAGGGGTGACCACTGGTGTGGAGCATCTATCTCCCATGTTGGTAATGACCAGGTCTAGGATATTGGAGCCCCTGGTGGGACAATGGATTAGTTGATTCAGGGCGTTGGAATTTTTGTATTCCAAGAACCGTTGGGAAAAGGAGTTGGTACCCGAGTAGTTTTCCCAATTAATGGCAGGGTAGTTGAAATCACCCAGTATTAGGGTGTTTGGTTGTATCTTAATATTTTCCAGTATGTTTAGAAAGGTGTAGTGAGAATCTTGGGGCATGGTGGGGGATCTGTAGCAAGCTACAGTTTTGATTGCAGTCTTACCTAGTGTTAGTTGCACCTGGAGAATTTCAGATGCATTTTGTTGGGCAGCTAGCCTGGAGGTGTGAATATCCTTGGTGAATATGGACACTCCTCCACCTTTAGTGTTTCGGTCTTGGTTTTGTGGCCAAAAAGTGTGGTAAGAATTGTAGTCTGGTATTGCAGGGGTACTCTCTGGAGCCTTGAACCAGGCCTCAGTTACTGCATAGATATTGATGTTCTCCATTTTTAGGAGTGCCTTGAGAGAGTGCATTTTGAGGTTTAGACTTCTAGCATTGAGTAGCATTACCTTCAGATTTTGCATGCTTGTATCTGTTATGGTGGTGGTTTTATCCTTTGAACCATGCCTAAAAAAGGCACTATAGGGGTGGCAAGAGCTTTAGCCAGTAACCTGAATCCCAGAGGTGACAGGTGTAGACCATCTCTGGCAAAGCATCGTGGTTTGTTGATCATGTCTTCCCAGGCAGACAAATACTGGATCCCTTTTGAATGACACCAGAAGCTTAGCCAATTGTTGAAGTCAATCATTTTGTCCTTATACTGTGGGATCATTCTGGGTGAAGGCATGATACTACTCAGGGCTAGAGTCATACCTGCCTGGGTCACATGAACCAAGAGCTCTTCCATGTCTCTTTTCATGTAGTCCAGGGAGGTACGTCTCAAGTCATTCACTCCAGCATGGACAGACAGAGTCGTATTTGTACTTGTTGTGGAGTGACTTGAGTGCATGTGTTATGTGGCGGATCCTGGTACCCGACAGGCAGCTGGCTGTAATTTTCTCCTTGTTCAGCCTGGTGAGTGGGACATCAGTGTTTGAAGGTTGCCAATGTCTTTGTTTATAAGTTCCATGATAATGCGTTCCATGCCATTGCAGATCAGGCTTGTCCGACTGATGGGGACGGTAGTTCCCGGGATCCAAGGTGGATCCTCCCTTGTGGAGCAGGGTAATTGTAGCTGTGCGCCACTCAGTGGGCACGAAGCCTGAGGTGAGGCTATGATTAAACATGACACTTAGGTGAGATGCCAGTTCATTTTGGCTGTGCCTGACTATAGAGTCACCTATGACTAAAGTGTTGGGTACATTGTCTTGCCTTTGGGGCTGTTGTTGGGTGGCACACTGGTGTTGTGAGCTATGTGTCACTTTGGTTGTGACTGGTGTTTGTTTGCGTTTCGGCTTCGGAGGTCCTTGTTGCTTGGGCAGGTTAATGTTAAGGGCCTTCGCATATGTGGGTTTAGTGTTGCTATGTGTGGATGTTGATGGTGTGGGTTTTGAAGGGCTTTGAATTGCTTGAGGTGTAATGCAGGTGTTAACCTTCTCCTCTTGACTGTCTAGCACAATCTTGGCCGGAGAGAGCTTTGCTTCCAGTTTGGCTATGTAAGTGCATCTCTCGCAGGTTGTAGTGTTGGGTGGTAGGAGGAGAGGATTGTCTGTGTACATGAGGCAGTTGCCGCATTGCCCCAGTATGCCCAGATTCACCAGGTGGACAGGAGAAATCACCGGAAGCTGACCCTTGGACATGCCTGTTTCGGTGCTTTTTTTGTAAAGTTTAATAGCTGTTTTCCCTTACCTTTGCAAGGTACTTTGCAATTATAGGCTGTTTAGTCCCTACGATTAATTTCTCCTTATTGACAAGGAGAGCTGAGTGCTTGTATCAGTTTCAGGCTTCCTAGTGCTTTCCAGCAGGTTCTAGAGCAAGTGCTAGTTACAGGAGTTCAGATTTTAGTGCTCCTGCTGAGAAACCAGCTAGTTCTAAGGGAAAATGTTGCTTGAAATTGCATGTTCAGTTTTCTTTTTTGATAAGGGTAGTTTTCTAAGCCAATTTCTACATTGTAACAGCAAATTCTATTTTTAATTGAATAGTGTTATGTAACATTAGCTTCTGACTTCAGCATAAATCCAGAAAGACATTTAGCGCTTGTCACCAAAAAGTTTATCGTTGTAGAAGTCAGTGGTATGTGTGGTAGTTAGTATGATAAATGTGGTCCAAAAGCGTGATCAAATTTAGTCACATTACTAAGTTTAAGTAAGTGCACGTTGTAAATGGTCTTACACTCTATGAAGTAAACTTTACTACTATTTTTCATGTAGCCTTTTGGACCCTGGGCTAGCCATATTATTTTGTTGGGCTGGGTTTCAGCTGGTAAATGGCATAAATAAGTAGCTGTTATGTAAAACACATATAAATGTTTGCCACTCACTGCTATATAGTTACACTTAAAGTGGAGAAAGGGCCAAACAGCTGTATAGTGGAATGCAGAGAAGGGTTAAGCTTTAACTATAATAATTTAGTGCTGAGAATCGCTGATGTTCTAGTGGGATAACAAATGAAATGAAGAGACACAGAGGGTGTCAGTAGACAATTTGCCATTTCTGCTTGGAGGAAAAGTTGCAGTTTCTTGCTTACCGCTGTCTTGCTTCTTCCAGGATTTATAAGTTTTGATTACATGTGTCCCACGGGTAGCCAGTTGAAATGACAGGATGTGCTAGAGTGAATCCCAAAACACATAGATTGGCACACATTTAATAAGCCAAGCCTGAGATGGACATTTTCCGAAATATTCCCTTTTCTTGGAGGTTTGGTTATCTCAGAGTTCGTATATATAAGTTCAGAGGGTGCAGGGGACTTGCCCCCTTGCCAAAAATTTTAAAGGAGAAGAGCAACATTCAAGATTTGTTCTTCTCCTGCAGTTTTGGTCTTTTTTCTGTGTGTCGGCACTTGGCATTAAGTGCTGACATTTCGATGAGGAGCCATATTCCATCTCTTGAAGTTCACCAATAAATGTCATTCTATAACCTCATTGTGAAAGATTTCATACTATTCATTCCATAACTTCATTATGAATGGTTTCGTACATTCAAAATCCTCTTCGTGAAACTTTGCTTCTCAGGATCTCCCTTGAATCGTTGTGTTCTCTCTCCCACCTATTCCCCCTTATTCTTAAATTTCTCTTCCTCTTGTAGATGCTGTCCTCCTATTTCCTAATTTCCCTTAGGTGCTTCAATATTACTTCCTGTCCATTTCCACTGCCAGTAGTTTTCAAGGATGTACATATTGTATTCTTTTACTGCCTCCCTTCTTTTTTTTCTAGGTCTTTTGGTGCAGATGCTGGGCTGTTTTAGTTACACTGTGTTGGACAGCTACTGTTCCACAGAAATCCTTGCAGAAATGGGTTCTCCAGAACTGTATGTAGTGTTTGAGGTCTAGTCTGACTAATTTTCTGCACAGAATAGCTTTGTATTTTTTTGTTTACCATTAGCTTCTACCTCCCAGAGTTACTCAAGGCTGGCATATGTATGTGCTTGTCACTAAAAATGTCATCATTTTTGTGGAACCTTGCATTATGTGTAGATAGTTACTGTGATGAATTTGGTGCATCAGTGTGATCAAGGCTTCATCTGCAATGAATACACCATGCTTATCTTATTGCCGTTTTACAATGGCTGTACAGTTTTATACTATCTCTTTCTGCCAGTGTCACTCTTTGTTTTGATAACTCTTATTAGTTTACACCTCAGTCTACATTCTTCCCTCTGATTGTTACCCAGGTGCATTGGTTTGGCTTTTTTGCATTGAACCTGTGGTGTCACGCATTTAACCATTCCTGAAATTGTTTTTATCCTAGTCACCTCCACGTCCCATATTGACTGTGCTGGAAATTGTTTATTGCCTACAAAAGAACATATGTGCCCCCTTCCTCATCTGGAGTGCCACTGATACATTAAAGAGAACTGAGCTCTAAATGGAATAATTTTGTACCATAAGTTTTGATTCATTCTTCCTTAAGATCATCTCTCTAAGGCACATTCCAAAATCAGCTGATGTTTTTAGTAATTATGCTTGTAATATTTAATGCCAAAAATCTTGTTAAAATCTAAGCGAATATGCTCTTTTTATTTAGACTGTAACCATTTTTATCTGCTGGTGATGGGCATACATTGAGCACAGTGTAAAAATGTGACTTGTGTTGTAACCCACTATCAACACTTAGCCCTTGCAAGCAGACGACAAGGATCCTCAATGGGATGCATACCCCGATGATACAACTCCCTCCTCCAGGAAGAGGTGAGTAAGTACTACATTTCTGACTGTTATGGGCAATTTCTCCAGCTCCCGGGCCACTGAGTTGGAACTTGCTTGTCTCACAGTTTTATACAGAAGTTTAAGACTATGTGCTACTAGACCTAGACCCTGCAGCCATCTTAAGTTTAATGCACACAGCCTCCATTTGCTCACTGGGTGCCTTTGAGAAAGACACTTAAGCATCCTTTGCTCCTGGGTCACCATTGAAAAAAGGACTGTGCATCCAGTGGGCTTGTCCATTTAGCAGATAGTTTTAGTTTTCTTTGCTCTAACACAAGTCATCTGGGTCATAGTCAGGATTCCATCCCTCTACATCACAGGGCTGGCAACTCTGAATAATTCTGGTTTGTGCATATCTAAAGAGACTGTTAAAATAATTGTAAGATAATTAAAGTGATCACCACCAAGAAAAAACAGGTAAGTTTGATCTTACTTAAGAGTGAAGTCACTGTATCAACAAGTCATATAAACTCAGTTTACTCACAAATGAAACTGCATTGGTGCAACCATTTTTCCATATTTCTGTTCCTCTGCAAAGGCCAGTGCTGCTCTCACTCTGGTATTGATACTTATGTGCAGTGGTGAGTAGCTCCCATGTAGGTAGTGTGGCATGTGCCTTCATCATTTCTTTTAATCACTTCTAAACTTTTAGTATCTCAGGTTCATTTTGATTTGTGATTACACTTTTGTGAAATAAGACATTGATACAGCTGGACTTTTTATAACAATAAATTTTGCAACTACTTATTAGGGAGTCTGTGCAAATAGTGTATTCCATAGTCTGTATCTTCATTTTCAAAATTCATATGTAGATGTGCTTATGGTAGACAGCTCCTGAAGATTTCCATATTCAATATATGTTGGAGGGCGTATCATACCACATATACATATGAGTATTGTGTAAAGATTTACAAAGAACCTAGATTAAGAAGGCTTAAAACTTTTTCTTTCATTTTGACAGTAAGAAGGTTGCAAACAAGAGAAAAATTAAGTTTTATTTTTGATTGATTGGTACCTGCATATTATTGCAACCATGTTCCAGTCATGTCACAGTGCTGACAGACCTCAATGAACAGGTCACAGAAAAGGCAAGAATTGAAAAACAGTGAAGCAGAAGTGATTTCTTGTGTGTAAAACAGGTTGCTAATGAACAAGTATTATCGCATATCTGTTCCAAACAATTCACGGCCGGACATACACTTTGGACAAACTGCAAGAAAGACCTCACAGAAAACGTAACCACAGAAATGTGTAGTAATGAGCACACTGAAACAGAACTATATGAAATGTCTTATTTGTAGAACAGGTTGTTACAACACATATTAGTAAGAAAATATCTGCATAAATGTAGTTATAATGGAGTTAAAGGTGGGAGGACAGCTCCCACAAAACATTACCTTGTGTCTAACTGTAAGGAAGAAGTATCTATCGATGATTGCTTTTGTTGTACCTTGTATGAGCAGTTTACTTTTTATCAGGTTTTACAAGCATTTTTATGGGACATCGGTACTATAGTCTGCTGAGTATTTTGTCATAAAAAAATACAGATATTTTGGTACAGGGTTAGAGCAAGTTTATATTATTAATGCTAAGTAATCATAGACAGGCAGCTCCTCTCTGGGGCATATGCAATTGATCCTGTGTGTACTCAAAAGAAAATCTATACATATAAAATACATGCCCTGAGAACATGCTAGTAAGGAATTTAATGAGTTTAGGTATGCCGAAATTCATTATGTGCAAATGTGTTTCTAAGCTGTCATGTTTTAACAGCAGGATCGGTAACTGTACAAATGATCACAATCACACTTGCTATCATGGAGTGTGCTTTTTAACAGCCCCCCCCCCCCAAAAAAATAGTGAATTGTAGATATGTTATAGTAGGAAAACAACATTGCCTAATTAGTAAGTAGAAACCCCTACATTGTACAATGTACCAAAAGTAAATGGAAAAAAGTCTTAACGGTATATAAATATATCAACAGCAAGTTGTTTGGAATGTGGTTACCATAATACGTAAATACCGGTTGATTCATTTGTCATCTAAGCTGCTTGTCCTGTTGAGGACTGTGGTGACTCCAAGCTGAGCTATATAAACCAGACTTTCCTAGCCCAGCAACAGTCTTTGACTCTTCCTGTAGGATTCCCAGACATTGTAAAGCAAGCTGAGAAATAAAATCCTTTCTGTGTCCTGGATCTGTCTCATTGTGGGCCATGCCTGCTAGTACTCCTTTGGGAAGCACAACATTTGCCCAGACAACTTTAATTGACTTCTTTCAACATGAAGAAGCAGTGACTGCACTCAGATCCTTCTAGACTGCTGACCTGTTCACTCTGTCATGGGGTGTGAACCCAGATGTTCTGCAAAGAGAAATACTTTCTGCTTCTTATATCTGTGATCTCATCTTCTTGATCACTGCCCAGAGCTGTTGGCCATAGGCGAGAATAGAGATACTGACTGATCGATATGCTGAGAGCTTTATCTTGAGACTCATTGCATGGTGTACCACCACAGCTCAGTACAATTTTTGTAGCAGTGCTGCAGCGCCCATCTGCTCATTGATCTCCTACTCCCCTCTACCTTCAGTCTAGAACACTGCCGCACGAGTCTTCGTTTGCTCCTCCTAAGGTATGTATTCCTCTCCTTGCATGCAGGTAAGAACCATGACTTCTTTTTTGTAGGTTCTGATATTCATCTCAGATGCTTTATTTTGAGTAGTAGATTGCTGCTTTGCATGCAGAAGATCGCTCCTTTGCATGTTTGCAATCACATTCATTTTGTGACTAAAAAGAAAAGCTTAATTTGCAGACAACAAAGGTGCAACCCTCACATCCTCATATTGAATGTTTTCCAAGTTTTGACATCGCTAGAATAACTTATCCATGAAAATCACTAACAAGTGGGGAGCGAAACAAACCCTTGAAGCCGTCATACACTTATCCTGAATGTGTTCAAATAAATGACAAGAATAAAAAGGGTCCTCTAGTACATCTAAACCTAAAATGGAAGAGAATAAGGAAAAGTCAACTGATAAATTTGATGTGAAGGAAGCAGTAACAGAAAAGGTTAAGAAACTTAGCCCTTTTTGAGGACCACTAGTTGTGTTGTCAAAGTCTCACACTCTGGTGCCCCAAAAAGCTGACCATTAAGGTCTCAAATAATGTGCCAGACTTCTAACACATTTATGCAGCTGAGCCAAACTTTGGCATCCTTACATCTGCACAAAATTGCTCTTCAGTTTCAGGGGTTTCCTCAGCAACAGCAAGACATGGCATGTTTAATTATGGAAATGCATGAATGTACACATAGGTCTATATTGTTGAATGATGCAAGGATGGTATTGCCTGAATTAGAAACTTCACCTTCCGTGTAACCCTTTTGTACCCTAGCCCTTTAATTATAAAATGTGTGCAAGGGAATATTTTAATATAGTTTATTAAGCTGCAGAATCCCAGCAGTCTCCCTGACACTGATATTTGACCTGCTTACATTCCTGTTTTAATTTATATTCCCAAGCGATACATTTACTCAGGCCATTGTTGGTGGGAAAGGTAAAAGAGAAAACAAAAATCTCCTTTACCACCATTTTCTGATGAAGGCAAAGACATGTTTGATGCAGAATGACTCTGGTGGTCCAGATTCATACCCTGAATAATGCACCTTCCCATTCGTATGGTTGTTTTTCCAAAAGTATTACTTTTGAAGAAACTGTTCATTTTAATTGGTGAGTTTTTTCTGCATTAGCCAAAGAATTCTTCTCTAAAAAGGAGACAGTCTGTCAGACTGAGGAAGAAATGGGTAATATGTTGTAGTCCTCCATTATTTTGTACATTTTAATCAAATGTAACGCAAATTCACAATGCCCAGAGACACAGACGCTAACACCCATAACAAAAATGGATCATATAAACCTCTTAAATGTAGATTAGATTTGTATAAAGTCTTAAGCTGAGTGTACTACTGCTCCCTTGAGTTATACTCCATACTGTAAGAAAATTCTTTGTTTGGCTTCTCTTCTTTTTGAGTACAAATCATGATTGCCACATAGATTTGGGAAATACACATTTGCCTTATCAATTAATTTGATGTAGCGAATCCATCACAGGAGAATTGTTGTCAAATCAAATAAAATAGGAGCAAATGTGCTGAAACATGCATAAGGTGCTGTAGATTAATATTTTTGGGGGCCCCAGTGGCTGGAGTTAGCCTTAAGCCTGTGTGGCTCAGAAATGAGACATAGACAGAGGATGTTGAAGCTCATATTCTGTCAGTACTAACTTGTTAATTGGCAGATCAGAGAATGAAATGTTGACTAACCTAAACAAAAAAAGACAAAATTAGAAAGGCTATTAACAGTTCCATGAACATACTTTTCTGTATATGTGAAACTTTGCTTTTATTCCAGAGTGTATCTGGTCCTCAGGGAAGACAAAGTATGGAAATCTAACCCAAATCTTTTCCAATCTCAACAAGTTAATTGCATCAAATAAATTCAGAATGGTAACTCTGCAGAGTGTAGAACAAAGCTCATATATGGCAGCAGTATGGCCATATGGTTCTCACCCTAGGAAATGAGTGGGCTCATTGTAAGGTACCAGGATGAAAGATCTTGATGGTCAGAAACGGAGTTGGGCTAAAAAAAAATGATAGATAAAACAATCATGTTGCCTATTTTAAACTAGTGCACCATGCTGTTAAAAAATCCTTTGCTTTATTTCCCAGTACTTACTTCACAGTCCTATGCATGAGGTCTAGCATTTGGGATGCAGTCTACATTCACCAGTAGATCCAGTTCCCATTACTGTGTCAAGCAAAACTTATAGACATCCTTTCATAGTGGAACAGACAACAAAGCTCAACCTTGGAATAATATATTCTTTACACACCAAACACTGTAGATTTTCTACAGCCAATTTCACACAGTTGTTTAGTCTGGTAGATAAATAGCTCCTTTCTGCTCATTGCAAGCCCTACTCCTGTACACATATGTAGTCTCCCTTTTCCTTCTTGTTCACCATTTTTTCCCATTCCTCTCCCTCTTATCCAGCATGCTTTCCCATTCTCTTTTTCACATCTTTATAGAATTAGACTGTCCTTTACATTATTTTCAGTTAAATGCATTAGTTCTTAGCCATTGCTGCCTTCCACTTGTATATACCTGCACGCAGTTAGGAAAAAAATGCCATCAAGACTGTTGGGAAATTCAGTTTGTTCTTCAGTTTCTTTATACATTCCTCAGTGATCTCTGTAAACCACAATCTCTGCTGCTGTTTAACTTCTGAAAAATCATTCCCAGTTAAGACTGGTCAACGTTTTCTTATACATCTCCTACCGGGCTGTCCCAGTTGCCAGAAAACCTATTCTTCTTTTGTATAGGGATATTGACTGCAGGATAAGTATTTGGAGTTTAATATATTCCTGGACTTGCAGCGATAAAGACAACTGATATGCTCTTTCATTTCCTAATGACCATTAGTGAGTTTAGTCCAAAACGCTATCTTTATTTTCACAAAATCCAACTAACCTGGCACTTTCTCTCCCTCAAACACTTTATTCAAGCTGTTATTCCTCCTTGCATTGTCTTTCAAACTAGCTGATAATATATACCAATTGCTCAAATGTCTGTACAGATTTGTTACGTACATTTTCTGCTTTCATCTTTAACATTTGTTTAGAAGGAAGAGTGAGTCTGACACTTCACATACTTCAGTCTTTTAACATATCCAACCAGCAAACCTGATTATGATGATTCAAGTCAAGCAAAATTCCTTTACAAAATGTTAGCATTTTCCTTTGTGTTAATTTCAGATCTTGTTATAGCCTGTTAAGCTACATTTTCTCCATTTCTTATTCTAATGGCACGTCTTCCTTTTTTTCAACTTTTTTCTCATTCAATATCATAGACAGGGTACTCACGTCAAATGAAAAATTTAAAACACAAAACTGTACATTTTAAATCTTGCAGTATAAATCAAAGGCGATGTCAGATCATGTGAAGCACTGTGGTATCTTTATGAGCAGGAGCATTCTTGATGCCTTGCAAGGGGCAGATCTCAAGCAGTTAATGCTAAAACCTACTCAAGAAAGACCAATTTTGAATGAGTTTTTTTTTTCTGAAAAACATTGTCAAGGTTATAACATATCTTGAAATTCATTAAAAAAATAAATTCAAGTTCCCATTTATTCATAACCCAATTTGCATAGCTATTAGCCATAGGCGTACCGTACCATGGCTACTCCTTTACACTGTTTATATATATTTTTATGAAACAAAAACATTATTAGTCAAAACCAATTCTGCTAAATCACAAATGGTGTTAGTCTCAGCTGCTGAAAAAACTGCATGCAATGTTATAAACTCACGAAGGTATTCTATTTCAATATCATTCGATACTGATGTAAATAGGGCCTCTACATCTAATGTAACAAAGTAGCAATCAACAGTGTTGTTAGACAAAGACCAGTCATACAGTTGTGTTAAAGACTTGGATGTATCCTTTTTAATTATTGTTGTAGAATACCTTAGGGCATGTTTAAGTTTATGCTCTAAGCTCCAAGTAGTTTGAGATTGGTTTTGTAATCCAACCATTTGCTGAAACAATCAGTCTTAATGGTGGGGAAGTGACCGATTTATGAATTTTTGGAATTCCATATATGACTAGCATTTTGGGAGCAGTCACATGAAAATAGTCCTACATTTCCAAAGTAATTTCTCTATTAAGGTGCATGTCATAAATCAGACTTTTCACTTTTGTTATATTATTATTGATCTGCTTCCTATCGATGGCTAAATACTCATTGATATTTAACATATCGTACGTTTTAGTACTGTAATTACTGATATCTAAAATAACAATGCCACCACCCTTATCTGCTGCTTTTATAACTATATTGGGATTAGAGGCTAAGGATTTAATAGCCTGTCGTCGTCAGCTGTTAAGTTGTAAAAATGACTGCTGGTTTTCATTGCTTGATAAATATAATTTTCTATTGCTTGTTCAAAAGCTGCTATGAGAGGATTATTCACTGGCACACAAGTACTATTACTAGATAACGCATTTGTGCTATACTCAGTTGAATTACTTACACCATATAATAGTTTATGATTCAAATTCCTTACGAACAGTTTAACATCAGTTAGCACATCAGAAATATCTGTTATACTTGCAGGAATAAAGGTAAGACCCTTATTCAGCACGTTCATTTAATGTATATTGAGAAAGGTTAAGGACAATGTCACTTATCTCCTGGACTGGCTTCTGGTTTGCATCATCTGCCCTGTTTCTCTCATTCAGTTTCTACCTCTGTTGTTTCTGTGGTAAAGGATATGGATATGGCTCGTTTAGCACTAAGGGCAGTTCTAAAGAGTCTAGTGCAGAAACAATGTTGGAATCTACTAGAACTGATGTATTAAGTGTTCACATTCATAGAGTTTAGGAAATTATTTGCAGAGTTCACAGGATTCACAATGGTAGTAGCTGAAACAGCTTTCTCAGCAGGAAGCGTGTGCGATAGTGTTTTCTATATGTGATTATCTGTTGCTATTGGTTGTTGTTGCTTCCTGACTGCATGTGAGCACTCACTTGACCAAGCACAGACATGACCAAGCACAGACATATCCAAGTTTAAAAATCACGAATGTCTCTGTTAAGTTTACGTTTTTTTGTTTCTATTAAACACTTTTCAAAAGCAATAATCTGCTCCATAGTTTCTGCTAATAGAGCTGAATGAGAATTAGTTTCTATCTTTGCTATAAGGTTATTGTATTTTTGTATAAGTTCTGATTTTCAACAGGTGTCAACAGGCTGAAAAAAACTGGTTCATAAGTTTCATATACAGAATCGAGCAGTCAAGATTTAAAGCCTGTCATTGTTTTAACAATGTGGGATATTTATCTCTGTAGGTGGGCATTTTCAAAATGTGTAAGCCCCTAGAAATTAACTTGTATTTTATATGCACATCAAATGATAGCCGCTACCATTGCAGTCCTCTTTACCCTACCAGTATTTCCTAAGTATGATTGTTGGTACTTCCTTCCTGCCTTTAATTAGTTTATTAAAAAAAACTTTTTTATAATATTCTTTCTCGTTTCTCACTGCATGTGTTTGTCATGGCAGACGAGCCCGTTAAAGGGACTTCTGGCTTCAAAAGCTGCCAAAGATGTGACAGGAAGCTTCCTAATTCAGACAGACACAATAGGAGTAGAACATTTACAAGAGGACTGTGCAATTTACTACAGTTTTAGCCATAGGGCTTTAATTGACCACAGAAAGAAGGATATTCTGAAAGGTCTTCTGAAATCAGACTTTGAAGAGGCCTGATCTCATCCCCAAATAGAGGCAAGTTCACCTTCTTCTTCCTCAAGTAAGACAAAGAAAAGAAGTCAGTCAGTTCTGACACATTCTTTGGAACCGCCAAATAAAATGGCCAAGACTCCCATGGTTCCCAGAGTTTCCTCAGAACCAGTGGGTCAAGTGATTCAAACATCTGTATCATCTGTACCTGTTTCTGAAATGACTTCATTATTGTCTACTCCATCGCTGCCTGTTTCTGCACCAACTACTTCCACACCGATGTCAGTTATGGACTCATCTTCTTCTTCTTCAGTGCTGACCAAAACCACGGAACCAAAAGAGTTTTCATTTAAAACTTTGCCACGCACCAGATATTCACCTTCGGTGGATCCCTTTGTGGACCGTCCTGTCAGTCCTTTTTTGGAGAAACATTCACCAGATCTCCTTCAGTATCTTTGATCTGATCAACCAAGAGTGTAACCGAATATGATGATATGAGACTGGTGGATCAACTCCTTGTGACGAAGAGATTGCATCCTTCCACGCTTCCTAGCATTGTTAGCTCTAGAACCTTGCCTTCTTCAACGCTAGCCTTTATTCCTCCTTCAACTCCAGTGGGGCTTTCTGAGCCTGTGGTACCGCCCTTCCCAGCTTTGACTGTTCTGGTGCTGGTCAGAGCTCCTTCTTTGGCACCAATAGCTACCCTGTGCTCTTCCAGTTTGTTGGATCCAGAGCCTCCCAGGGTCAGGGCTTTGTTGACGGTTACGAGGAGCAGGGTTCGACTTTGATCCTTTTGGAGCCCTCCATGCCCTCGGTGCTTGGTATATGTAAGCTTGACTCTGGCTTTGGCTGCAGTCTCCTCAGTGTGGAGTGGGACTATGGTCCCGAAGGAGTCTATTTTGGTTCCCAGCTCCCATCTCTCTGTATAGGGGGCCTTGTCCATTGTGGGCAAACAGTCTGTGCCCCCCCATTGGGCCAAATGTCTTGTCTTCCCCCTGACTGGAGCTTCCACCAGTCTCTTCCCTGGGACAGAGGGCACAAAAAACTCAGGATCAAACCACAGTAGTTATGACTTCTTTGGATACCTCTCCAGAACACCCCACAGAAGAGGTACCTTCAAAGACAAAGTGCAAGAGGAAACACTTTGACTCCCCAGGAAAGTCCTACACAGAAGATACTGATGTCAGTGAGGGAGAAGGTTCCTCTAAGTCATTCCCTGAAGATGTTTCCTTTGGGGACATCCCGGAGATCCTTAAACAGAGGGGTGGCTGGACTTCCCTCCAGCCTTCCTTTGAGGAATTGGTATACCTAGAGACTTTTCATCCCCAGCCCTTTACCCCTTGGATCTCTCCGCCCTCTGACTATCTCATTAAGTTAATTGTTCAGCAGACTTGGAATTTGCCTGACTCTATTGAGCCGATTCCAAAGAGACCAGATCATATCCTTTCAGCCCCTCAGGATCATCAACACTGGGCCAAGGGGATTTCTGTGGATGCCATGGTGGTAGTGGCAGCCACCAAGAAGGAGCTTGCTGTTGAAAGTCCCACTATCCATCCTCCTAACAAGGAGTCTAGGACTATGGATAGGTTTGGGAAGCAAGTATACACTTCATTGACTTTCACTCTTAAGTCCTTGAATTACATGGCACATGTTATCAGACTTCAAAGAGATCTGATTAAAGAACTATCAAACACTCTTGCAGGAGCAGTAGCTGGAGGAGTTAGAGACAAAGTGGCTTCTCAGCTCGCCACTCTAGAATCCATTTGTAACTCATCCATGAGGCTAATTGCCCACATGGCCAAAAGGATGACAAGGGCAGTGGGTTCAGGCATAGCCATCAGGAGACATGCCTGGATTTGCTTTTCTGATTTTGTGGAGCCATTTAAGTCTTCTTTCGTCAAAGCTCTGTTTGATGGAACATCACTGTCTGGTCCCAAAGTTAAAGACACTCTGGCCAGAAGTGAGAAAGATGGGAAGACCCCTTCTGCCTTGGTCATATGCTTTTCCACTCCTCAATGGGCCCTATTCCAGGAACCAGAGGAGTGGGAGGCTGTGGTTTAAAAGGTCCCAAGGACCTTTCCAGGACTTGCATGGCAACGACTTTCCCTGGGGCAGACGAGGGAGTAACAATGGAAGACGCCACACAAGAGGTAGAAGTGGCCCTCAAAATCAGTGTTACAGGGATTCTTTCCCTGGTAATTCCTATCAGTGCTCCAGAAAGGAGGTCTGATTACCTTTCTTGGCATTATCTCTGCACCAATCTGCCTGGCTAAGGATAACAATGGACAATTGGTGCAGGGGATTATATCCAGAGGTTACAATATCCCCTTTTTAAGAGACCTAATAAAGCTAAGAAGAACCCTGGACATTCCACTCAGTCACAGGTATGCAGCAGTTTTAGAAATTCAAAAACTCGACAAAAGACTCATCCAAGCAGTCCCACCAGACCATAGAGGATCTGGGATTTACTCAAGAGTCTTTTTAGTGCAAAAAAAAAACGGGACTGGAGACCAAATTTGGATCACAGTTAGTTGAACAAATCAGTTCAGCAAACCAAATTCTGGATGGTCTCAGTTCAGACTATACTTCCGTACCTGGAGAAAGACAAGTGGATGTGCTCAACAGATCTTCAGGATGCATATTAGCATATAACGATGGGCAAGTGGTCCAGAAGATTTCTGCGCTATCGGCTAGGAGCCAGTCACTATCAGTTCAGGACAGTGCCCTTTGGTCTCACCACAGCCCCCAGGGTGTTCACCGAATGCATGGCAGTAGTAGCAGCTCACCTCAGACTGCTAGGATTCCGAGTGTTTCCATATCTAGACGACTGGCTCCTTACCACTCCCACAAGGTGTCAACTCATAAAGGCACGAGATTATATTCTTCTCCTTTGTTCTGACTTAGGAATCACTGTAAACTATGAAAAATCTTGTTTAGAACCATCTCAACAGTTGGAATTATTTGGAGCTATGCTCAGTAGTCACTAGAATTGCATCTCTTCATTTAAAAAGACTGCAAAGGATAAGATCACAAGTCAGCCAGATCATCTGCAGCAAGAAAGTAACAGCGAGGCTCCTTCAACAAACTCTAGGGTCAATGGCAGCCTCTGTCACTCTAGTCGTTCTAGCAAGATATCACATGCAAATTCTTCATTGGCTCCTGATGTCCCATTGGCCCTTTCTAAATCAGCCTCCCCTTGAGAACAATTGTGATTCAGGCGGACAGTATGTCAGTAGTCTGGTATATCAGCAAGTAAGGGGTAACCAGATCTCACCCTCTTTGTTGAGATGGCAATGGGCAATATTGTCCAACCGCCTTCTAGTGGCAATGCACATTCTTGGGAGCTCCAACGAGATCATGGACAAATTGAGTAGAACTATCCTCATACCTCATGAGTGGTCTCTCAATCCAGAGGTGCCAGAAAAGATATTCCGCCACTGGGGCCAACCTTGCTGTGAGCTGTTTGCATCCCCTCTCAACAACAAGTGCAACAGTTACTTTGCCCTAATCCCCCCCCCCACACAGGTGAGTCAGCCAGAGACACTGTCCTTCACAATTGGCCCCCTGGTCTATTGTAAGCGTTTCCCCCCGATTCCTCTAATATGCCAGTTTCTAAAGAAAGCCAACAGGTCAAAGAACAGAATAATTCTCATCACCCCATTCTGGCCTTGACAAGTCTATTTTCCCTTCCTGCAGCCTCATCTGCTTTAGAAACAATGGATTTTGGACCAAGCACGAGACCTATTGTCACACCCACAGTGGATAGTTCATTCGAATCTTCAGCACCTCAAGCTAACTGCGTGGCTTCTCTATTTCCCATGATTGCCAGACATTCTTTTTTCATCCATGATTGCCAGGCATTCTCCCCTCCCCCCATCCAACACATCATTCTAGCCCACCACAAACCTTCAACAAGAAAATTGTACCTTAACAAGTCGCTAAAGTTTTTTTAAGTGGTCGTTAGTTTTTAATCTTGACCCATATTCTGCACCTGTTGATAGAATTCTGGAGTTTTTGACTTTACTGTCTGAAACAGGAGCATCAGCCTCTACTATAATCTTGCTGCGATCTCTGACTTTCATATTGGTTTAAATGATTTATCCCTTATGTTCCGTAAAATTTGCAAAGCCTTTTTGAAAGGAACCTTATTGCTCAGACCTCCATATAAAGAACCCTCCTTACCATGGGATTAGAATCTGGTACTTCAGTCCCTTATTGGTTATCCTTTCAAACCCGCTGCCACTTGTGACTTGGAAATTTTTGTCATGGAAAAATTTATTCTTGATGGCTATGACTTCTGCTAGAAGAATATCTGAAATTCAGACCTTATCCTGCAAACCTCCATATCTAATCTTTCGTAAGGACAGGGTCTCCCTGTGAACAAATCCCTCCTTTATATCAAAAGTTGTCTCCAAGTCAAATATCAATCAGACTATTTAACTTCCAGTTTATTTTCCCAACTTTTGTAATAAAGGGGAGCAATGTCTGCACTTACTAGATGTGCACAGACAATTACATTTATAACTTCACAGAACAAAGAAAATCAGAAAAGCCTATCAGTTATTTATTTCCTTTTCTTCAGTCACTTTGGGAAGCCCAGTCTCTAAAGTTATGCTAGAAATGGCTTAAAGACAAATGGCTTAGAGATTGTATCACCTTTGTCTATAACAAAAAGGGAGTGCACCTACTAGGACCTGTAAAAGCCCATTCAACTAGAGCAATTGCAGTTTCCATGCCAGAGCTTCACTAGATGATATTTGTGCAGAGATGTCATGAGCATCTCCTCAAATCACAGCCAACGACTGGAATACATAAAAAATGCAAAGACAAGAATAAGGACAGGCATCCGAGGCCCAAAACTGATGACGAAGCCTCTTCTAGGCCAGTCGCCAGTTCTCAGTGAGGCGCTTTCGCAGCCCTGACACTCACTACCTCAGAGCCACAGGCCGCCTCCGACTCCCACGTGGAGATGTCTAGGCCTCTGGATACTCAAGGTGTTGGGCCTATGGAAGCTAACCCTTCAGATGGGCCAGGAGCCGCTGAGCAGGCATCGGCTTCTGAGGGTGTTTTCAGACCTTCTCAGCTTACCATAAAAACTACAGCCAAGTCTAAAACTCCATTAAAGACAAAGAGCAAGTACAGCATTCACCTGGACAGGCCTCCATGCCTAAAAAACAGATGCCCAAAATGGCCAAAAACTTAATTACTCTGATCAGGGGTTCCCATCCCCCTCCTGATAAAAGGCCTAGGCAGGATACAGACTATGATTCCTCTGACCAGGTTTCCATTTCTTCTGATTCCTCTTCAGACCAGGGATACTCTTTAACCCCCCCCCCCCTCCCATGAGGACTCTGATGCTGAAGAATCAATTCCTTCAGCCTCTCCTCCTGAGGATTATTCTTTTGGGGAAACTTTACATACCATGAGGGAGCATTTCCATTGGGAGTGCCAGGATTACTCAGAATCCAAGAAAAGGCTCAGAGACTTTCTTTTATTGCCTCAGCACAGGCCCCTTGCTATTCCGCCAGTGTTAGATATTGTGGATGATGTGTTCTCTGAATCCAGTTTAAATCCTGATTCTTTGCCCCCTGCTCCAGTCAAGCCAGACAGGTACTACAGAGTCCCTGGCTCTCACAAATTTCTTTATAAAAACCCTGTTGCTGACCCAGAAACTATTTCCAGGGTCCCAAAGTGGTAAAGGCTTCCTCGGCTAAAAATCCAGTTCCCTCTGACAGGGATTCTAGAGCATTAGACAGATGGGGGAAGAAAGTCTACACTGCAACTTTAGCAGTGAGAGCTTTAAATTGCCAGTTTCACATGCTTAAATACCAACAATATTTAATGTCTCTGTTAAAACAGAAAATGCTTACAAGTTCAGAACATCCTGACTATAAGGAAATGCAGGATTTATTGCATGCAGCTGAACAAGTGAGAAAACATACTCTGCAATGGGGTTTTGATTCATTAGAGGCTTCTTGTAGAGCAGCAGTTACAGGATCTGTGATTCGAAGGCATGCTTGGTTAAAAGAACAAAGTTTACCTGATCATGTTAAGGCAAAATTATTGGATGCTCATTTACAGCAGGATATTTTATTTGGTGTTAAGGCAGAATAGGTATTAAAGAAAATGGAGGATATGGCAAAATCTATGCAAACAGTGAAGGATTTCTTAAAGGTACAGCCTCCTCGATTTAGCAGAAATTGGCCTTCAAAGAATTGGTCTTTTCCAGTGTCAGACAGACCACAAAGAGCCAGGTACAGACGCCCAAGAGGCAGATCTCAACCCCAAGGCTCTTACAGACCACAACAGTGGGGTGCTTCAACCCCAAAAGGAGGTGAAGACAAGTCACAACTTTATAAGAAACAGCCCCAATGACTTCCCCCTTCAAATGCCAAGCACTTACCTTTTGGCAGCTCCCTTAGGGGGAAAACTAGCATTTGTTTCTCAAAATTGGCATATAATCACCCAAGACAAATGGGTTCTGAATATTGTCTCTCAAGATTACAGGTTCCACTTTCGCACTCTACCAAGGCTAAAAGGAATGCCAGACCTGCCACAAAATCAATGGGCAGAGGCACAAAAACAAATTACAACCCTCATGGACATGGGAGCTATTCAAAAGGTGCCACAACAGGAACAAGGACAAGGATTTTACTCAAGACTTTTCCTGGTCCCCAGAAAGGACAAAGCCTGGAAACCCATACTAGACCTTTCTACTCTCATAGGTTGGTACTGGGCTATCTGCCCAAAGGCATATATTAGCCCAGCCACGTTGTGCGGTATTCACCGCCCCTTTAGTAGTTCCCTAGACCCTTGTACTAGCAGCTAGTACCCTTGGCCCCTGTCTAGTAGTGCTGTTGGTGTGATCCCCAGTGTGAACTTTCTGTTACCCATCCACTCATCAAGGTTCCTCTTGAAGAGTGGTAGTGAGGGGCTCTGTCTTATGAAGATCGGGACCCTGTTCCATAGTAAGGGAAGTCTCTACGAAGGGAATCTATCCCTCCAGCATGTTCTATCCATTGTTGTGTTGAGGTTTATATCCCTAGAGTGTAGCTCGAGTAGATTTGGTTTTGCTAAGATGGAGCATGTTCAACAATTCTGGGTTGGACATGGCTCTGTACGTTAGACAGAGATCACCTCTGAGAAAGCAGTATGCAACAGAGAACAGTCTTAGCTTTTTCAGTCGTGCTGCATAGGCAACTGTTTGAGGCCAGTAATCCTCTTGGTTAGGTACCTCTGTGGTCTCAATACTTACCTGGATGTTCCGAAATTCAAAATGTTGACACTACAGCAGCTTCTACCCCTGCTGGGCAAGAAGGCTTGGCTTGTTACTTTGGACCTCAAAGAGGCATACCTGCATGTCCCTATCAGACAAAATTGCAGAAGATACCTCAGATTCATAGCTGGTTCAATGCAGTACCAATTCTCTGCACTGCCCTTTGGCTTATCTACTGCGCCCAGGGTCTTCACAAAGTGCCTGGCACCAGTAATTGCATTTTGCAGACAAAAAGGAATTCAAATATATCCATACTTGGACGACTGCCTTATTCAAGCAGAGAGCAAGGACATACTTCTAAAGCATCTGGCATTTGTAAAAAGGTTGCTAATTTACCTGGGGTACACAGTAAACGAAAATAAGTCAAAACTAGTGCCCTCACAAGAGATAATATTCCTGGGTGCCAGCTTAAATACAACGGCCCAGATGGCTTATCTCACGCCAGACAAGCAAGGACAACTGACTCAGTACTTTCAATTGATGGCAACAAAAACCCAACTCCCTGCAAGAAAAATTCTGCAGGCCTTGGGATTCATGGCATCCTGCATACTACTAATTACATATGCCAGACTGCATATGAGGAAATTACAGTGGTACCTAAAAAGTGTTTGGACTCAACACTGTCACAGTTTGGAAGCAGTAATACCACTAATTCCCTGCCTACAACAGGAGTTTCGATGGTGGGCACAAGCATATCACCTCAACAAGGGCAGCCTTTCATTCTACCCACAGCCTTGCAGACACTAACAACAGATGCTTCGGATTACGCCTGGGGAGCACACATGGCAGGAAAATGTATTCAGGGCAAGTGGGCTGCAGACCAAATGCATCTTCACATCAAGCAAAATGAGATGTTAGCTGTGCAAAATGCCCTAACAGCTTTCAAGGACCTTCTGCATCCAGGACAACTATTATGAAAGACAGACAACACCACAGTTATGTGGTACATAAACGAGCAAAGGGGCACTCATTCTTATCCCCTATGCAGACAAGCCATGACCTTGTGGAACACAGCTCTAACCTACCAGGTTCATCTGCAAGCACAATTCCTGCCAGGAAAGAAAAATACTCTGGCAGACGACTTAAGCAGAAACATCATGGATCCTCACGAGTGGAAATTAAATCCACAAGTATTCAGCATGATAACGCAAAAATGGGGGTGCCCAGACATAGAGCTTTTTGCCTCCCCAATGAATTGCCATCTACAAAAATTCTGCACAAGGACTTATCACACACAAGCATGGAAAGTGGATGCTCTCTCGTTCAGCTGGAAAAGCCTAAAAGTTTATGCCTTCCCACCACTGCCTCTCTTTTCAAAGGTACTCCTAAAAGCCAGGCAAGAAAAAACACAGATGATCCTGATTGCCCCAGACTGGCCACACCAGCACTGGTACCCAATCTTAAAGAACTTAGCTCATGGCCCACCATGGATTTTACCTCAAACTCCACACCTTCTGACTCAACAAAACAATCAGATCCTGCATAGTCATCTCAAAACCTTAAACCTGTCTGCATGGCAGATTCCTTATCCAGTCAGACAACACCTCTCTCTAAAGCTGTTATGGATGTCATTTTGGAGGCCAGGAGGTCTAGCACCAGGAAATCTTATTCAGAAAAGTGGAAGAGATTCTGTGCCTGGAACCAGGCTCAAAGCTTTGATCCTCTTGTCCCAAGTATTCCTCAGATATTACAATACTTAACTGAGATGCTGGACAAAGGACTATCTTTTTCATCCATTAAGATCCACGCCTCTGCCATCTCAGCTCATTACAACACAGGTCCTCCTATTTTCTCTCATCCATTGCTAAAACAGTACCTCAGAGGGGCTAAAAACATAAGACCGCCCCGGAGAGCACCAACACCAACTTGGGACCTCAATTTTGTCTTGGAAAAACTAGCTTTACCTCCTTTTGAGCCAGCCAATTCAGCAGAATTAAAATATTTGTCATGGAAAACTGCTCTGCTTCTGGCAGTAACCTCAGCACGAAGAGTCTCAGAGTTACAGGCACTAATGGCAGTGGAGTCTTTCATCATTTTCCACCAAGACAGGGTTTCTTTAAGAACAAACCCTTCCATTATGCCAAAGGTAGTATCCAGTGTAGCTCTTAACCAATCTATTCACTTGCCAACTTTTTATCCAAATCCCCAGAATAAAGGGGAGAGACTTCTGCATTCATTGGGCATACACAGACAGCTACATTTCTACTTGGACAAAACAAAAGCTTTCAGAAAAACTGAGCAATTGTTTGTAGCATATGCTGCAGAATCACAGGGAAAGGCTATTTCAAAGCAGACCATTTTAAAGTGGATAGGACACTGTATCCATTTCTGCTACATACAGCATGGGAAACCTGTACCTAGTAACATTAGGCCACATTCCACCAGGGCAACAGCCACTTCAACTGCCTACCTTAGAGGAGTACCTACCAAAGATATCTTGGAAGCTGCAACTTGGAGTTCAGTGCACACCTTTACCAAGCATTATCACTTGCCTCTTTATTCTAGATCCAGAGTTGGCTTTTCCACTGCAGTGCTGCAGGGCCTCATAGCCACCCCAAATCCTCTATAGAACCAGCCACCCTACCTCAGCTTTGGGATTCAACCCAAGTGTAATGACTGCAGCAGTGAAACATGATGAACATAGTACGGTTTTGTACCTACCATAGATGTAGATGTTCGAGTGTCTTCACTGCTGCAGTCCAGGTTACCCTCCCTCCATCCCCTCTTTCTTAGCTGGGACTTATCTACACTTTTCTACCCTATATTACCTATGTGGTGTATTTGCTGGTAACTGAAAATTTTGGTTTTACTTTTTATGTATGTTTTATTAGCAGTATGTATTGCTTACCTATTTGGGGGCACCTGACATCTGGGGCAAGAAAAACTGAAGAAAATGGCGTCGGCTGCATTTTGTATACCCCTGGCGCACTGACGTCAGGGAAGAAGCGACAGCAACTGACGCCGGACCAAGACTTTGGAACTCTGGCCGACTGTGGGACTGCCTGATGGCAGGATAACCCAAGTGTAATGACTGCAGCAGTGAAGACACTCGAACATCTACATTTATGGTAGGTACAAAACTGTACTTTGTCTTACCATAATGTTCCATCTGTGTTGTAGATTTTCACTAATCCTTGACACCCCCCCTCCTTCCCCCTGCCTTAGATCTCTTAGTGGATTGGATCTCTCCAAAGATTGGCTTACTGATAGAGACACAGATATGGCCTCTGATCCTTTATTTCCTGTCTGTCACATACTCACTATTGTTTGCAAACTCAATCTGAGGTGATTTTTTAGGTGCATTATGGGTAGAGCTTAGCTCGAGAGTTTATGGAAGACGTGAGCTGGAATAATGGCCGAGTTGGTTCCGAGGCTCAGAACCAAGCCCACATTCATGGTTAGTGAAGATCAACAACACAGATGGAATGTTATGGTAAGACATAACTTTTTTTCATTAGCATGCATTTTCTAAAGGATATGAAGTCATAAACTCAAATGTTTATCATAATTTAGTGATTGCAGTCCTTAATGATTTGCCAGAAAATCACATATTTTACAAGTAACAGACCAAAAACATGAGACAAAAATCTGGATATTCTGGGAAATTCTGGACACTTAAGAGGTATGCCTCTGATCTGAGTCACTTGGGGAGTTTTCAGTTTACACATTGATACTTCTTTTTCATGGATGCCAGTGTCAGCAGTGTCCATGGTTCTATTTTCAGCTTCAGTTTTATTCCAGACAATGCTAGTCATTCTGTGCCAAGGGTGTGATGTCTAGCCTATTTTTTGTAAGCATTGCAGTCACAAACCATGATTTATTTATGCTTTTTTCATACACAGACCTTACCATTTCAAATGTTTTCCTTGCAAGCATTAATTTTCTTCAGGCTGACCTTTTGGGTTTCTTTCCCTTAACATTTTTATCTGAATTTCTGGTGCTGGTGTTGAGTCTGTGGTCCTGTCACTTTTTTATAGTTTCAGTTGCCTTGAGAGCCATTCCCACATGTGTCAACAGCCTTTGGACGTCCTCCATATGTTTTTTTTTTTTTTGAGCTTTTAAGTCTGCCAGGGGCTTTCTGAATTGGCAGACCAAGCACCCCATACACTTCTACACAATGGTTTCTGGTCTTAGCAAAATATGTTGCACTTGTGTGACTCATAGCCTTTACTCAAATAGCCTAGGAAGGCTGGTCACACAACTAAGTATACTGAATTCCCTTTAGATTTCTCATTTAAGGGCATTCCATCTCTCTCCATCACAATGCATATTCCAGATTCAAGGAACAAAATGTAGTTTAAACATTTGATCCTATTTCTTCTTTTCAGAGAAGGTTTCAAAAGGCCTTTATGTTACCCTGTAGTCATCCTGGGTAGTGTTTTGCCTTTGGTGCATGTCTTGAATGATACAGTCAAAGCTGAGTGGGAGAACCTAGACATAATGGCCCCTGCCCTAGGGAATATTCCACTTGGCCAGAGACTGTCAAGCCAGATACAACTGTGTCTGCATCAACCCTGTGAAAGACTACATCTCCACAGAGCTCAGTCATCCAACCACAGGTCAGAAAATTCTCACTGTTAGAAAGCTTTGTGAAGCATGTGTTTGCATCTGTCACTTCGCCTTTTCAGGCATTGAACTACCTTTCATATATGGAGTATTTTCAAAGGGTCCTGAATGATAAAATGCACCATACCATTGGGGGGGGGGGGTTGCTGAGTAGGCAACTGAAGGAAGGGGTGAAGAATCGTGTCAGTAATTCCATGAGCAGCCACATGGTCTGAGTATTGTATAACATGGCAAAAGTACTTCTGGAGGAACAGAATCTGTTACTGCCTTGTTCCAAAACACTTGCGTTTATCTTGCAGGCATTGCTGAGGTCACTGAGATGACATTTCTTACTTCCCTGTTGGGGAGAAGACATTGAACAACATATTTCAGAATATTACTTTAAGCATTTATTAGACGTCATAGATCTTAAATTTGGTGAGGAAGTTGAAAAGCAGCCTGAAGTTATGGAAAAGCAGGACAAAACCCTAATTGTGAAGATCTATCCTCAAAAGCTGTGTTAACAGAAAGTGTATGCGCTAATGTTGACAAGTAGATCACATGCTGCACACATAAAGCAGCATGAGGATGTTGAAGAGAAACCGTCCTTTCACTCTGGATTCCAGCAAATTCACAGGCCTAAAAGTCAAGGTTCTCAGATGTCATCAGCCCCACCATAGATGGCATCAATCCTGAGACCTTGTCCAGCTGTCCTACCGTGAATGCAATAGTGGGTCATTTACCAAGAACTGTTTTTCTTGGAAATAATACTGAGAGATTTTACTAGTCCCTTTCTTTTTTCCTTCTCAAACCCCATCGATATCTTTGCAGAACACTTCACTTTATCAGAATCAAGCAGCAACAAGGGAGATGTCAAGCCTTTTAAGATAAAGAGATATCCAGTAGGTCCCCCAGACCAGAAAGGTTTAGGATTTTATTATAGACTCCCCTTTGGTACCAGAGAAGACAAATGATCACAAGTCCATGCTGGATCTCTGCAAACTAAACACCTATATTCTAAAAGAATCCTTATAGATGGTCTTGATGCAATCCATCTTGTTTGAATGAAACTTTCTTTAACCTCCAAGATGTCTGCCTGTGCATCAGTTTCACAAAGGAGTCAAAGAAGTTTCAACAATTTTGTGTTAGAGGTAGTCATTAACAGTTCAGGACTCTACCCTTTGGTCTTACCTGTGCCTACGGGGTGTTCAGCAAATATGTGTCCACAGTAGTAGCTCAACAGAGACTGCTGGTAGCCAAAATACTCTTTTATCTGAATGAATGGCTTCTTATTGCTACACTAATATGGCTCTAGGGAATACAAAGGAGTCTATGCTCAGATTATCCACTTCCTTGTGGATAACAAAGAACCTCACAAGTGCCACTTATTTCCAGGTCAATGTCTTAAAGTCATTTGATGTAAGTTGGACACTGCCCTGTGTTGGACTTTTCTGCCCCAGGACAGAAGTTTTCCCTGTAATGAATCTTTGTGTATCTGTTCTGTTTTTGTCTCAGTCTATACCAGCAGAGATATGCCTCAGATCCTTAGGCCTTATTGCATCTTTAATTTTTATAATCCTTTATTTCAGGTTTCATTTGAGGATACTTAGCAGACAGTTTGGGTACAGTGGTCCAGGAATTTAACTCTCTTCTTTGTATCCCATTCTTCCAGAGCTTGTCATTTGCATCTACAGTGGTAGTTGGATCTCGTTCTGCAAGTCCATTCCAACTACAAATACCACGCTCTAAAATGGGAGCCAGTACAGTGGGCAGACTGTTCAGGCTGCCTGATCACCTCAGGAGTCTTGTCTTCAGTTAAACATTTTGGAAATGAGAACATTGCCAGCTTTTCAAGATTGTGTACCTCAATGAGTCATTTCCAGTCAGACAACATGACTTGTTGTTTTGTACATCAGTAATCATGGAAGAATGCATAACTTCCCTATCCATTGAGAGGTTATAAGAACAAAGCAGTGGGTTATCAGTCCGATAGAAAACCACATCTCAGAGCTGTCCTGTTCTCTGGTGCTAAGGCTCAGACATTGTCTGGTTAAATACCTTACTCAGAGTGGCATTGTAAGACAAATGGAGGCTGTTCAGAACCAAACCCTGGACTATAGGAAATATAGCCTTAATATGCTATGCTGAAAGTCCAACTTTCCTTCCTTTGGTATTAAATAAGAGCTGATTAAGACATTTGCAATGGTTCTACAGTAGACATCCTGTGGCCTAGTATAATGCTGATTGTGCTGATCCTTTAGGAGAGACAGCAAACGTGTTTGTCTGCATCGGATGAAATAGTTAACATTTGTCTCTTTTAAGAGTGAGCCCAGACAAGCTGTTCTTGATGCCCCCTTCCTGGGTAGCACCTTAAATGGTCCATCCTGCTTCTTTCAGACAACTCCATTTCTTTGGGAGAAAACACTCCTTCATAGATGAGGTGTGTCCTCAAACATCAGAGACTGTTTCTTCTTTGGAAAGAGGCTAGGGGTGTACACCTACTGCTTAGGACTAGATGGGGTGTGTGCGCATATGTCTCCATCCAGTTCTGGGCCTCAGCAGCTTCAGTGAGCACATAACGTTCCAGATGGTAAATCCCCTCATGTCCTTATTCTTTTTTTTTTCCACATAATTTGTATTCATTTCTATAAATACAGGTGTAACAAAACTATTAAACAATGAGAATAAACCTAACTATATACAGTGACCATAACAGATATGCTTTAGTCAATACATTCACATTTTATCTTACAATTTTTTAAGTTTTAACCAAGCCAGTTGTTTATGTGTCATTCTTGAAGTTATAGTCAACAATTCTCTATTACATACAATTTTGGCTAATGATATAAATTCCACAAATGATTTTCCAATTTGAAGTAATGCTTTTTCTTGCTATTGCAAGGAAGGACCAGAGGAGGTGCACTTGTGTACCTGGAATGTACTCTGGTATCGGAGTGTTAAATAATAACAGTGAGTCAGTCACTTCACATTTATCCACCACAATGCTTTTATAAAATAATTAAATTCCAGCCAAAAAGGGATTACAGTTTTACATTCTATAAACATATGCGCCCATTCTGCACATACTGCTTCTTCACATTTCCAGCATTCAGATATTTCATTTCCCAACATCAGTGCCACTTTATGAGGAGTAAAGAAACTTTTCTGAATGAATTTACATATGTAGATTTTCCAAAAGGAAGATGATGGTATTACTAACTGATTTAAGTGTTATTGTTTTCTCCTTTTTTGAAAATCTGAATTTATTAACCTTTTCTGCATAATTCCATAGAGATTCATCTGGGGTTTGTATGTCCATTCATAGTGTTCTGTATAATCTTGACACTGAAAACCTATCATTATTGCATAATGTATTAATTTCACAAAAAAGTGATAGAATTTTGGGTCTAGATATGGATTTCACTATTTGACTTATTTTGAATTAATTTACTATATACTCTCTGAATGTTTGTATGTTTAGCCAGTTGTTTTGATTTATGTTATATCTTGCTATGTTGGAAGTGGCCTCCTGTAAATAATTGGAGTAAAAAAATTAATACCAGAATACTAATCCATTTCCTTTCATTTCTCCTACTTTTTCATGTTGTAAGAGTCCAAACATTTGTTTGTAAATGCTATAAGAAACATTAAAAATAAAAGTCTCTCTTGTAATCTTTGTTCATTATTTGTTTAAAGTTCATTGCTATGTAGTTAACAAAGGGAGAGAAATTTTCTTTTTTACTTGTATTTATAGCAAAGGTTTTTTATGACCAGAAAACCTTTTTCTGCTTCAGAAAACATATCATTATTTATTGTTTCCCCACTATTATCAACTAATATTGTTTTATGTAAGTTATTCTAGTTAGATGTGTACTTATGATTTAGCCATTGACTTATGATGTTAAGAATGATTGATTCTGCATATTCTAAGTGTGGAAAAGCTATTCTGCCTTCTTCCCAGTTTTTGTAATGCCGAGCGTGACTAATTCTTGTTTTTTTTTGGAAACTATAGGAATTTAACTAATAAAGAGTTAAGTTGCTTCATTAATTTTTTGGAAGGAGAAGCTGTTATAGTTTGAATGATATACAAAATTTTAGGTAATAATATCATTTTAACTAAGGTTAATCTTTCCTCCATGGTAAAGAACATTTTATTCCATTTGGTCCTTGACACTGTTTATTAACATTGTGTAATTTATTTGTATAGTATTTTTCCAATTTGTTTTTATGCATATCCCTAAATATTTAAACATAGTATTCATCCTGTTAAAATTACTATATTTTTCCAAGATAGGGTTTAGTTTTTTGTTCAGCAAAATAGTTTTAGTTTTGTTGTGTTTAAAATTTAGACCAGAAATCTTTTCAAAATTATGTAGAAATGTTATAATGTGTTCAGTTGAAGAGTCTATGTCCCCAATTGTTATTAAAATATCATCAGCAAAAAGCTGAATTTTGGAGTTATAGTTTGCATTGATATAATATAATTAGCCAAGCGTTCCACTGATATAGCAAATAATAAGGGTGATAGAGGACACCCTTGCTTGGAGCCTTTCAATATTTTAAGTGGTCCTGATCAAAAAGCTCCAATTTTAATATACAATATAGAAGTGGTTTATAATTTGCATAACAGTTTTATAAAATCTGAAGAAAAATTGTACATTTCTAATACTTTTTTGTTTGCGTAGTCTATTAAGGTTAGAAGTCTAATGACATTATCTTGGACCTTTCTGTGTGAGATAAACCCTGTTTGATCATCTGTTGTTATTTTTGGCAAAAAGTGATTTAATCTATCTGCCAGCACTGATGTAAAAATCTTGTAGTCCACATTTAAGAGAGAAATAGGGTGATAAGAAGTTACTAGATTAGGGTCCTTGTCATGCTTTAAGATGGGTGAAATCATGGCATACTTCCATGAAGGGAAAATGATGTCATTCTTTCTGAATTCTTCAAAAGCATCAATTAAAATCCTTAGAGTCTCACCTGGAAGTATCTTACATATTTCTCCTATTGGTCCATCAAGACCTGTGTCCTTATTGTTTTTAATGTTTTGTATTCTTTCCTTAACTTCTTTTAATGATATTGGTTTAAGTAGTCTAGCGTTTTGTTCCTTTGTTAATTTTTTATTTATGTTGTCTTTCAAGAATTCGTCCTTTAGAGTGTTGTCAGTATTATTTGAATTGGTGCTATTCACTGTTTCATGATGTGTTCTAAAGGCCTCCAATATTTCTTTTAGATCAGTTATATGTTTAGGTTTCTTCTTGAAATTATAATTTCTTTAATATGATTGGTGTTTACCAAGCTTTTAGATTTAACTGCAAGTCTATACATATTTTTAGGACTGGTTGAATAAGTTTGCAGTTTTATTCTGTCTAGATTTATTGCTACTTTGTGATTCAAAATTTCTGTGTATGTCAGGTTCAGTTGTTTTATTTCAGAAATTCTAGCAACATCTTTTGTGTCCAAGTTCTTTTTTAATATATCAATTTTTGATTGTATTCTTATTAACTCCTTGTCCCATTCCTTCCTTTTGTTTAAATACCAACTTTTAGTTTTACCATATAAATATGATTTTAATATATCCCAGAGTATAATTATCAAGGCCATTATCAGTCTAATGCTTCTGCCTTGGGTTTAATGAATAACACAATATGCGTCAAAATATGACAACTCTCCTAATATGTGTAGGACAACTAATCAACCCTTTAGGGTGTCATTAAATTGCATATTAATTACCTCAGTCAGACAACTATGAACATAAAGTATCTAATAACAGTGACACAAGCCATTCTATTTTCAAATGGTAAATGCTCTAAGTCTATTAAGTAATAGAACATTTGTTACTCATTACTAATAATGAAATAAGCAAAGAAATTTACGCTTATATTATAGATTCTATCTGACTTAATAGCACACTTATATCAAACCTTTTAGATTTTGTAATTGATACTAAGAATTTGCAATAGAATGTAATAAACATAATGACCTCCTAACTTTAACTTAGCTAGTATTTAACACATATTTCAAATGAATACAGTGAGAATTATATATTCACTAAAACCTTTCATATCAAGTTTTGCTGAACACATTATAACATTGTATAAGAATTGTGAGGAACAAAAGGGAGATGCCTCTAATAACTGAACATTATCATGTTCTGACATTCACTTGTGTAAGGGATGTTTCATATTCCCGCTGTTATATCTCCTTACTATTGTACATCCAATAAAAAATATATATATTTTGGTCTGTCTGTGTTACTGCATAAATCTTCAGGAACTTGCATATATGTAACTTCTGTGGTCTGAATTAGTAGATTTGCACATATCCATTAAAGCTTCATAAGCATACACTTCTAAACATACAGGTGCCATTGTATCTTTTTTTTCCTTTTTACCCATCATAGTGTAAACTTATTGACCAAGAGTACAGCAGTATTTCATTTTACTTCTATTAAACAGCTTCAGTTTAGTCTGGCAGTTTTAGACAATGGTCTATACCTATCAGGTTAATTAAACATGTTATTTTCATGTTCAAAATGTTTTACTGAATAATTTTGTAAACAAAAACATTTCCAGTACCTTTTCCTGCTCAGTTTCGAATGGGTTTGCATTTCTGAAGTTTAGATAAGCTCGTACAGTCCGTTGTGAAGCCCAGCTACTGAAATCTGACATCCTTTCCATCACACAGCATCACACAGTGATGCTGAAAGGTCAAAGGTTGTGCAGTTATTTCCTTCATGCTGTAAATCAACAGGAGAGCCGCTGTGTATAAGAAAACTGCTATAATGCGCTCGAGACTCTAAGTAAGTGAAGCTTTTGAACATTCTGGCAGTAAAAAGTGTCTAGAGGGTAGTATTAGAAAGATTTTGCATCTAGATAAGAAAAAAGGGAACTGAACATGCACAACCACCATGCTGATGGAAAAAAAGGAAGCTATTATATTAATGGCACCTGCCACAGCTAATCTAACAGTGCCCACTATAATGATAAATACACTATAAAGGCACTATGATTTTAAACATATTGAATTAGTTGTAATCATAAAACATCAATTTCTCTACATTTGTACTCAATTTCAATATAGTATAATAAAATCAAATCTGTCTTCACTTTAAGAACTGCATGTTTACTGTCCCCCCACTTTTTTATGTAACCCACAGTGCACAACACCATCAAATAGAAAGTATAAGTTATTACTTTCAGCTTCCAACAGTAGGTTTACTAAGTGGATATTGTGCCTCTAGGGTATTATATACTTTATTTCTTTATAGGTTTTAATCTGCATAAAGGCACAATGGATACATATAGAAAGCTGTCAGCATAAAAGCAGCACTTAGTGTCTATATAGGCTTCTAATCAAGTAATAAGCAATTAGATGCAGTTTAAACAGCCTATTCATATAGATTGCTATTTTATAATTACCATTGAGATAATATATATATATATATATATATATATATATATATATATATATATATATATATATATATATATATATATATATATATATATGAAGAAGATTTTTACCTTTACCTTGGGGATTGTTCATTTGTTTTTATAACATTTAGATAAATTCTGTCAGATGGATATTACATGTGAAAATTAGTAGATTTATTTCCCTTTTAGTTTTTTATTAGTTTTGTCATTTGTAAATATCTTGCCATTAATCGCTTGTCTTTTCAGACTTGGTAGTGAGATATCCATATCTTCTATTTTGTCCAACAGTTTGTTTTTTTTAACAAAATCTATTGCTTCTTTGAGGTTGTTAAATATTTTTTAACCATCCAAGAGGCTAATCTTAATTCCTGCAGGGAATAAGATCTGAACTTTTATATCAGCCTTTTTCAAACTTTTGATGAGAGGGACACATTCTTTTCTTTTTGTTGTTGTAGTAGAAGTATAGTCATTATCAAACCTTATATTTTTTCCCATTGAGATGTATTGGATTGTCCTGTGTTGATAAAAGCTTTGCTATAATAGATCTCACTGCAGCTGGATTCTTGGAGGGAGATGTGTTGGATAGAGACCTGTGAGCCCTCGCAATCCCAAATGTGAAGGAATCAGGAAGGTTCATTGGGCAGCCATTCATTTAGAAACAGGACCATATTACTTCCTTCCATTTTTTTCGGGTACTCTATATATTCTGATATTGTTCCTTCTTGATCTGGACTCGAGATCTTCTACTTTCTCTAGATATTGGTTGTTTTGTTTTAGAAGGCATTCTGTTTGAGTATCATTTAACATCCGTCTCCCATCAGTGTCATTTACAGTTTCTTCTATGACTGCTGCTTGTTCAGAATGTTTAGTAATAATTTCTTTCAGGTTTTCTGTTTGTTACTTTCCTTTTTCATGTTCTCCATAATTTTTTCTAAGTTATCCATTTTCACAGAGAGGTCCTGTATGCTGGAAATTATTGTATGAAGTTCTGTTTTCATGGAATTATCTTGAGGAGAGGCTCTTGTATGACTCGTGGTTTCCAGTTGTACTAAGCTGTAGAATTTCTGACAGGACATTTCGTGATAAAAGTCTCTGAAAACTCGGGTTTCTTCTTTGTAGGTAATCCGCAATATCAAGAAATACAACTTGTGAAAAAAAACTTCAAAGTTTTTTAAGTTAGAACATAAAAATCCTGTCAGAAAGAATCTTTATAGGCAGAGCATCAGAAGAGTGCTGCTATCACCTAGGCAACTTAGCCACGCCCCATGTCCTTATTCTTTCTTTTTTTTTTTTTTTTACTCAGATGATTTTTATTTTAAATTTGCAATAAACAATAAATTAAAACTTATCATGGTTTACAATCAAGTTAGATAATTAACTATATACAAATTTACATTTAGCCTGACATTTTAAAACTTGCATGATAACAAATTACACAGATATAGTTTAAAGTTAAATTGTACTTGCTTCATGAGGAGGTTAGATCCATTTGCAAAGTATCAATCAAAGTTAGAACTTTTTTCCAAGGGTTTTTAGTTAATGGTGTAGGAAACCGTCTTAATTCTTTGTTTTTTTATTTCCATTAAGGCTGTCCTCTTCAACAGACATATGAAATCTTCTTTGCTAGGAGCTGTGGTACAATTCCATCTCTTTGTTATGCATTTCCTAGCTATAGCTAGTATAGTCCAAAGTAAATGAAGGTCAGTCTTATTTGAAGAATAAGCATTATCAGTTATATTCAGTAATAACAAAGCCTTGGTCATGACAAAATTATCTGTATAAATCACCTGCAAGAAATTAATACTTTCCCAAAAGGGTTTAATTTTTATACAATCGTAGAAAATGTGAGACCAATCAGCTTTATTATACCGTTGACATCTCCAGCATAACCCATCATTAGAAGGATTGATTTTTGAAACTTTATCAGGGGTTAAAAAGGATCTATGAAGGAATTTCCAGGTAAATATTCTCCAATAATGAGAACAAGAAGTTAATTTTACTGAGAGAAGTAGATTAGATTTATTTTCTGAGGTTAACTGAATCATATATCCTTTAGTAATATATTGCCAATATGCTGGTTTAGGTTGTGTTTTGTAATTTTTTATTAGATTATATAAATATGAAGTACCATTTTCCAATTTCTTATTATTATTTAAAATTTTAAACAGTCTGGATATAAAATTTGGTGTATTTGAAAGAGAATTATTATTTATTATCCTACATAGATCCTTGGAGTACCTCAATATATTCTGAAGCATTAACCATTCATGAGAATTCACTTTGTAAGTTGACATCATATATTGTAAATCCCATACTTGCTGATTTTTAGACAGTGTAACCAACCGATTAGATTTTTCTGTTCCCAAGAGAGGAATGTATCTCTCTGAATTCTATCTGGAAAGTTTTTAGTACTGCTGAAGGGAATTAATGTTGCAAACCAAAGCTTTAAATCCATATTCATGTTTATAAATTTCCTAAAATAGTCAAATAAATGATTTATTAAATTTGTTCTAGTTAGTTTAGTTATATTGCATTGATAATTTAAGGCCAGTGAGTATCATAATATATTGTCCTTGTCTAGAAAAGTAGAATTTTTAAGTAAATTATTTTCATTTATTATTATAGTTGTATGTAACAATTTCCAATTAGACATATAATTTGGATTGATCCATTAAACCACAGTTTTAGGTAATGTTGCTCTTATATAAGATTCAATATCTGGGAAATTTATTCATCCCTGGTCCCATTGTCTGATATGATGGGTATATGCAATTTTGTTTCTTTTAGGAAACCACAGAAATCTTAGGAGAATTGATGTTATTTTCTTAAGGTGAGTTTTCTCAGGAATTAACAAAGTGGCTTGTACAACATACAACATTTTAGGGAGAAGAATCATTTTAATTAACTGTAATCTATCTTCAAAAACTATAAATAACTTATTATATTTACCCACTAGAGAGTCTATTGTAGCTATGATCCTTCTATAATTAATATTCAGTATATCTTGAATATTTTCACACAAGTCTATCCCTAAGTATTTTATTGTTGAGACATTTTCTCCTATGATGTGATTCATATCTATTTGAAAATCCTTTTTTTTTATTTAATAAGTATTTAGACTTTTGTTTATTAAATCGGAGTCCTGAGATCTTATGAAATTTCTTTATCAGATTATTCAATTTAACTAATGTTTCTTTTGAATTCAGTAGTGTAAGAAGTATGTCATCAGCAAAGAACATGATCTTAGAGTTATATTGACCAAATATATTTATTCCTTTTATCTTTGAATTGTTTTGTATTAATATTGCCAATAGTTCTATAGCTAATGCAAATAAAATGGGTTACATAGGGCATCCTTGTTTAGTACCTCTTGTAACTTGTATAGCTTCTGAGGTAAGGGGTCCTAATTTAACATAAGTTAAATTGCTTTCATAAAACTTTTTAATAAATGTAATGAAAGAGATGGGAAATTTATAAGCTTCAAAGATTTTAATTAAATAATCCCAGTTCGAGGAATCGAAAGCTTTCTCAATATCTAGTCCAATTATTAAGGTTTCTATATTTTCTTTGTTGAAATAATCAATTAATGTCAATATTCTTTTAATGTTATCATGTGGATGTCTATTTTGAATAAACCCAGTTTGGCCATAGTTGATAATTTCATTCATATGTTTTTTAATTTATTTAACCAATATAGACATAAATATTTTATAATCATTATTTAATAATGAAATTGGCCTAGATGAGCTGCATTGACTATCATCCTTGTTTTCTTCTAAAATGGGTATGATTAAGGAGTATCTCCATGAAGGAGGAATTAATGCATGAGTTTGAATTTCAATAAATGTTTTATGTAGTAATGAGGTTATATTTTTGGGGAATAGTTTGTAAATTTCTGTGATTAAGCCATCCATTCCGGGAGATTTACTAGTTTTACTTTCTTTGATTGTATCTATGACTTCTTTGTGCGTAATAGATTTTTGTAATTCATTTTGTAAACTTTCAGGGATTGGTTTAATATTTGAAAACACATTTTCTAAAAGGGGATGTTTTGGCAAATAATTATTTTTAAAATGATTTTTGAAATGACGCTTGAAAGCATCTAGAATATCTCCTATTTCCGAAACTTTCTTACCTTTTTCTTCATATAGTATGTTAACAAAAGTATTAGCTTTAGATTGCATTTTAAATTTAACAGATAAGTTATGTAAGTGTTTTGGAGAGGTGGCATAAGAATTTATTTTTAACCACTCCGTGGCTAAATTAGTTTTGTGATTTAAGATTTCAGTATATCTTTTATTTAAGTCTTCTATTGTCTTCTTATTCTCTAATAAATTAGGAGATTTTTTAGATTTAAGTAATGTGAGCTTCCTTTGTAGTTCTTGAAGTTCTGATTCCCATTCCTTGATTTTATTTTTATACCAAGCAATCGTTTTTCCATAGATATAAGCTTTTAATGAATCCCATACCATTACTATATTCGCTTCCGAGTTGTAGTTTACATCTGCAAAGAAATAGAGTTCATTCACTAACCATTGCTTAAATTCTTTAATTTTTGTAATATATGAAGGAATTCTAGTAAGAAAAGCAAATAATTTAAAATTTATTTGCATTTTTAGAACTAGAGAATTATGATCTGAGAGGGGGCAAGGAATTATTGTAAAGGAAGTAATTTTTGTTTAAAGATCCTGGGAAATGTATATCTTAGCAATTCTGGTTTGGGTACCATATCTATAATCTTGATGGGAGAATACCAAGGAATTACTATCTACAACATTAAAGGTATCTTTTAATTTTAAGGATTCGGTCCATTTTTTTAGTAATTTTGCAGTATCTGTTAGACGTGGAGATTTTTTATTAGTAGTTTCAGACATATCTGTAATACAATTAAAGCCCCCCTATTATTAAATTACCTTTAAATATGCTTGTAGTTTGATCTAAATACTTTTTGACTGTCCCCATCCCAATACCCGGAAACCAATATAGGTTTACTAGTGTCCACAACCTGTTGCTAAACTTCAGAATGACTATAGCTATAAGGCCTTCATTGTCTATATATTTATGCATTATTTCAGGATTTAATAAATTGTTTCTCCATAGAATTATTTCCCCCCTCTTCTTTGTTTTAAAATTGGAACATGCTAAGGTCTTGAACTCACTTGGGTTGCATGTGAAATTATCATTGCTCTTGAAATGTGTTTCCTGTAAAAAAAATATTTGTGATCTATTTAAGTTTAGATATCTTAGTAAGTTAGAACTTTTGTTTGGACTATTTAGACCATTAATGTTTAACGATAATATAGAAAGATCCATATCAAATTATTTTGAGGAAATATTTAAAGGTGTCATTGACTTTACCTGAAATCATCCCTTCCTTAAAAAATATTATTGATTAGTACATAATCAATTATCTCAGTGAAGCATGTTATCACTAAAGGTACTTAATAAGTATACGTCAGGCTCATAAAATGAACAATTTAAAAACTAAAATAAATACTAAAGTTAAAGTAGTTAACTCATTAATCCCTACCCACCATGGAATGAAATACATTCCTAGTCCAACAGATTTAAACATCTGGTGAACTATCACTCTAACTTCCTTTTCCCATTCCTTTGAGCTCCATATATACTGTAAATAGTCTAATAAACAACTATTATTGTGATTTAAAACATTTGGTTGTAGAAGGCATTGTTTAATATGAATTAACTAGTATATCATTACCATCTAAACATAGAAAACAAATGCAGTTGAATTATACTAATTATTAACTTATTCAGCTCATTGTATCAACATAACTTTCCATATTGGATATGAATTCACTTGTTTAAACACACGTACACTTTAATCCTTAATCACAAGGCTTGCAAGCAATAACATAAATTAAAAAAGAATATCGCATCTTATAATATATAAACATATGCTTTCAAGAACTGTTAATCAGATTTAAAAGAGACTGTATAACTACCTTATAATCTAAATATAGGCTTAATCTTATTATATTTCAGCTAATAGTTATAGTAATGCTTTAGAAAGGCAGTCAAAAATGCATATGTTTAAATTATCTAAGTGGTGTAAAGCATAGTAGTTTCTATGAATGCGTTGATCAGGTACTTATATCATTTTAGTTGCTTGGTTTACTTTAATAATGATTTTGTTCAAATATGGTTCAAACAGCAATCAGATTAAATTGTGTATTCTCTTGTATGGGGTATAACTAGATAAGGGAAATCTAGCTTGTTTCCTAAAGTGTGTTGTGAACGTGCTTCTGTAGGGTACGAGTATACCAACAGCCAATCAAAACCTTATCTACTCGTTGTTATGAGAACTTTATACTCTGCAATTGTAAAGATAGGAGAAAACTTTTTCCCTAACTCATGCAAACTGCAGTCTAAATAGGCTTTTATAAAGCTTCACGAACACTTACTTCCCGCTCAAACAACTGCAGTGAAAATGGAAGAGAGATAGAAAGAGAAAAAAAAAAAACTGCTCAAAACACTGACACTCTCCCTCGCAAGGAGCACACCACCCCTGACCCAAAGACACCAGGGTCAGCTCACATCGTGTCCATTGCACCTTTAACCCCACTCTCTGCATACTATCTGACCTCATACAACACCAATTCACTTGACCGACAGTGCTTCTCCAATCTGACCCGACACAGCTGTACATCAGTTCCACATAATCTGCAACTACAACCAACAAAAAACGCACCATTCACTATCAATTCAGAAGGCAAAGCAGTACATCACCAGAATTACAACAGTTCCCGGCCTCTATTCCACAGAGAAATCCCACCAATTATCCCTGACAAGTAGAGATTGCCAGATACTTCAACAAACCCTACCCAGAAAATCACTCCACTGTCGGCCAACTTCCCGAAATAGTAACAGTCGTCAAGCCATTCCAAGTAACAACTATTTCAGTAATGCAGCCATCTAAAAAACCCAAACCCTACTTTAGTAACAATTTTTTCCTCTAGCTGCAACAATAGTCCCAGTCCTTGCAGCAAGCACACAATGACAGACTGGACAAGATTTCAAATAGGGCATAGCCCTGGTGTACAACCTTTCTTCATCAGTGCATCTGAGGCAAGAAGCAAAAAAAAAAAAAAATGTTTTTCACCATAATGCCAACAGCGATGATTACGACAATACTGTCCAGAAGCATACACATTGTTTAAGGCCATTGTGAAGACCACAGCTAATTATCAATGACTGCAATGTATACATTATGCAGTAGGCTGTGGGCAGTATAACAAAGGTCAAAATAAATAGGTATGCAATAATTGTCATTTATGCCAGGTAAGGAAGTTGATGTTTTAATACTGTAATTAATATAAATTAATGTGTAGTCTGTGTGTATTTGCAGTTCATTAGATCACCTCTTCCATACATACATTACTCTAATGCATCGTCCAAAGGCAGGACATTCATTTTCGCTTAATTCAAATAATTCTATACTGTTCCCGATCACAGGTTGTTAGTTACTAATCGATCTAACATTTTAACATGGAATGAAATTTAGGTAGCATATTTAAAATGTAAAAACAAAAATAGAAAAAAAAAACTGTTTTATACGCACCTAGACTGACAACCACAAACCAGTTTGGAACAATCAAAGCCAATCAGATAAAGCATGTATATATTTACTCTACCATTACTAAATGATAAGCAAGGTAAACTACAGGTTTATATTATAGACAATTTACTACATGTAATAACTGCAACTCGAAACAAGACTCTTTCTTAATATCCTCATTCACATCAGCAATGAAGAAATACCTTACTTGTTACTTTAATTTTAAATGACAGATCACAATAGCATTTCTCCATTTAAAAATGGGAACGTTTCGTAGCTACGAGGAAAATTTCATTAATATAGTCTAAAAAGCCTATAAGTGCTACTGTATGAGACTCAGACTGAAAATAACAATAAGCATTTTAATAAAAGGAAAATTAATTAATTAAATAATAGACATGACACTAGTAGGCTGAAAAACATAGTTATAAAACGTAATTTAACTTTGATATTGCAAGATTAAATAAATAGCTATATTAAGTAGTAGAAATTTTTAAAATTTATTTATTAAAACAAAGAGAAGAAGATAAACTTAATAGGATAAGACGTGTATAAATAGTTATAGGAAACATACTTTTTCTTGTATACATATATATATATATATATATATATATATATATATGTTGTGAATAAATGCATGAGATTAAAGGTATTAATAGATAGTTAGGTTGCAGTTGACACTTTGAGAGAGTTCATAGAAGTTGGTACTTTAGATTCAGTTTTCTGTTTCTTTTTTTTGACATCAGTCCAGCAATTTTTGTCAGTGGTTCTCTTCAGGTATGGGGATGCCCATTCCATATCTTCAGAAATGGTTATAATGTTATTGTTTTGAATGAAATGCACGGCTTCTTCCAGAGTGTTGAAGGTTCTCATCTCACTTAGGTGCATTATTTTAATTTTTGCAGGAAAGGCTATTTGAGCTTTAATATTATTCTGTTTTAGAGTTTTTTATTAGAGACCATACCTTTTTTCTCTGTTCCAGCACTTTAGTGGAGTAGTCATTGTCAAAGCTCATTGTGTTCTGGTTATATTTTATAGGACTTTTCCTCCAAGCTGTTTTTAACACCAGTTCTTTGTCCATAAAATATAAGCATTTTACTGTAATTGATCTTGGTGGTATGATGGATGTTGATGAAGTTGTTGCTGAAGTTTTATTCCCCAGAGCACAATAGGCCCTTTCTATTCCAAAGGAAAAACCTTGTTTAAGATTAGAACCTCTGGTATCCAAGAGTTTAGGAAAGATATAGTGTCCCCTCCTTCTGTTTTCTCAGGTAAACCAAAAATCCTGATGTTTGACCTTCTCTCTCTATTTTCAAGATCATCTAGTTTGTTAGATAACCAAGTATTTTGCTTCAAGAGAAACTCTGTTTGTGTTTCCTCCTCTTTGAGCCTTTGATCAATGTCAGTCAAAGAAGTTACAATGTTTGTTAACTTTGACTGGTGTTGCTGAAGTATTTCTTTGAAGACTTCTATTTGCTTCTGTGAGTTCTCTTTAGGTTCTGTAGATTAATCTTAAAATCATCCATTTTTGTTGATAATTCTTATAACGTGGTAGTCACCAGTTGTAGTTCCTTTTTTAGTGTCAAGTCAGCATGAGAATTCTTTAGATTGCTCATCTCTTCAGATACCGTGTATAGACTTCTAAGTAATTTGACAGGAAATTTATTTTAGAAATCCACCATAATTTGTATTTAGTTGCTTTAGACTATTAACTAAATATTTGCAGTAGTTTTGTTAGTAATAAATTTAATTTCCTGAATTTAGTACAAATCTATGGAGCTCCAAAAAATACTGCTTTTCATTTAGCCATTCAGGCTCCGCCCCTCCCATGTCCTTATTCTTGATGTGTGTCTGAAAAGTCTAATTAAGCATGATTAGTACCTTCTACCACACAGTTTTCTAGGTTCCACACTTAGATATCTGCTTTTTTTTTTGGGGGGGGGGGGCGGGGGTATGACTGTCATTTTGTTCACTTTCCACACCATGGAATGGCTGACCTGCTGCAGGGGGGGGGCTGATTTAAGCTGCCTGACTGGAGCAGGAGAGACTCTTGTCTATGTTCCCTTTCCTGAATCCTCACCACATGAATTGCTATCTGCAGCCCCATCTAATTTATATGGCTGATCTTGTATTGAGACTCCACTTTCCCTGGACCACAGAGGAGCTGAGAGGTTAGCAAAGCATCCTTCTTCATGACTGTGACAGTTGTTATGGCAGGAAGGAATACATGCATTTAGATTGTGTGAACTACCCACTGCTCCAAATCCCAGCAAAAAGTCTAGCACCAGAAGACCCAAAAGTGAGAGGTTGCTTTGTAGTGAGGGACTTGTTAACATCTGCTGTAATGCCCACATCTGCAGGCATGTTAAAGGAGTGCTAATAACTGAAGCTGCTATCAAGCTCATATGAAGCAGGATTGCCAAAACCTGCACAATCCATTTAATCCTCAGCCATGACTCCAGAACTATGAACTTATTGTACCTTCTTGTGGGCAAGAATGACTGATGTAGTAGCATCCACCTCTGCCCAAGTGAAGACACTCCTTAAAAACAGTTGTGAAACTTATGGGAGGAAATGTGAAATGGTTGTAAGGGACATCTGATCTTTCTGAAAGAAATGTGGAATGGTTGTAAGGGACATCTGATCCTTCTGAAATAGGAAGTATGGCTTTCTACAAATAAAACCTGAAGCTTTGGGATCATCAAACAGTGGTACTGAGCAATAATGGGAGGCATTTTTAAAGAGACATACTTGAGAACCACTAAACCAGTAGGTTTGTTCTGTGGACTGTGTGGACTGGTAGTAAAATTCAGGTCCCAAGCAAGAAAAAAGATCTTCAAATGTTGGAAAATATGCAGAACCCCTTTGAGAAAATGCTGTACCAGCCAGTTGCTCCTTGCTTTACTGTGCTGTAATGAGTAGTGATGACAGAGACATGTACCTTGACTGTGGAATTTCTGGCACTCAGTTCCAACATTAGAGGAAGATCAGGAAAATCTGCAAACTGACCAGCTGAAGCAAGGTTGGATGCTTCTGTGTCAAGATGCTGAATTCCTTTCACTTAGCAGAATTTGTTTAACAAGAGACTTGGAGAGGAGCTCAAAAAAGGAGTAAAAGTTCTGTGCAGGCAGCCAGGCTTGTCTAGGAGATGGTTGTCATCTCAGACAATGTAGACTTACATCAATTTAATTGAATGGTTTCCTAAAATGCCAGAAACCCAAGAGCCTGAAATCATGCTTTTCTTGGTCATCAAGGAGTAATGTAGAGGAACTTTGGCTTTGGAATCAGTGGAAATTGAGGAAATGCATTCAGGCAGCTTTCCTGTCGCAAAAAGCAGAAAGCGCCAACCAGCAACTCTCTCTTTGCCCTGCTGGATGTAACAGAAGACTGGAGTGCTGTACTCTTTCAACTAGCAAACATTCTTCAGGATGTGAAGACCCAGATCAAACAGAAATTCATGAATCCTGAGCTCCAGGAGAGGAATTGTCAAATTTGTTCTTAAAACAATCCATTTATACACATTTTCTTTTTGAGGACTGAAACTGTGTGAAAGAATGCTTTGTATTCTGATCATGTACAACCAGGTTAGGTTGTGATTGAAAGAAAGCCCGTAAGTCCGAGAGAATTTAAATTCCGCAAACTCAAGTATAACAGATGGTGTGCTCACTGTATCCAGTTGATATGCATAGGAGCTATCTGCAGTTGCTGTTTTACACTATTCTTCTGTATCTTGATGGCTCCTTCATCAGATGGACCTTCCTGAAAGGAAGGCTTGCATTTATTTTATATCATTGTATATTGTGCAAGTATTTCTCCTTTTTTGTTTTTATTGCCTCCTATCTTGTTGGATGTGTTTCTACAGTGGATGGGGATTGAACTGAGTAAGTGCAGTGACCAGGCATGCTTTCCTAGTCCAAATTATGATACCATGGCTGATAATGGCAAGAGGCATGCACACTTCAGAATCCGGTGATGAGAGAAATATTTCCAAGCTATGAAGAGAGGAAGACAGAAAGCCACCTCACAAGTCAGCTGATATAATGAATACAGTCAAAGGTACCAAAGAAGCTTCAAAACCAGCCACTAGAGAACAGTTAATCCAGTTTAATGCCAAAAACGAACATATAAGCATACATGAACGCAGACACATTAGACCACAGCGTTTTCATTTAAAAACTTCATCCGATATATATATATATATATATATATATATATATATACATCTATATATATATATATATATATATATATATATATATATACCCTCTGAATACATAAGAAACCAATAAAACCAAGCAGTTAATTAAGCAGAGTTTTGTTCAGCTTTTCATTATCATAGAGCTCATGAATATTCATTACAGTCAACACAAGATACTAAGATGTTACATAAAATGTTTAAAATTCTTTAAAATTACAAAAAATGCATTTCAAAAAGCCTGTAAATAGCTACTTAAAACATTACGAATAATTATACATTATTATTATTAATAAAATATTTCATTTCTACTTTAAAATGGTCTAAACATTTCTGTTAATACACAGTATGAAAAACTGATAATATAATCAATAGCTCCATCAAGTGGGCTTTTTTATAATTGCACATTAAAGGAAAAAATGATTAAAGCAAATGCTATGTACATGCGTATGTTAAGATCAACTTTAAATTATAATTTAGCTGCCCTTAATTTTAAAACTGGGGCATTGGATGCATTTTCGTTCAACCCAGGGAAATGGTGGCCTGTAAAGTTACCTGCCACCATAAGTCCTGCATGTATTGTTTGTTTTAGATGATATAAAAACAGAAGCAAGAGGGAGACAATGGGAAGAAAAAGTGGAATACAAGGAATTATGGTGGCAGGTAACTTTGCAGACCACCATTCCCCTGGGTTGAACAAAAATGTATCCATTGCCCCAGTTTTAAAATTAAGGGCAGCTAAATTATAATTTATAATTTAAAGTTGATCTTAACCTATATATGTACATAACATTTGTTTTAATCACTTTTTCTTTTAATGTGCAGTTATAAGAAAGCCCACTTGAGGGAGCTATTGATTATAATAGTGTCGCTAACTGTGCATTAACAGAAATATTTGACTGTTTTAAAGTTGAAATGAAATATTTTATTATTAATAATGTATAATTTATTCATAATGTTTTAAATGCTTATTTATAGGCTTTTTGAAATGCATTTTTAGTAATTTTAAAGAATTTTAAACATTTTATGTAGCATCTTAGTATCCTGTGTTGACTGTAATGAATATTCATGAGCTCTATGATAATGAAAGGCTGAACAACTCTGCTTAATTAATTGCTTGGTTTTATTGGTTACTTATGTATTTGGAGAGTATATATGTCAATTTAACTGTCTATCCACATCTGATGAAGTTTTTAAACAAAAACGCTGTGGCCTAATGTGTCTGCGTTCATGTATGTTTATATGTTTGTTTTTGGCATTAAACCGGATTATCTGTTCTCTAGTGTTTGGTTTTGAAGCTTCTTTGGTACCTTGGACTGTATTAAAAGTGTATTTTGGTACCTGCTGCCATTTTTTCTGATGTAATGAACACATCATCAGTTCTGTTAGTAAATTTGGTCAGCTGTTTCAACGTTTCATGATGGAAAAGTAAGGCATGGCTGTAGCTAAAAAACCTTGTTTAAATGGCTTGTCCATTGCATTGCTTTCTGTTTTGGCAAGTACAATGGAACATTTACTGACAGTTTTCGAGTACATTGTACTAAAGAGACATTTTGCTGAATATTTTGAAAGTATTTCTATTCTTGATGGTCAGTGAGGTTACAGCTGAATCTAGATTCATAAATGTCTGCATGCTGTGTAGGTAAGACTAGAGGCATATATGCTTCTTTATAGCATTGCTGTAGAAGGTCTGTATTTACATTCTATCACACTGTTAATCATTCATGCAGAATGCAAGGCATAAAAGGGGCATACGCTAACGCTCGGGCTCACTTCGCTGCACTACCCTACCCCATTCCCACCCACCCCCACTTCAGTTACATTTATTCCAACATTAGTTCTACCTCCCAGCTACTCTTACCCAGTAGCTGCTCACTACCACCCTTTTCACCTTAACCAGTAAATTACATCCCTTTCACCTGAACCAATAATTTACAGCCTAAACAACCTTATCCACCCTACCTACTTAAATACAAAATGCCACAACTAAAATATAGCTATATTCTTCTCTCATTTAACATTAGTTGGCTAATGCTATTAACATATATCACCTCCTGCAATTCCATACCAATCTGTCTATATCTAAAAACTGCCACATCCCCAGCCCAGAAAGGCAAACACCCACACAGCTTCTCAAACATATCTGCCAGCCTCATTAATACCAATACCCAATACTTCCTAAAATGATGAATACTCAACCACTCATTAAGATCTACCCCAAAACTAAGTCCTAATCTTCTGATAGCATGATTAAAAAAACACCACCAAAACCCTCCTTATGCCTATAACCTAAATTAATGTGGCAACATCCACCCCAACCCTGGACCACCACAAAACCACACTCCACTACAGACAACAGCTCCCAAACAGATGATGCTAGTCACCTTTAACATACGCAGTTTATGCAACAAATTAACAAAATTTCGGGCATGGCTAACACAGTACTCCCCAGACTTAGTTGCAGTTACTAAAACCTAGCTAAAGCCACATATCAAACACACAGAACTCCTCCCACCTGGCTATGATATAATAAGAAAGGACAGAACCAAGAAAAAAGCAGTAGGTATTGCCATAATCTAGCCAGCAAATATACTCCCCTTCCATACCCTACAGATATTCCCACCTTTGGTAATGCAGAAATTCTGATTGCATTACTAAAACTCAATAGCCAAAAAAACTTTGTATCATAGCAGTCTATATTCCCCCAGGCCAAAATATCCCAGTACTAGACAACATTCTCTCTTGGGTATCCAAAAATATCTCCAGTGAAACATTCATCATGGGAGATGTCAATATCAATTAGCTAAACCTTTCCACAGACTCACCAACAAATAGTATCCAACTTCATGGTTTTACACAGCTAATCACAGTACCTACTAGAATATATAACAATAACCTAACTTCAGGCCTTGACTGGATCCTGGTTTCTGACCCTCTCAAATACTGTAACTCCAATACCCTACCTAATGCACTCAGTGACCAGCTCCCTGCTTATACCCATAGAACCACCTCCCAAAAACAGAAAACCCACACTTACAAGACATCCAGAAACTTAATTTAGTCAGGAATTATTTAACAGCATATTAAGATCTATCAACTGGACCACATTAAAAACTTTACCTTTAGATGAGGCTGTCAACCATTTCAATAAAACTTTCCTAGATACCCTTAATGACTTAGCCCCTCTCAGAACTAAAAGGACAAAATCTAATCATACACCTTGGTTAACCAAATCAACTAAACAAATATTACTAACTACAGATAGGGCTTAGAAAGATTGTCAAAGAAATAAAACTGATACAAACTGGTAAAAATACAGGCAACTACGTAGGCAGTATACAGGCAACTAACCAGTCATAAGAACAACCCTAAAACATTTTGGAAAACTATTAAAACAATACTCTCCTCCAGATCCACACAAAACCCTACCCCAAATGCAAATAAGACACCATCCGAAATAGCTAACATATTCAATTCCAACTTTATAGATAGCATCACTTCACTAATTACAAGCCTTAACCAGTCTACAACTCCCAACACTCTCAAAACCTCACCCTCCTCCAGCCAATGTCCAAAAATTCCTCCTCTCTCTTTTCACCATGTTCCCACTTCACTAATTCATAATCTTCTCCTCAAACTTGAACCATGCTCATGTTCCTCATACAACCTTCCACCAGAATATTTACAACTTGCTGCAGACTCCATCGCTTTTCTAATTTGCATCCTTATTAACTGATCCATCTCTGAATCTTGTGTCTCAACCCTCTGGAAAAAAATCTATTGTAACCCCTTTACACAAAGGAGGGAAATCCCCCGAATTTACAAACTATAGACCCATGTCCATCCTCTCACCACTTTCCAAACTACTCGAAAAATGTATACATATTCAATTACTTAAACAACTCACCCATTATAATCTACTTACACCCATTCAGCATGGCTTCAGGCCATCCCACAGTACCATAACAGCTATTATGTCTTTCACAGACCTAGTTAATAAATCTAGGGATTCCAACCTATGCACATCCGTTTTACTATTAGACCTGTCAAAGGCCTTTGACATGGTCTCACACAAAAAACTACTCCACCAACTGACAGCAGCAGGTTGCTCACCAACCTCCACACAGTGGTTTAGTAATTACTTAACCAGCAGACAACAGTGTGTAAAATGGCTAGGCTGCCTATCACAATACCAAACCAACAAAACAGGAGTTCCACAGGGGTCCATACTAGGACCCCTCCTATTTAATATATTCATTAATAACCTTCACACAACCTGTTATCATAGCACTTTAATTCAGTACGCTGATGATTCAACTATTATCACCTCCTCTGACTATATCCCTTATCTACTGAAAAAAAACAGAGCACATTTACCTCCTTAGAGTCATGGCTAAACAATGCACAACTATAGTTTAATCCTAACAAAACTAAACTGTTATTTTTTTCTCCCACAACCAACATACCAGGCTTCAAAATATACTCCCATAACAACACCAAGATTGAAATTAATGCCAAATTATTAGGAGTCACCATAGATAACAAGCTCTCATATGACCAACACATCCTTAATGCCATAAAAAAACTAATTTCAAACTAGGAACTCTCTACAGACAAAAACACTTCCTGGACCCAAGCTCTAAAAAAAACTCTGGCAAATACCTATTTTATCCCCTCCCTTCTCTACAATGCTCCCATATTCATTAACCTGCATGCCTCTCTCAAAACTAAACTTCAGTCTTGTTACTATAAAATAGCAAAATTTGCCACCAATTCACCCACCCATACCCATCACTGCAACGCTCTCAAGGAACTAAACTGGGTGGAATTCCCCCATTATCTCAACTAACTACAGCACATAAACTAATATGTAAGCCTGATAGCTGTCCAGTCTTAAAAGGCATCCTCCACACCTACTGTCCTACTAGAAATCTCTGCTCACATGATAAGCTACTTACAGACGCATACAAACCTAAAAAAAGAACTGGCGAGTGTCTCTATTCTTATGCCATAGCTAAACTCTGGAACAACCTCCCAAATAACATTGCCAGAATTGAACATCCCAAAAATTTCTAAAGAACTACCTCTACAACTCTTGGACCTGACCTTGCCAAACTTAACACTCACCCTATCACCATCTCCCCCACCACTTCATCACTACCTTTCCTTATACATCCCACCAACCTTCCTACTTCAACTCCCAACTCTTTAAACACCACATGCTAATGCATATAGTCTTCCTCCTATCTATTGCACTTCACTCAAACCTCTCCATCTCTTCTAATATTATTCCTATAAAGTATTTAATCCATTTCCCCACTAATCCATACCAGACATTCTGTCTTGACTATTTCTTTGTGTAATATATACTTGTAAGATATATACCCTTTAAACTGATGCATTGAAATATTGTATTCTCTGTACTATCTGATTGCATCTTGAAGCAATGTTATGATCTTTCTTGTATCTAATGTATTGTATTATTATACTGTATAATCTGTTAATGTCTGTACTGGACCTTTTCTCCCTGGGCCTCAGCTGAAAATGGGTCCCTTGACCCAGTCAGACTTTCCTTGTTGCCAAATGTCAGTAAATAAATAAATATATGGCTGCAACTACAGAACTTCTTCGCCACCAGTTCGAACGCCATTATTGTTAGCTGGTCTGAATGCCTTGTTGCTCTACTGAATAATTAGCCACCAGATAAGTGCACCGTTAGGGGTTTTTTTTGTTTGTTTGTTTTTTTACTTGGTCTTGGTCGTGTATTTTATTTTGCTAACTTGAGTTCATGTCATCAAAGAAGAGAAAATGTCAGTGCAAGAGGGTAGATTCCCCATAAAGATCATCATGAACAGTGTCTTTTTTGTTTGGGCGCATCCCATGACCATACCTCTTGTAGTATGTGTAAGGTGTTTGTACCTAAGCTGTTTGTCTTCCCTGGCCATTTATCTTGAAAACCAGCAGCTTAAACAGTTAGCCAGTGGTACCATGGCAGAATCCTTTAACCCGAAGATACTTCCGCCAGGTAAGAAGAAGGCCAAGAAGTCTCGGCTAGATTCTTTAGCTGTCCAGCTTCCTCCCTTTAGAAGCTTGGTAGGTCATTCTGTGTCTGCTTTGGATTCCTCTGCCATGACCCAGTCAGAGGCCAGCATAGATCCCTTTTTGCACATCCTCTGAGGCTTTGCAGATATCTGCTCTGGAAGTCTAGGGGGAACCGTGGTTGATTATCTTGGTGGGTCCTAGAAAGATTCTGTAGATACTGGTAAGGGAAGAGGTCCAGGTTCTCTTATCAAATCTAGCAAAGGATCGGAACCTCCAGTATTCGTTAGGGCCGATGTCCCTTCCAAGGAAAAAACAAAAAAATGAAGCATGTTGTGGTTTGCCCTAAGATCCTCAAAGGGAAAGGAAGAGTTTACTCAGGGCTTGTTTATACCTTGAATGGCCCTTAAACCATCACATGTGGTTTCGGTACCTGCTCCTCCTTGGACCTATAGCCCTTCTAAAAGGCTTAGGGAACCAGATTCCTTGGATGAGGCTTCAGTGTCTGAAGAAGATTCTTTGTTCTATTCTTCACAGAAGTCTTCACCTTTGGGTTATGGTTCTGATGAAGAAGAGGCTGTAAGCCCTGGGTCTCCTATTAAGGAATTGTTCTTTGGGGATGCAATTGCTTGGATGATGGAATGCTTTAAGTGTTATTCTTCTTGAGTGTCTGATATTCAGAGAATATATTATGAGTTGCTTCAGGTGGATATTCCTAAACCATTGGCAGTTTCTGTTGTATTGGTTGCCTTGTTAGATACTTTCATTGTTGCTTCCATGTCTCCTGATTCTCTTCCTCTTGCTCCTAAGAAACCTGATAGGTCCTGTAAGGTTCCTGAGGATTGTCAGTTTTTTTATTTAAATGTCCTTTTGTTGATCCTGCTGTGGTGTCAGTCTCTTCTAACAGGCCTTCTAAGCTTTTGCCCTCTTCCAAACTTTTACCTTCTGATAAGGATAGTAGGGCAATGGAGAGGATTGGTAAGAAAGTTTGCAATGCTTCTACTTTGGCATTTAGGGCTGTTAATTACCAAACTCACATGACCAGGTGTGCTATGGCCTTAATTGCTCAAACTTGTCAGGTATTTCTGACGTCCCTGATTCTGAAGGAAAATCCTCTGTCTTACCTATTTTAGGTTCTGCTTCTCAAGTGGCTCGCCACTCTATTAGGTGTAACTTTGATGCTGCTGATGCCTCTTTCAGGGCTGCGGCTTTTGGGTCTGTCATGCGGATTTATTCTTGGCTTCATTTCCAGTCTCTGCCCGAGGACATTAAGGCCAAGTTGCTGGATGCTACTCTGGATAATAAACCATTTTGGGACTGCTGCTGCTGAAGTGTTTGTCTGTTCAAGAGAAATTCAAAGCCTTGCAGGACTTCTCTTCTCTCCCAAAGTTTCAGAGGAATTATCCTACTAGATCTGCTTTTGTTTGTGGGCAACCCCACCAGAACTCCAAAGGCAGGAAGGGTGGTAGGCAGGCCCACTCTGTTAAGGTGTCTCAGATTTCTGTAGCACAGAAGCCTCCTTTATCTGACAAGCTTGCTTCTCTTTGACAGTTCGCAACCCCCTTCTTTTAGATCAGGTTCCTTTGTTCCTTCAGTTTTCCTTTTGTCTTTCAAATTAGTGTCTCATCACTTCAGACTCTTGGTTTTTTTTCGGTCATCTGTCAGGGTTACTTCATGGTATGGAAGTCTCACCCTCCTTTTCAGTGATTACTCAACCTTCTTTAGAGCAACTTTCTAATTTCCTGAAGATTTTAAGGTCTCTGGTAACCAAGGAACTCCTCAACCTTTCCCAAGTGGGAAAGGGTTTTTATTCCAGGATGTTCCTGGTTCCTCAAAAGGAGGGCACTTGAAGACCTATTTTGGATCTGTCCCAGCTCAACTCCTTTCTCAAGGTCCCTTATTTTTGGATGCTTACTCTTCAAACGCTGTTTCCTCTTTTACTACCCCAGGCTTTTCTGGCGTCTCTGGATCTGAAAGATGCTTAACATCATATCCCTATTCACTCTTATTTCATGACGTTTTTACATTTCCTGTGTGTCGTCATTTCATTTTCAGTTCTCTGCTTTGCCCTTTGGCCTCTTTACTGCCACAAGCATATTCACAAAATGCCTAGCTCCTGTGACTGCATTCTGCAGGCTCCAAAATCATTCAGATTTTTCCTTATCTGGATGACCTGTTGCTTTAGGTGCTTGCTCACAGTCGCCTGTTGCAGGATCTGGAGTTCACCATCTCTCTTCTTCAAAGTCTGGGGTTCTCTATCAACTTTGAGAAGTATGTCCTAACTCCCTGTCAGGATCATGTGTATCTGGGATGCAGGATTCAGACAGTGCCAGTGTTGACCTGTCTTCAACCTCCAAAAGTTTTGTCACTGACCGCCTTCTTTCAGTCTCTTCTTACTGTAACTGCCCATTCCAGCCAGGGAACTTCTTCGAGCTCTGGGATTCATCATCTCTTCTATTCCATTCTTACCTCTTTCCAGACTGTATATGCGGAAGTGTCACTGATACTTCAAGTCAGTTTGATTGCAGCATTGTGACCCCCTGGATTTCAATGTACCTCTCCTTTCCTGTCTAAAGAAGGTATTCATATGGTGGATACAACAATTTGCTCTCAAACCAGGCCTGCCCTTTCACCCTCAAGTCCCTTCTCAAGATCTGTTCACCGATGTCTCAGACACAGGGTGGGGGGCTTCTTTTGTTCACCTAAAAGCTTAAGGTTTCTGCCCCTGCATCAGAAGTCAGACCATATCAACATCAAAGAGGTGAGAGCTCTGATTCTGGCCCTTAAAGCTTTTCCCTGCATGTTCTGTCCAGGCCCCTTGCAGGTGTACATAGATAACATTACAGAGATGTGGTATGTCAATAAGCAGGGAGGCACAAAATCTCATCTCCTCTGCAGGATGACTCTTCAGGCTTGGGAGGTGTCTCTCCATTATCGGTTAAGTCTTCAGGCAGTATACATTCCTTCAGAGCACAATCTAGTGGCAGATTCTCTGATCAGGTCCAAAACACAGGCTCATGAGTGAATGCTTCACAGAGACATGTTTCTGGACACTGTCCTTTGGTGGGAGTATTCCTCAGGTAGATCTTTTTTGCCTCCCTGAAAAACAGCATCTTCCTCTTCTGTTCCTCCTGATGCCATCTGCATCTGAAGATGGATGTCCTTTCTTTTTTTCCTTCCTTGGATTTGGTTTATTTTCTCTTCTCTCCTCTCTTTCTCCAAGGAAGAGGAAGATTCAAAGATGGACCCTGGACAACAATCTTTGTGTCTTCTTTTTTTAGCTACAGCACTGGCTCCTCCTCTCTCTTCCTTATTCTATTCTATCACCACACAGAACACCCCACCAGTTGGATCTCCTCACATCTCCAGACAACTCATCCATCCTCTCCTGTCCACTCTTCAGCTGACACTGTGGGTGATAGAGTTTTGATCTCTTTCAGGCACCTCTTTTCTGAGGACATGCTCAGGGTTTTACAGAGGCAATGAACCCCCCAACCAGAAAATCTTATATGTCCAAATGGAAAATATTTTCTGTCTGGCACCATGCTCATAACCAGCACCCTTTTTCTGTGGGGGGAGCTGTCTGGTTCTCTCTTATTTGTGCGAGTTGCTGCAGTCTGGCCTGGTCTATTCTTCTGTGAAGGATCATTTCTCTGCCATTTCTGCTTTTCTGCCCTTGAATCCTCCTTTGGCTTCTTGTTTTAAGGTCAAACAATTTCTTAAAGGCATCCTACATATTAGGCCTCCAAGGAAACCTATTCCTCCCCCAGGGACCTTACTTTTGTTTTGGGAAAATTGGCTCAGGTGCTTTTTGAGCTTGCAGATTCTGCTTTTTTGCAGCATTGTACCTGGAAATTTGTTTTGTTTCTGGCTGTTACTTCTGATTGGAGGTTTTTTGAGCTCCAGGCCCATATGGCCATTCCTCCTTTTTCGTTTTTTTGCAGGGACAAGGTGTCCCTTTGTACTAATCCTTCTTTTATGCCCAAGGTAGTAAATGGATTGTCCTTGAATCCATCTGTACAGCTCCCTTCCTTTTAACCCTTCTCCTCAGTCTGCTAGTGAAAGGGTCCTGCATATCTTGGATTTGCACAGACAGCTCAGGTACTATTTGGATAAAACTAAGGCCATTTGATCAACTTTTTGTTTCCTTTCATCACACATTAGGTTTGGCTGTTTCTAAGCAAACCATCTCCTCTTGGATATCCAAAGCAATTTTGTTTTGTTATACTTTTCATGGCAAATCTCTGTTTACTTCTGTTAGAGCTCATTCTACTAGGCCTGCTGCCTCTTCTGATGCCTTCTTCAAGGGGTTGAATACCAGTTCAGTTCTTGAAGCTGCTACTTGGTCTTCAGTGCATACCTTTCCTAAGCATTATAAGTTGGATATGGTTTCTAGAACCAGAGCAGGTTTTGCTGAAACCATTTTATATGGGTTTGTTGCGCGTTCTTCTCAGTTTTCCACCATCCATTCATTTTCTAGAGCAGAAGGACACAATATAGTTGTGTAAAATCTTACCATAACAGTAGATGTCCTTCTCTTCACTGTTGCAGTATTCATTACCTCCCTCCAACCTCCTCTTGTTTTTTTATTGTTTTAGATACCCTTCTGGCTGAGGATTTCCCCTTTTCCTTCTGCATCTTTTTTCTTATGGATATGCAAGGACTCCTTTGTCCAGTGGAGATTGTTCCCTTTTGGGGTAATTCAGTTCTGGGTAGTTGCATCCATACATCCCTTTTATGCCGTACGTTCTGTGTGGGGTGCATAAGTGTGTTGTATGGCACATAAAAGACCATTAGGCTTTTGTATACTGGCTGAGCATCTGGCTGTCCTGGATGGGAACAGTGAAGAGGAAGACATCTACTGTTATGGTAAGATTTTGCCCAACTGTACTATCTTTGAAAGAGATAGTCTTGCTGCCCCCTTTTTAAGGTATGAATGTAGAAATTACTTTGTGTTCTTTTTACAACCTACTTCCACAAAATTCTCACTCTCTTTATATACATATATATATATATATATATATATATATATATATATATATATATATGTGTGTGTGTGTGTGTGTGTGTGTGTGTGTATATATATATATATATATATATATATGTGTGTGTGTGTATATGTATGTATGTATATATATATATATATATATATCAATACATGCAAATATATATGTACATATACATATATATATATATATATATATGTATATATATATATATATATATATATATATATATATATATACATACACACACACACACACACACACACACACACACACACCTGTGTGTGTGTGTGTACTTTAATGCATGCTTATGTGTTTGTTGCATAGGTCTTTGCACACAAAAATATTGCATTATTTAAAATATTAGTTTTCTGTTAGAATAACTGAAGATAGCATAGAATAATATATTTTCATTTAAGAAGGCATACACCACCTCTTTGGGGAAGAAGTTGGAAATTATTGTCATATAAAGACTACTACTTGGAGAAAAAAATAAAAATAAAAAAAAGAAAAGCGTCGGCCATTCACTGCTGACCCATTTTATTGAAATAAATTAAGTGAGCGGTAGTCGCTTTTCTTTTTGTTTTTCTTAGTTTTTGTTTGTTTTCAAGTTTTATTACAAGGCTGTCATGGAGAGAAGAAAAAAAAAAACAAAACAGATCAGACAGCTGCTATTGTCATGAGTATAAAGCCCAGTAATTTTATTGTCACAAAAGTCTCTGCCTTATTCACAGTGGATATCCTCACACTAGTGTATGTTCTTAGTTGTGGTGATATTTTGTAACATCAGACTGTAACATTCATCCTAGCTGAATCGAGACTCATTTTGGCAGGCAGACACGCTTTATAACTCATAGAAGATTCAGAATTGCATGTCATCATGCTGATGATATTATTACATAGATGAAAAGGACTGTTAATGAGAAAAATACTTAAGGGTACATTATTACATTACTGTAAAGGATTTTGTGTGATGTCTGCATTGTTAACTTACTTACAAAAAAGTGTGTGTTGTGTGCATAAAAAGTTAGAATTTTCTGTTCTACCCACTAGATGGCACCATATGAAAAGATCTACAGCACACAGTTCATGAGAGAAATATCTTATTATTATCATCGTTTTTTGTTATTATTACTATCATTTTACTGTGCTGTTCTGTTGAATTAATTAATTTTATCTTTTTTCCCTATCCACTCCACCATTTCAAGAAAAGCATATTTTATTTTTCTTTGCGTCAAGGGTATATATAGCCATCTATACAAATTATATTCAGATGAGTACATTTTTAATTACTCTCGGTGGCATTACAGCTTGGGTCTATATTACTTTGTCGAAAACTAACTTCATGAACGGCTGTTCATCGAATGTTCACATCAGCGAACGTGTTTCCCAGGGCAATGAGTTACTTGGCCAACATACCGACTGTCACATGCACCGCAGTATATCAAACCTACCAAGGTGGAGGGCTATACCCCCCCCCCCCCACTTATATATACCAACTCCGAGATCAGACTACAGTGGGGAAAATGGCAAATTTTCTAATGTTGGCCAAGTAACTCTATGCCCGGAGAAAAACATTCGCTGATGAGAATGAACGTTTTTTTTTGCTGGTTAGTTTTCAATTAACTAATATAGACCCTTATAGGTCATATAGCCCCAGACATGTAACATTGTCTGAAGTAATACATAAGAAATAGATAGAAATCCTGTACAAAATCACCCTTTTAATTCCTGCAAAGAGCTGATAATTTGTAAATTTCTTGTTTATGTGGGCAGCATTTAGGGAAATGTGCACATCTTTGCGGGTAAAAGGCACAGCAGCCTTAGGCATAGATGAACTAGGTGGTCGCCTAGGATGCCATTCAGCTGTGGATGATTTTCCATCTATCTTTCATATCTATTTATTTCTTAAAATGAAAATGCTGCTTGTAAAAACTTCCATATTTGTGGTGCCCCTTTTCAAACTGAAACTGCTGCAGCATCCTCCCCATCTATGCTGTATACTGAATTTATAAGCCAAGCCTTCTGCTTCGTCCCACTCACAGTCTGACCAGTCATTTAGAAGCCTCAAAATTCTAAACATATTTCAAACATACTGGAGACCTGGAAGTGGATGTGATGGCCGTAGCAGGAATCCATGCCAGCAGCACTAAGAGATTAGATTCTTCATGATGACAATTTCCCACCTTTACTTAAACTGATGCAGCGGTAGCATTGTTGCCTCACAGCAAGAGGTTCTCCCATTCGATTCTCGGCTGGAGTGCGGGGAGTGCCTTCTGTGTGGAGTCTGCATGTCCTCCCAGAGGTTGGGTGGGCGTTCGAAAGACATGCGTAAATGGGCATGCCTTCGTTGAAGGTTGGACGTCGAGCTGGCACCTTGGCATTTGTAAAAATCTACTGCCAATCATTAGCGGACCGGAGTTCCGCTGTGGCGACCCCTAACCGGGAAAAGCCCAGAGACAAACAAACTTAACAAACTGCCATTTAGATGCACATTCTGTTCTCCCCTTATCTACAGCACATTCTGTTCTCCCTTTATCTACAGTTACAGAGACCCTCATTTACTCTCTACTTTTATGAAAGGTCATTTTCTAAAATTTTGCTAATAAGAACTGTAGCTGCTTTAGAGACACTAGCTAAAAGCACAACCAAATGAAACACCTAACACCTAAATTCCTTCTTCTACGTTGAAACTTAAGTTGAAGTATAATAATTGCCATTGCTTGTAAAAAAATGCATCATTAACTATGTAACATACAAGCTTGTATTGTGTCTGTATGTAACTTCATATGCTCTCTGTAAGCTTGTTATAGTTTTTATATGTTGTGTATCTGACTATATGTATAATATCTGCTTGTCTGGCCCAGGTCATGGCTGGAAAGGGTCCTTGAACCAGCCCACTCACCCATGTTAAGTAAGTAAGTAAATAAATGTATTGTGGGGGGATTTAGCGATAAATTACTTTGGCCATTATTTGGCTACTTTCCAGTGATCATTAGAATGGCTATGTGTTTGGGGAAAGCAAAAAAGCAGTTATGTGATTATATGATCATTGTAACTAAGTGAATGCTGGTGACAGTGAGGCCATTATTGCTTTAATTTTTTCCCCCAAAAACCTAAGATGAGTGCACAGAAGGTTTGTATAGCTCTTCTGGGAGAAGTGTATTGCCTAGGAACAAAAAGTTGGAATACGCTACTGTAATCATTATTTTTTCCGTTTTCCCCACACTGATATCAGACATGTGGGTGGCTATCCTTTGGGATTAGGAATAAGGAGACATGCTATGTATACACATTTGACAACAACAAGTTTTAATGCCTTATTCAGGCAATTTGTTCTTTTTTTTCTTAAAACTGCATTATCAGAGGGGTACACAGAAGGTGACAGTCTTTTGGATGTGGGGTGAGGAGGCATGCTGTGTATGTCTACCTACAACAACTTGAAATGTATGACAGTGGTCATTTGTGCTTTCACTTTCATTCCACTGTAAAACCAGATGAGTACACAGAAGGTAATTTGTCTTTTTTTTTTTAGTTGGGGGGGTGGTAGAGAAGCAGGCACTATTTCCCAGATAAATCTGTACGTTTGCAAGCAGAGGTTTATTGAGAGCTATTTATGTCCTTCCATATCAATGTTGCAGTATTCATCACCTCTGGGATCTCCTGCCAATGTTCTGCCAGTATACCAAAGCCTTAATTACCTAGGAGCGCCATACATTAGACATATGCTCCCCACACATACATAGGGCATAAAGGTGACATTAGAACAGTCCCAACCTAGAACTTTGTTGTCACCAGTCTGAATGCCCTTCACTTTGCTGGTTATACTGAGCCCATGTCTTCAAGATAAGTACCCTTTTGGGGTTCCTTTTTCTTTTTATTCTATTTTTTATGGGTTACATGGCCTCCAAGAAGGGGAAATGTCAGTATGAGATGCAGGTGCCTGTTTTGCTTAGGTACATCTCATGACCACATCCAGTGTTCCACTTGTCAGGCTTTTGTACCCAAGGCTTTGTTTCTATTTTTCTTCCCTTTCCATTTATCTTAAGAATCAACATCTCAAACTGTTGGCTCAAGGTACCGTGGCAGAATCCGCTCACCCCAAGTTGCAGCTGCCACTTAAGAAGAAGGCCAAGAAGTCTAGGACTGAGCCTGCTACTGTCTAGCTTCCACTTTTAAGTATCTCTTGAAGTGAATGAGAGGCCAGAGAACAGTGTAGTATAACCATTTGCTTTTTCCACCATGACCTTCTTGGAGGCTGGCAAGGAACCTGATTCTCACATGTCCTCTGAGGCCATGCAAACATCCGCCACTAATGTTAAGTGTGAACCACTGCTGATTATCTCAGAGGGGTCTAAAGGGATTCTTCAGTATTGTTGGAGAAGAAGTGCCAGGTACCTTGATTGAATCCAGGCAGGGGTGCAAACCATCCCATTTTATTTGGGTGGATGTCCCCTTAAAAAAAATAAAATAGTCTAAACATGTGGTGTCAGCTGCCATGAATCCACAGAGAGAGTGCCAGGAATTCAGTCAAGGCTTGTTCAATGCCTTGATGACTTTGAAGCCTCCTCAGGTGGTTTGGCTTCTTCACATCCTTGGTCCTCTACTCCCAAAAGGGCAACGGACCCCGATTCCTCAGATGAGGATTCTGACTCTCTTGCTGACTCCTTAGCCCACTCCTCTCAAGTGTCTTTTCCTTTAGACTGTGAGTTTATGGAAGAAGAATCTGTCAGTCCTGATTCTCCTTAGGATGAACTTTCCTTTGGAGACACTGTCCTGCATGTGATGGTGCATTTCAAATGATATTGCTTCCATGTATTACTATCATCCTCAGTCCCCTTTTTCCCCATTTTCTACATGGGTTGGGGTGCTGTGTCAACTGTCACCATTTCTCTCTCTTCAGTGCCACTCTGCTGCCTTCTTTGACACTCATGCCAGACTGTCACAGGTCTTCTCTCATGCAATCATTCCACCTCTTTGCTGGACACCCTTGTTTCCTCTTCTCTTCTTCCTGTCTGTCCCAAATTTTCTTCACCAGATTGTCTTCTGTTTTTCTGCATGTGTCTAAACCTCTGCAGTATGTTCTCTTTGACCTTTTCTGCATTTGGAGCTACTTTGGCTTCTGTTCTTATGTCCTCATTTCTTCATCTGTCCCACAGTGTGCACCCTACCACCTGTCTCGGGCACATCATCTCCATCACCTATAGCATTCTCAACTACTTTGCCTTTACTGCCCAGGTTTCCATACCATACAGTAGTGGTTACACCACTGATGTTCTTCATGTTTCACTGTTGCAGTCATCGCATTTGGGGTATCCCTGCCAGGGTAGCCCTCGGCCAGGCCAAATACCAGAGACTTAGTATTTCTGCATCAGTTGCTGTCGCTTGAGGACTGACGTCAGGTTGTCAGTGGTATAAAGTAAGGCAGCCAATGTCATTACATCAGTCTTTCTTGCCATGGAGCCCGAAGCCGAAGCTGTTCTCATGAGTGCCGGTCAGCCGCTACCGGAGTTTTCGTTTACGAATTGAAGCTGAAGTCTTCTAAATCTAAGTACTCCGTTGGGGATCCTTTTTTCTTGCACTAACCGATGTCAGAAAAAGTTAATAATTGTCTCGTGGAAAGCAAATACCACACTGAGACTTCCACTCTTACTACGTCATTTGTCTAGGCCCAGACCACGACATCCCCTGTTGTTGTTTCTGTGCATTAACACCAGAACTATCCTTCATCGGGCCCCTATTGTAGCCAAATATTTTCATTTACAGTCCTTGAATTCAGATATGGCTTTGATAAGCCATCCGACAGCAGATCTTCTGAAAAAAACGTAAAAATAGAGACAGACCACACAGGTGCAAACCTTCTGACGATGCTTCCATTAAGCTAGTCATCAGTTCTTCGGTACTCAGTGAGGCACTTTTGCAGCCCCTGATGCCCGCTTCAGTTGATTCACAGGTCACTACTGAGACCTTTTTGGAGTCTTGTATGTCACAAAACTCTTCTTCGTCTAAGGATCCTGCGGTCGTCTCTACCTTGGATGGGTCCGGAGCCGCTGAGCAGGCACCGGCTTCCGAGGAAGTCCTTCGCACTTCCGAATCTCGACACAAACTGATGTCTTCTTTCGCGACTACTGTTCTTTCAAAAACAACCAAGTTCTTTAGGTCTAGGGTTCAAACCACACCTAAGGCGCCTGCTACCTTCCCTCACTCTCAAATGCTTAAAACGGCAGAATACTTTATCATGCTGATCAGGGGCAGCCAAGCTACCCCCACAAAAAGGAAAAGAGATCTGTCCCCAGTAGTTTTGTCTGAACAAGAGTCAGATGAATCTGACTCTGAAGACATGCAGCTCCTCTCCACTTATGAGGATTCTGATGCAGAGGAATCCATTCCTTCAGCCTGTCCGCCAGAGGATTTTTCCTTTGGGGAAACTCTGTATACTGTACGGGAGCATTTCCAGTGGGAGAGTCAGGACTACCCTCAGTCCAAAAAGAGACTCGGGGAATTCCTAGATCTTCCGCAACACAGACCCTTGGCTATCCTCCCCAGTCCTGGATGTGGTGGATGATGTTTTCCTTGAATCCAGCTTGACTTCTGATGCCCTGCCTCCTGCTCCCAGAAAGCCAGGCAGGTACTACAGAGTCACTGACTCACACAAATATCTTTTTAAAAATCCAACAGCTGCCCCTGAGGTCATTTCTCAAGGGCCAAAAGGGATTAAAGCAGCCTCTGCTAAGAATCCCACCTCCTCAGACAGGGATTCCTGAGCATTGGACAGATGGGGTAAAAAAGTATACACCTCAGCTACTCTTGCTATCAGGGCACTAAATTGTCAGTTCCATATGCTTAAATAATCAGCAACGTACCTTGGAACTCCTTAAACATAAAATGTCCTCCCTTCTTGCTTGAGCAGAATCTAAAGATTTACAAGACTTAATGCATTCTGCAAGTCAAGTAATTAAACATACCTTGCACTGTGGTTTTGACACCCTAGAAGCTTCTTGTAGGGCAGCAGTCACTGGATCTGTCATTAGAAGACATGCATGGCTTAATGAACAATCCCTGCCAGACCATGTCAAATCAAAATTGTTGGATGCACCCTTGCACAAAGATAATTTATTTGGCACTAAGGCAGAAGAGGTATTAAAGAAGATGGAAGAAAAAGCAAAATCTATGCAAACAGTTAAAGATTTCTTACAGGTCCAGCCCTCTAGGTTCAGCAGGCATTTTCCCTCCAAGCACTGGTCCTTTCCTGCTCCGAGTAAACAGGCACAGCCTAGGAACCGTGGAAACAGACCCCCCAGACAGCAACCCTAGGGAATGCAGAGATCTAAGCAGTGGACTACTTCCACTTCAAAACCAGGGAATTCTAAGCCACCCCTTTATGGTAAAAACTCACAATGATACACCTCCTCCCGACCTCCCCTCTGCCCAACTTCACTTACCCCTAGGATGAAAACTCTCCTTTCACTTAAGCACTTGGGCCATTACCAAGGACCAATGGGTTCTGAACATTGTGTCTCAGGGATACAAATACTCCTTCCGCACCCTTCCAACCCCAGAAGAGTTCCCAGATCTACCGCCAAATCAGTGGGCAGAGGCTCAAAAGCAAATCCATTCCCTGCTCTCTTTGAGGGCAGTAGAGCACGTTCCTGCAGAACGGATAGGCCAAGGCTTTTACTCCAGACTTTTTCTGGTGCCCAGAAAAGAGGGCACCTGGCTCCCCATCCTCAATCTATCCATTCTAAACACCTTCCTGGTGATCCCAAAATTCAAAATGCTCACCCTACAGCAGCTGCTGCCCATGCTCTCCAAGGATGCTTGGCTAGCCACCCTGGATCTAAAAGAGGCCTACCTCCACATTCCCATCAGGGAATCATGCAGAAAATATCTCCGCTTCAGGGCAGGATGTCAACACATTCAGTTCTCTGTGCTTTCATTTGGCTTATCTACTGCTCCCAGAGTTTTCACAAAATGCCTGGCTCCAGCCATTGCCTTTTGCAGACGAAGAAATATTCAAATTTACCCCTACTTAGACGACTGCCTTATTCAGGCAGACAGCCAAGAAAAGTTGCACAAACACATGGCCTTTGTAAAGAACCTACTAACCTCCCTCGGGTACACAATCAGTGAAAATAAATCAAAACAGGTGCCCGCCCAAAGGATAATCTTCTGGGAGCAAGTCTGGACACAGCATCCCAGATGGTATACCTTACACCAGAGAAACAAATTTTCCTGTCAGCCTACTTCTCTCAATTGGCCACCAGGCCCCATCTTTCTACAAGGAAAATCCTGCAAGCCCTGAGGTTCATGGCATCTTGCATACTCCTCATTCCATATGCAAGACTGCTTATGAGGAAACTTCAGTGGTACCTAAAGAGCCTTTGGTGTCAACACTCTCAAGAACTAGAAACTCTTCTACCTATAATTCATTGCCTCAGAAAGGAATTTCTTTGGTGGGCAACAGCATGCTCCCACAACAAAGAACTGCCCTTCTCCCCACACCCCACCACCCAGACCCTCACCACAGATGCATCAGACTACACTTGGGGTGCACACCTGGATGGCAGGTGCATACAGGGCCAATGGAGTCCACAGCAAATCCCTCTGCACATCATTCAGAAAGAGATGATGGCTGTGCAGCATGCCTTGATAGCTTTCAAACACCTTCTCTCTCCAGGTGTTCTCCTGATCAAAACAGGCAACACCACTGTGATATGGTACATCAACAAGCAGGTAGGGACTCACTCCTACCCTCTATGCAGGCTGGCCATGACTCTTTGGCTCACAGCCCCTTCCATGCAACTACACCTGTTAGCACAGTACCTACCAGGCTCTCTCAACTCCCTGGCAGACCAATTAAGCAGAAACCTTTTGCACCCAGATGAGTGGCAGCTCAAAAAAAGTACCTTTTTCCTAATAACTCAGAAATGGGGAATCCAGGTCGATCTTTTTGCCTCCACACCAACCATCAGCTCAGCAAATTCTGCACCAGGGAGCATCACTGCATGGCTTGGAAAGTGGATGCCCTGTTCTTCCCCTGGGTCAGCCTCTCATTCTCTGCCTTCCCTCCCCTACCTCTCATCCCCAGGGTACTGCTAAAAATAAGTGAGGAAAAACCAAGGACAATTCTTTTAGCTCCAGATTGGCCCTGACAGCACTGGTACCCCTTGCGGCGCAGTCTGTCCCCGCTGCCTCCATGGCGTCTTCCTAAGATTCCAAACCTCCTAAACCAGAGGGAAGGGGAATTCATGCATCCCCAATTGCACTCAGTTTGTCAGCTTGGCTTATTCCCTAACCCCAAACCAATCTGCCATCCTCAGTAAACAGGTTCTGGATGTTATCCATGAGGCTAGACGCCCTAGCACCAGAAAGTCTTATGCAGATAAATGGAAAGGTTTTGCACCTGGATCCAGGCTAAGGGGGTCAATATGGCACAGCCCTCCATCCCTCTCATCCTGGATTACTTAGATGACCTACTACACAGTGGTTTGTCTTTCTCCTCTAGAAAAAAATAATGCCTCTGCTATTTCTTCTCATTTTCCCACTGAGCAGCCCCTTTTCTCACACCCTTTGATCAAACAGTTGCTCAGAGGGTGTAGCAACTTGAGCCCCCCCCCCCAGAAGGGTACCAACACCAGCTTGGGACCTTAACTTTGTCTTGGAAAAACTCACCCTGCCTCCTTTTGAACCAGCTTCTTTTGCAGAGCTAAACTTTCTCTCCTGGAAGACCGCCTTTGTACTGGCCATCACTTCAGCCAGGAGAGTCTCTGAGCTGCAAGCACTCATGGCTGTGGAACCCTTCATCATCTTCCATGCAGACCAGGTATCTCTCAGAACTAACCCATCCTTCATGCCCAATGTAGTGTCCAGTGTGGCTCTTAACCAATCCATTCATTTGCCCACTTTCTTTCCTAATTCCCAGAACAAGGGGGAAAGGATTCTTCACTCTATATATGTGCACAGACAGCTCAGATACTATCTGGACAGGACTAAACCCTTCAGAAAGTCTGATAAATTGCTGATCAGCTTTGCTATAGGGGCCGAAGGCAAAGCCATCTCCAAGCAAACCATTTCCAAATGGATAGCACACTGCATCCATTTCTGCTACAAACAGCATGGTAAGCCTCCCCCAAGGGGGTCAGGACACATTCCACCAGAGCAGCCTCCACCTGTGCAGCTTTCCTCAGAGGAGTCCCCACCTGGGACATCCTGGAGGCTGCCACCTGGACATCAGCTCACACTTTTACCAAGCATTACCATCTGCCTCTCTTCTCCAAATCCATGGCAGGGTTTGCCTGTGCAGTCTTGCAGGGCATCCTAGCCAGCCCCTAGCTTCCTTGACTGCCTCCACACATTTCCTCAGTTTTGGGAATCTACCCAAATGTGATGACTGCAACAGTGAAACACGAAGAACATAGTACAGTTGTGTACACTTACCATAAATGTAGATGTTTGAGTGTATTCACTGTTGCAGTCCTGGTTTCCCTCCCTCCATCCCCCTTTTTTCTCCTTCTCCTTTTGTTACCATTCTTCCTTGTTGTTCTCCTTCCCTTACAAGGGACATATTAGTATTTATTTTCCACCAGAACCTGGCCTCCTACTTTTGGGGCTCCTGACAGGTTAGGGCAAGAAAAACTGATGTAATGGTGCCTTACTTTACACTGATGACCTGACGTCAGTCCTCAAGCAACAGCAACCGATGCAGAAATACTAAGTCTCTTGTGTTCAGGCCGGCTGAGTGCTAAACCAAATGTGATGACTGCAACAGTGAATAACTCGACTATCTACATTTATGGTAAGTGTACACAACTGTACTTTTTGCACACCTTTTTAGCTTCATTGGCATTCTTCTGTCATATACTACACCTGACACTCCGTGCCAGTTTGTTGCACCCCACTTATTCTAGCTTTGACCTCCTCATTCAGACTTCCTTTCTCCTCAACCAACCCTCCCAGATACGTGAAGCTGTTAACATGTTCCACTATTTTCCCTTCTATCTCAGTTCTCAGATTTTTTTGAACTCCACCATTCGCTGCCATTACAACAGTCTTATCTGTACTCAGTTTTATCCCATATGCCTTTAATTTTGCATTCCATTGTCCTGTCCTTTGCTGAAGTTCTTGCTCAGAGTCTTCCTGTAATGCCAAATTGGGTTAAACACATGTTTAACACTCTGTGGTCATCCCCTGCCCAACAGATTCACCCAGCAAAATATCTTGCTAAAGAGTATAAATCTGCTTAAGTTACCTGCCTGAAGCAGCTCCAAAAACAAACTAAAAAGCACAGCTTTCTAAACTGTAGGAGTTCATTCTATTGCAATTTATCCACACTCTGAATTTGTTTTTAAAACTATCTGCTTTTAAAAAAGTAAACTGCTTCTTATTTAAAGTATTACTACAGGGTAGATGAGCATACACACAGGTTAGTTTTTCTGGCTGTCGTAACTTACTTTGGCCATCAGGCGGCTACACAATGCCAGCAGCCTACCACATTCCTTGCTGTTTTAACTAATAGTACCAATAGCTTTTAGTTTAATGTTGTTTTAACTCTCAATAGTTCCAGTATATGTAGGTTTAATGTTGCCAGCCACACTCTAGAGTGCTTTTTAACCCCTAGTACATTTTCTGTTCCCTTTGTCTCCTGTTTTTAAACTTATATCTGCAACATTTCCATCTCTGGCTTGCTCTTATTCCCTCTTCAGCTCTGATTTTCACAGTTGCTTTCTTTCTAATTGTTTCAGTGCTGTTTCACACTGTTGACCTGACCCTGTTAGTACTGATTCCAACCAGCTAGACCACTGTGATATCCATCCCCAGTCTGTATTCCAACCCCTCCTACAGCTTCTTTCACTTTCTTTTCTTTCCACCCCCTCCCCAGACTCTTTAACTTTGCCTTCCTTCCTTCCTGTGGCGCCATCTTTAAAATCCTTCTAGCTTTCTGTGCAGTCCACATGGAAGCTTCTACTCTCCCCTGCCTGTGTGCTCTCTGGCTTTAGAAGGTATTGTGTACGACATACTGTTTTATTTATTGCCATTTACAGTGCTACTAAGCACTGTCTGTCAGTGCAGAGTTAACTGTGCTTGCTAAAGGTTGCTTTATCTGTACAAACTACTGAATTTTACTTTTAGTACTACATTACAGTTTAAGCAGAATAGTCTTCTGCTCTGCTTATAGGGCTCAGTTAACTGTGTTTGTTAAAAGTTGCTTTATCTGTACAAGCTATTGCATTTACTTCTAGTCCCTCATTGCAGTTTTTAAGAATGTTTGTTTTCTGTTCTGCTTACAGGGCTTAGTTAACTGCATGTTTGTTAAAAGCTGCTTTATCTATTTCTTTCACTTTTCTTTCTTTCCAACCCTTTCCCCAGACTCTTTAACTTTGCCTTCCTTCCTGTGGCACTATCTTTTACCTCTCTGAACCACTCTAATCTTTTCCATATACCACTTCTAGAGTATCCCTTTCCTCTTGCATACTTTAATCTGAACTTACCTTACACTCCACTGATTGTTTTTCACTTCTTACCTTGATTCTTCCTTTTCTTGGCTCTACCCATTCCATTCGCCTTACGGGCTCACTCCGCTCTCCTATCCTACCCCCAAGTCTCACCCACCCCCAATACCCCTACACTTATACTTAGCAAGCCACTCCCACCATCCACTCCAAACTACTTAGCTAGACACTCCCACCACTTCCACCATCCAATCCAAACTACCCATCATGCCCCTAAAATCCCCTCCCACAGTTTATCCATTATAGTAAACCTACCTTTCATAGTTTTCTGCCAAATACAACTTGTCCTGATAAACTACTAAACAATTAACCTAAACCATAATCTCTTACTCAAACTAACTTTACAGCTTAACTCACCCCCTACTTCTACTCTACTAACCAACATCATAACCCTCAAATCTCTATCCCTACTTACTCAAATAATACTAATAATTACCTTAACGTACCTAAATTATATCACCCAACCTACTAATGCACACCACTCCCCCATCCTCTACAAGGTACACATCTACTGTTACACGTATATCTCTGTCTCTTCCCCCTCAACACTAGCATGCTCTTCCCCTATAGGCTCCTACCTAACTCTAAAAACACTGTTCCCAACTACACTAGTCTAATGTCCACAAAACTCTCTACCTGTATACTACACCCTAAACAAACCAAATACTTCATCCATTATCTTATCTCTATCCTTCTCTCCGGGGACATCCACCCAAACCCAGGCCCCTCTACCACACTGCATCCAACCCCCAAGCAACAGGCAAAACCCCTCCACTTCTCAGCTCTAAATGCTCAGAGCCTGTGTAACAAAATTCCAAACCTTCATGCCTGGCTTCTACATAACCAGCCCAAGTTGGGAGGGTGGCTTAATGGCTAAGGTGTTTGCCTTACAGACACAAGGTGCAGGGTTTGAGTCTCACAAGGGATAATTGGCTAGGCTTAAAATGGCTCGCAAGGGCAGTTAGCTTAGTACCAAACTATGAACCTATGAACTATAATATTCTCTCCATTTCAGAAACCTGGCTTAAACCCCACATACAAGATTCTGAAATAACTCCTCCCAACTACCGCATGTTAAGGAATGACAGAACACAAAAAAAGGGAGGTGATGTAGCACTCCTTTACTCTGCATCTCTCTTAGTCACCCCCTATACCAAACCCTTTCCCAAATTTGGCAAGGCAGAAATAATACCAGCCCTACTCCACCTAAACAAGCATAAACTCACATGTGTTCTCTCCCTCTATATTCTCCCTGGTGACAATATATCATCGAAAAATTCAGCAGCACAATAACAATCCAATGGAGACGGTGGGATAAAATCGAAAATTTAATATGATACAATGGTAAGCGCTTTCGGCTGCAACTCCAGCCTTCATCAGACAAATGAATGTACAAGCAAAAATCCTATTTTCTCCTCCTAACCAATTATCCAATTACTACAGATAATTAGTACTTAAAAGGGCATAAACTTTATAAATTCTGAATTATAAAACATCTCATACATACATATATAACATATACCTACCTATCTATTATTAGCTTTTAACTTTAAAATACTTTTGACAGATATAAAATCATTAAGACCTGGAAATTGTGTGGCATTAAGATAAACTTGCCACCAGTATTCCTTTGACTCCAATATAACTTTCCAAGGTCCTTTTCTACGAGATGGAATAATTTGCTCCAATACTATAAATTGAAATTTATGTGTGGGATGATGTACTAAATGTCTATACAATGCATTATTACATGAATGCTTATTAATATCGTATACATGTTCGTATATGCGCTGTTTCAATTTCCTTTCAGTTTTGCCTATATAATAGGCCGAACAATGTACACATAATGCAGCATAGACCACTCAAGATGTATTGCAATTATATTTCCCTTTTAACTTTATATGTATTCCACCAATTAATACTTGTTCAGCTTCCAATATATAAGAGTAATAATATATAATATATAACCACACATATTACATTTTCTCATTTTCCCTGTTATAGTAGACATAGTATTAGAACAAGCATTACTCCAATCTTTGAGATTCCGATCTCTTATATAAATAATGGACGGTTGTGTACCTAAAATCTTTGTTAAGTTAATGTCCCCTGTTATAAAAATCCAATTCTTATAAATTAAACTTTTTATATCTGCAGAATCTTGAGTGTAAGTTGTAATAAAAGATATATTCACATTATTACTACTATTACTGACTTCAACACTACCAGAATTTGTATCATCACATGTCATAATCAATGTTTGTTGCAAAATATTATCTGCATCAGACTGTAGCATTGTATCTATACCAGAATGTCCTAACAATGGTTTGTAAAACCCAGTACTTCTTTTATGCAAAACCTCATGAAAAATGTTAACAAATTATTCAGGATAATCTCTATTTAAAAACATATTCATGATATAATGGCATTCTTCAATAAATTCATCAAAAAGTGATACCATACGTGCAGCTCGAACCAGCTGCCCCTTTATAACTGCCTTTTTTACATGCTGCGGATGATTAAGTACTAATTATCTGTAGTAATTGGATAATTGGTTAGGAGGAGAAACAGTTATATATAGGATTTTTGCTTGTACATTCATTTGTCTGATGAAGCCTGGAGTTGCAGCCGAAAGCGCTTACCATTGTATCATATTAAATTTTCAATTTTATCCCACCGTCTCCGTTGGATTGTTATTGTGCTGCTGAATTTTTCATTGGTTTGTGTTCTTGTGGATTTCGGACAATATATCATCCCTTGAAGATATTCTCTCCTGGGTCTCTACCAACATTACTCATGAAACCATAATCCTGGGGGACATGAACATAAACTGGGCCACAATCCAATCTCCCACTAACTCACTCAATATTAACTTATATAACTTTACAGTACTAATCAATTCCACTACCAAGTCTTCCAAGAACTCCATCACTGGAACTATAATAGACTGGATTCTAGTATCCCATTCTCACTATATCTCTGATAGTGGTATTCTCCCAGACCCACTAGGTGACCATTTCCCCACTTTTGCCCACCATCTCCCCTCTTCTATACAACTAGCTCACACCTATATTTCCACTCATTGCCTAAAGAACTTCAATGCTGAAACCTTCTCTAACGCACTAAAAAGCACAAACTGGAACCCATTAAAAACTCTTTCCCTAGATAATTCTCTATCCTACTTTAACTCTACTTTCACAAATCTGCTCAACTCTTTTGCCCCTCTAAAAACAAAATGTATAAAAAGTAACCCTGTACCCTGGTTAACCAAAAACACCTTAGCTACTGTGCGACTCAGTGACAAAGCCTGGAAACGTTACCATAAAAATAAAACCACTATCGCCCTAAACAAATATAAAACACTATGAAATAAAGTCATAAAACATCTTACCTTAGACCGCAAAGCCTATTTCTCCACTCTCCAAACCAACCACACCACCAATCCCAAACTATTTTGGAAAGGAAACTCATCTCTCCTCAACTCGGGGAAAAAAAGAAAACCCTTGCCCCAAACCAGATGCCTCTGACATGGACTTGGCCACCCAGTTTAAGCAAGCTAACATCATCCTTCACCAACACCTCTACAACCCCTCCTCAGCATGCTCCCATCCCTTCCTCCCCTAGCATCCCTTGCCCCCAACCTCCACCTTTCTCTATCAATCCCATCTCTATATCCGCCATAAAAAACTTCTAAAATTAAAACCTGGTTCTAATGCCCCTGATGAAATTCCCTCATACTTCCTAAAAGTAGCCGCAGAAGTCATTGCTCTCCCTGTCAGCATACTAATGAATCAGTCTATCTCAGAAAGCCAGGTCTCCCAGCTCTGGAAGAAGGCCTTTATTATTCCTCTCCATAAAGGTGGCAATAATAATGACATCCCAAACTTTTGCCCTATCGCCATCCTATCCCCTATTTCTAAGCTACTTGAAAAGTGTGTACACCAACAACTCTTACCCTACTTGATCAGTAATCAGCTTCATACTCCCACACAACATGGCTTTAGACCAGGTCATAGTACCTCCACTGCCCTCCTCTCCTTCCTAGAAACAGTCAACAAAGCCTGCAACTCTGGCCACTTTGTATCCACTCTTTTCCTTGACCTCTCTAAGGCATTTGACACTATTTTTTAGTCTTTGTTTGACTTATTTGACAATTTCCCACAACCTCCTCCTTACCAAACTCTCTAAACTTAACCTATCCCCTTCCTCTACCCAGTGGTTTTCAAGCTGTCTTACAAACAGGCAACAAGCAGTTAAATGGAAAAATGTTACCTCACCCTTCCTTAATACATCCACAGGCGTCCCCCAAGGTTCCATTCTAGGCTCCCTACCATTCAACATATACATAAATGATTTCTTCCAAGCCATTCCTAACTCCAGTCTCATCCAGTATGCAGATGATTCTACTATATTTTGTTCCTCCCCTTCCATCACAACTCTTAACAATCTAACACAAGCCGCCTTCTCTTCCACTGAACAGTGGATGCTCAACAACCATCTAGCCCTTAATGCAACCAAAACAAAACTTATGTTATTCAATGCATCCAAAACCTCTTCCCTAGACAAACAATCCTTCATAATTACCAGCAATAATAATACCCCCCTAGAACTAGTCTCCGACACAAAATTACTAGGAATTATCATTGACAATCAACTAAAATTTGATAAGCATCTACAAGCAAATATCAAAAAAAACACATAAAAAATTAGGTATGCTTTACCGACACAGTCACTTTATCTCTCCCACCACCAGGATTACATTAGCTAATACATCTCATCCCATCACTTTTATAAAGTGCATCTATTCTAACCAGCCTACAATCTTCCCTCAAAACAAACCTCTCATCTTGTTATAACAAAATATCCAAATTTGCGGCAGGTCATAGAGCTTCTTCTCACCACTGTAATTCCCTTCATCAACTAAGTTGGCTAGAATTACCAAACTTCCTCACATATACTGAACTCATCCAAACACACAAACTCATTCATAACCAGTCTCTCTGCCCCTCCCTAGCAAGTACCTTTGAAATGCATAAACCAGATAGGCTCCTAAGTTCCAATTCCCAAAACCTAATTAAAGTGCATAAACCAACACATCCTGCTGGAAATCAGTTGATGTCCTTCTCTCTTGCACGCCTCTGGAACTCTCTCCCTTTTCCCATCTGCACCACCAGCGGTGTCTCCTTGTTTAAAACCTCATTGCACTCGCACCTTACTTCACAATGGAAATGCTCTTGCTCTCATCCAACTCAATTCTACCACACTTTCTTCCTAACTTTCCAAACTTTGTTGCCTGTCACTACATCCTAAAGTTTTACATCCCTTCAGACATATTCGACCAATGACTAAAACATTACCTCATTATAATTCCCTTAAAAAAAAAAAAAACTACTACTTACTGAATTAACCTGATGTAATTTTCCTAATGAATTTTTTTTTATTTCTGTACTATGTAACATCTGTTTGAATTGTGCAATATGGGTTTGTACTATACAAAATATGTATTTAACATTTAATTGAAATGTATATTATGGATTTGTGCTCTTTCTGTACTATGTATTTGTATTTCTGTGGAGCTTTTCTCCCCAGGACTCCATTGAAAATGGGCTCCTTGTAGCCCAATGGACTATCTTGTAAAACAAACTGCAAATAAATAAATAAATCATCTGCATACAGCAATTTTGTTGATTTCATCCCTAATGTAGTCAATCACCAGTCTGAATAGCATTGGGCTCATACCTGAACCCTGGTACATAACCACTCCCACTGAGAACCAATCTGTGAGACCGAACACTGTTCGTACTTGAGTCACTGGGTCCTTGTACATAGCTTGTACTAACTCTACCATTGTTTCTGGCAGTTTGAACCACCACAGGACTGCCTAAATCAGCTTTCTTGGACCTTGCCATATACTTTCTCCAAGTATAGGAATGCCGGTTGGACTCTTTCCTCATTTCTAGCTTCTTCTCAATTGCCTGTCTCACTGCAAATATCTGGTCAGTTGTGCTGCAACCAGATCTGAATCTGAACTGCTCATCGCCCATCTTACTTTCTACTACTGTGCGTATTTGTTTTTCAATCACCCAGTCCAGAATTTTCATGCAGTGTGACAAAAGTTTGATCCCTGTGCACTGCCCACTGTTGTGAATAATCCCTTTGTTCTTGAACACTGGCACTAGTATGCTTATTTTCCAGTCATTTGGGGTACTCCTTTCTTTCCACACTGCTATGAGTACCCTCAGGAGCCATTTCTCCCCTATCTCACCCAGCATCTTTATCATATCTGCAGTGACCTCATCTGAGCCTGCTGCTTTCCCTGACTTCATTTTCCTTAGTGTTGTTCTTCTGTTGTAGGCTGTGTCTTGGGCAGTACAGCTTCTGTGGGATTTTCTTCATTCAGAAGCTGCTGGTAGTACTCCTTCCTTCTGTGTTTGATATCCTGGTCCTATGGACTGCTTCCAGGTATCAGACATCCAGAAAAGGTATTATAAGTTGTTACAAATTAACTTTCCTAAACATTCTGCTGTCCCTCCTGTGCTGGCTGTTCTATTGGATACTTAATGTGCTTCTTTCCTATCATCAGATTCCCAACCTCCAGCTCCTAAGAAATCTGACAAGTTCATTATGATGCTTGATGCCTGCAAGTTCTTATCATAGGATCATAGGAGGTTACTAGGCTATCGACCCGGAGGTCATTTCAAGCCTAGCCGTTTCATCCCAATGTAATACCATAGATACTCTAGTCAATACCCAGGGTTGTATTTAGTAATGACTGCCCATGTCAAGGAGGGTTGTGCGCAGTATCCCCAGTAAAAATTTACGGTGCCCCATCCACTCATCCGGGTTCTTTTGAACAGTGTCATAGAGGTGCTCTGCTCACATGAAGCAACTTATAGAAGTTCCCTTTGTCTGATCCGGCAGTGATTTCTTTGTCTATTGATATGCCTTCTAGGCTGTCTTCTTCCAAGCTCCTTCCCTTGGATAAGGACAGTAGAGCTATGGAGAGGATTTGTAGGAAAGTATACACTTCTGCTACCTTAGCCTTTAGGGCTATCAATTATCAGACTCATATGGCAAGGTACATTTTGCCTGCTTTCCTAAATTGGGAAGATTGTTTCTGATATGCCTGACTCTAAAGATAAGGTCTCAGCTCTCTTTTTACTAGGTTCCACTTCTCAAGTTGCCCATCATTCCATAAAATGCATCTGATGCCTCTTGTAAGGCTGCTTCCTCCGGCTCTGTGATGAGGTGCTATTCCTGGCTTCATTTTCAAGTCTTGCCAAATGATATTGAAGCAAAACTTCTGAATGCTTTTCTGGATAACCAACATTTGTTTGGCACTGCTGTGGCAAAGCTTTTTAAGACCTTGCAGGATCAAGGTAAGGTCATGTGAATTTTAAACCCATCTTTATCTTACTCATTCCCAAGTTTCAGAGAAACTGTCCTAGTAAGATGGCATTTTTGCTTATACTTCCTAGACAGTCTTCCAAGGGTAAGAAGGCTCTTGGGTGTGTTTTTTCTGATAAGCCCACTCAGATGCCTCGGCCCCCAAAAGAGTCCTTTCCTGACAAGTCTACAACCATCTGACTTTCTGCCCTCCCTTCCTCTTGGCTAGGTTCCCTTATCCCTGAAGCTTTCCCTGTATCCCCAGTTTGGCAAAAGATCATTGCAGACTAATTGATGGCATGGAAAACCCTTCCCTCTTTCTCTAGTATCCCTCAGCTTCCTTGTTTTCTAGTGTCATTGCAGGATCTGTTAGACCAGGTACCATTTAAGTGGTTTTAAAGATTGAGATCTGTTTAGGGTTTTATTCCAGGTTGCTTATTGTCCCCAGGAAAGAGGGTGTTGGAGACCTATCCTGGATCTTTTCTTTCTGAACACTTTTCTCATAGTGCCTTCCTTTTGAATGTATTCTCTTCAGACTCGGTTTCCTCTGTTGCTTTCTCAGGGTCTAAATGATACCTACCTTCATATTCCCATCCACCCTCTATTCAGGAAATTTTTGTGTTTCTCTGTTTTTTTCCAATCATTTTATGTTCTCTAATTTGCTATTTTTGCTTTCAACAGCCTCAAGGGTATTCAATAAATGCCTAGTTCCAGTGGTCACCTTTTGTAGTCTTCAGGGGATTCAGATATTTCCCTGCCTGGACATCCTCTTGCTTAAGACCCAGTCACAATCCAAGCTGAAATGGGATCTTCATTTTACCCAGCTTCTGTTGCACAGCCTGGAGTTCTTTGTAAACCTTCAGAAGTCAATGTTGACTCTATCTCAGGATCATATTTTTCTAGGCTGCAGGATCCAAACTGTTCCACTGCTAGCCTTTCTTCCTGCTTCCAAGATTTTGTCCCTCACAAATTATTTTCTTTACCTGCTTCCACTGTCCTCTGTTGTGGCTAGTGAGTTTTTCAGGGCTCTGTGGCTCATGGCCTCTACCATCCTCATGCTTGCCTGGGCCAGGTTTCAAATGAGGAAGCTTCAGTGGTGCCTCAGATCAATGTGGCTTCAGCACTGCAACTTGCTACACTATCTAGTTCTTGTGCTCCTTTGTCTTAAGATGGAATTTCACTGGTGGGTTCAACAGATGTCTCTCAATCCAGGTGTTCCTTTCCAAACTCCTCAGCTGTCCCAGGAACTCTTCACAAGTGCTTCAGAGTTGGGGTGGGGAGATACTTCAGGCACCCTGACGTTTAAGGGCTTTTGGTCCCCTCAGCAGAGGACAGATAACATCGGTGTGAAGGAATGAGGCTCTTATTTTAGCCTGGCAAGCTTTTCACATGCTCTGATTGCTAGGTCCCTTGAACGTTTATACAGGCAGCACCACAGTCATGTGGTGCATCAACAAACAAGGAGACACAAGGTCTTACCTTCTTTGCAGATTAGCCCTTCAAGTGTGGGAAATAGCCATCAGTCATAGCAGATTTGATCAAGATGTTGGGTAAGACGGGAGAAATGTCTCTCTTTTTCTAGCACCTTTATTAAATTATCATTTAAGACATAGGCAAACATACATTTATATAAAAGAATACAAACCATATTAACATGTTCACGGAAACAAACATTGTACATCACATATATTCTTTTGTTCAATTATCATTCCAACATTACATACTTGCTCAGTTCCTGTCTTCCTTTAAACCTTAGAAAAAGTCAAGCACCAGCAGCTTCAGCCACCACCAAAAAGCTGTATAGATGTATTGTTAAATACACCAAATGCAATGATAAAATATTAAAATCAACCAAGGTCACCAGATGTATAAATACACCATTTATTGCAAAAATAATTAAAAAAAAACTTAAGCATTTTCATCTCGCAATAAATAGTATTTTTACACAGCTGGTGACCTTGGTTGATTTTGTTTAACATGTTATCATAGCATTTGGTAGATTTAACAACATATTGTATGTCTATATAGCTCATTGGTGGTGGCCAAAGCTGCTGGTGTTTGGCTCTTTCTAAGTTTTGTACCTTATTTCCTGGTTCCCTTAAACCTCACTCATATTCCAAAACATTATTCTGCATGTATTGTTCCCACACTTTCCATTTTTCCATGCAATTTGCTGTTATCCTTTTCTAAAGACCTCACTTCCAGTTATTTATCTCTGCTACAATATTCAGTGCTTCTAATAAAGCTGATTTAAACTTTGTTTTCCCTTTTCCACTAATTGCTTTTTTGGCAGACACCCGAGTTAAACTTAACAAGGTCTTATTATGTCTAGACAGTTTATATGATGTATCCCAGTTAAAAAATAATCATTTCCTTAGTTACACTCATTTGCTTACCCAATATTTGTGACAGAGTACAATGTAGGGATTTTTTTAAAAGTCTGCCAACTTATTACACTCCCAAAACATATGTTTCCAGTCACCTGTTTCTTCCCCATCACACTTGCAACATTTGCCATCTACCTGAGGAAAAATTCCTTGGAGTCTGCTTGAGGTATAAAATATGTATACAGATCCTACATTTTTGGATTATAGGCGAGTAATAGCTCTTGAGGGTACTCACAGAATTATGGAGAGCAAGGTTTATCCCAGATGACTGCAGAATACGCATAATAGTGCCACTGTACAAGAGCAATGGGGACTTCCACAATTGTTGGCAATAAAGAGGTGTCAATCTTCTGTCACACTGCATGAAATTTATGGAGATAGTAACTGATAAATGAATACATAGAGTAGTAGAAAGTTAGATGGAAGATGAGCATTTCAGATTCAGATCAAGATGCAGCTCAATTAACCCAGTGTTTGCAGTTAGGTAGTTGAGAAGAAGCTAGAAATGGGGGGGGGGGGGCAAGATGGCTAACTGAGAGCAGCAACTGGTGAAAGTTCTGTGACTGAATACAGAAAATGTAATCAAAAAACTAAAATTTGAAGATACTTGGTAGCTAATTTTATTCATTAATAGTCAGAGAAAAGATTTATAACTTCAAGTTTGTCAAAAGCAATAGTTTTTTTCTGTCAGAATTTCAACTGTTTGGTTCAGAGAGAAGAAATTTCAACACAAGTCACTCAAGAAATGGTACGCAGGACTCTTGTGTTAAAAAGACATTCAGTCAATATTATCTAGTATGCAGGATATATTACTTAAAATAGACAAACTGGATACAAAACTTGAATGTTTCAAAGAAGAGACCAGAACATTTTAAAGCTATTATGAAACAACAAGGTCACAAATCAGCAATATGGAAGCGATGTTGAATGATCATGAGAGAAGAATAACTCACGGTGAGTCTCAGACTGAATTTCATTTGAAACAAAATAACTGGCTCATACAAAAAACTCAATGATTTAAAAAATGGACTGAGATGAAATTACATTAGAATTTATGGCATACCTGAAAAGAATGAGGGAGACAATATAATAAACGTCTTAATTACCTGGCTACATAAAATATTAAATCTACCTAAAGTTTATCTTTTGGAACTGAAAGAGCACACAGATCCCTGAGAGCACCTTCTAAGAAGGAAAACTCACGACCGTGCTCAGTTATAGTTAAGTTCACGTCTAGCTTAGAAAAAAATCAAATGTTAAAAGCAGCATGGCTCAGCTCACCTATTAAAATAGGGGAAGATGTAGTCAGATTTGACAATGACTATTCCAATAAAGTAATGAGTAAAAGGAAATTCTGTTTACCACTGATCAAGAAACTTAAAAAGTGCAATATTAAAGCCACTTTAGTGTTCTCTGCAAAGATCAAATTATTCCTTTCTGAAGAAACCAAAATAGCATGCTGGAGGAGGCATCCACTTTTGTTAACCGCAATAACATCCTTAATACTGAAGAAATTTAGTGGAACAGTATATCTCTGAAGAGACAGAGTGAGATGAATTCTTGAAAAACTGCTTCTAAAACTAAAAAGACTAAAACAAATTACTCTTATTCACTGATTGTTGGGACTGTTATTGTCTGAAAGAATAGATTTGCCTTATAAGTAAAATGTTTGTACTGGACTTTAAGGCTCAAGACATATGTAACTTTGTATTTATATTTAAGCTAAAGCATTTTTTCATGATGAGGAATATAAAGTTTAATATAATGTTTTGCTAAGACTTAATATATTTCATGTAACTAAACCAACAAGTGTGTTTCTAAATGTTAAATACTTTCTGTAAGAAAATGTCATATTATAAGCAATAGAACTGGTAACTTTAAAGGTATACAAGTTAAGAATTTTATTTTATTTATTCAATATCAGTATATGCATTGCTGAGTTTACTGAATGTCAGATCTAAGTAATATGCTGATTGGAAGTGTTAAACGTGCTAGTGATTTTGTTTTCCTTGTTCCTGTGTAACACGTTCCTTTCACAGGTTATATATGAGACAACAAAAGAGTGTTCCATCTCTTCAGAATGCTACAATTTTCTTACCTTGAGCTACGTTGAAGTGAATCTAGGTAAAAATTTGTCTGTGATGTCTGTGAAAGAAAAAAACGCGCTTTCTATTTTTTTTCTTTTCTCAAGTATCCACATGAGAAATCTACTCAAAATAACACCTCTTTTTTTTTCTTTTCTTAGAAGTGATGAATTGGCAAGACAAAAGCTAATGTTATAGCATAATTATATATATATATATATATATATATATGTGTATATATATATATATATATATGTATATATATATATATATATATATATATATATATGTATATATATATATATATATATATATATATATATATTATATGTAATGTAACATAAGTTGCTAGCATTTTACATGTTAACAGCTTATTTTGCAGTATTATTAACTATATAACTATACATATTAATTGAAGGAAGTAAAGCTAGATGTTTGTTACTGATTAGAACAGCTTAAACGAACCAAGAATGAAAATCCTAGAGGAAATTAGCAGCTGCTATGTACTGCGAGTTGTCATTTTCACATGCTGTACCCAGATTCTGATGTCAACATGTAAAGCTTAGATCAGAACAGCAGTTCACAATGACTAAACACATATATTCAAATTAAATAAGGAGGAATTATGTTGTATATAGTCAAGACTGCTTGTAATATTAGAATTAATAAGAGCAAACATCTTATGAATCTGCATATGCACAAGGAATGCAATATCCACTATGCAAGATGAATAAAAGAGCAGTATCAATAAATTAAAAATATGTACATATAGTATAATATTTAATAGAGAACTAATGATTAAATAGCTCTTTGATGGAAGATTTTAGACATAAATGATATATCGAATATGGTAGAATACTAGTGGGAAAAGAAGGCAAAAATATATTTAAATAAACTAATTTTAAGAAATATGTCTACTGCATATACCTGCATATGACAGAAATGTGACTGTACATAATCTCATATACATTACATAGAAAATCATAGAAAATATTTCGAAAGACTATGAAAGCTAAAATTTGAAGCATGGTCGTGTAAACTTTGAAGCTTTTTACACGTTGAATGTTATTAGATTGACTAAGACTACCTGAAATAACTTGTTTCATAATTCAAGTTGAAATGTGAGTATTTTATTGCTGAGTCTGTACATTCATTTTGATAGAAAGTAAAGCACAATCTGAAGTAGTTTACTTTATTTAGTCTTCAACCTGTGAGTACCGGATCCGTATTGGATCCGAGCCGGTAAATTCACTAGCATCTGCTCTGAGCTCCAAGTTCCTCCCCTTACCCATAATACACCTCTACTACCTTCCAACCCCCAGATCTCGTTTGCCATGGCTTACCTGAAGCATCGTGATCTCCTGAGCTCCGAGTTAGTGAGTGGGTTTTTTGCTTATTAAGCAGCTTTTTCTTAAATTTTTGAGTGTTAGGTGTTTAGTGTAGGTCTCTTTCCTCCACCCCTCGCTGGTGCGTTGTCTAGTTTCAGTGTTAGTGTGCTTGAGTGTATTGCTTCGTTTCCCCCCTCAGTGTTCTGTGTGCCTTGAGTGTGTGGTGAGTGGGTCTGAATGGGGAATAGGTATTTTTTCTCCTTTTTCCTTCTCTGTGTGATTTTTTTCTAGTGTAGAGACATGGCTGACCCCAAGCCTGTTTTCAAAAGGTGCACTGAGTGTGGCCACAAATTGTCTCCTGCAGATGGCCACACTCTTTGTGTTATGTATTTGGGTGTTGCCGATTTGAGCACTGACTGTAGTATTTGTGCAGGTTTTAACCCACATGCTATTAAGGACAGGAAGGCTAAGTTGACCCTAAAAAGCCTTCTACCCACATCTGAGGCAGCTGCCTTGTCCACTGCTTCTGTCACAGTGGCTGCTGTGGCTACCTCTCCTTCCTGTGTTGCCCTTGCATCTCCTCCATCCCAGGCTGGGACTCAACCTCCCGTTTGTAAGCCTGTGGAAGTGGAGTAGAGAAGGGGCAGAGAGAAGGAAAGAGAGCACAAATCGGACAAGCACAAACCAGAGAAACGCAAGAGTTCTCCGGACCTTCCTTCTAATCCCGCCAAAAGTCAGGTGAGGATCCTTGACTCCCCTCGGCTCCGATCTCCCGAGATTTTCCCTGGAGCCAGAGGAGACATGTCCTCCATCTAGAGCCTTGGTTCCTCGACCCGCTAGGTCGGAGTCCGTGGCCTCATTGAGATCCACGCGTAGCTTATCAGAAGTTGACATGGATAAAATGATGAGGAAGTTCATTTGTACTCAGGTCCAGATGGAGGTCTTGCCAACCTCCTCTCCCTCTGGAGGGGGAACTCGCTTCCTTTTTTCACACCAGTTTCTCCTTCTCTGATCTGTCCACCGGGTTCAGAGTACTCTGAGGATGGCCTTAGTCAGGGGGTCGGCGCCAACTGTACCTGTCACCTTGATGCCAGCAGCTGCCTGGAGCATGTTGGATCTGACCAGTTCAGATCCGAGTGGCTCTCAGACCTGGAGCTTGGGTTTCGGATCTGAGGGAGTGGAACTTTTTTCATCGGCTCCAGCATTGTTGGGCCAAGTTCCCTCCCTCGGAGCTGCATCCACTTCGGGCCTGGCTTCGATTCTCACGTCAGATCCAGGGAGAACAGCTTCCTTATTTGTACCACAGGAGTCTCGTTCTCACTTGGCATTCAGTGTGGTAGAAAGGGTTCTCTCCACTGGATTGAGACCCTTGACTATTTCCTCGGATTCCGCCCTGACTACCTCGGCTCTGTCTGTATCCCATCATTTTACCAGAGGGACAGCCCGTGATCGAGGAGCCCCAGGTGGTTCCCCCTGAGGAACAAGTGGCTTGCGAGTTCCCCCCATAGAGCCCCATCGGAGACGTGCCTCGCAAGCAGACATGTAAGAGGAGGCACTTGGACTCCTTCCTGAGTCCCTCACCGAGGACACAGATTAGGATGATAGGTTCATAGGTTCATAGGTTCATACTAGGCTATCTGCCCGAGGGCATTTACAAGCCTAGCCCATAGTTTTGTGGCTTACGCCACCTCTTTAGTATGGGGAACTATACCCATTATTTTGCTGTGCCTCTGTTGAGCAGTGACACTGAGGTAATCCCTGGGGTATTTTGAATCTCCCATCCATTGGTCAAGATTTCTCTTGAACAAGGCCAGCGAGTGCTCTGCCTCACATATACCGGATTTTATTCCACAGCATAGGGAGTCTTTGGGTGATGAATCTATCCCTCCCAGCCCCTATTAATTAATAGCCGTCGGGGTTTAAGTCTCCGCCTTGTGGCTCTGACGGATCTAGATTTTTGAGGTGAAGCATATTCATCAAATCTGGGTTTGACATGGCCTTGTATGTTAGGCAAAGGTCACCTCTGAGCACTGAATAGAGCTGGAGTGCTTTCAGTCGGGCAGCATAGGACAGATGTTTGAGACCCTTTATCCTTTTGGTGAGGAACTTTTGTGGCCTCTCCAGCTGCTGCAAGTGTCGGGTCAGATACATTCCGAATGGGGCATTGTACTCAATCATTGGTCTGATGAGTGATGAGTATAGGGAGACTATGACCTCCCTTGATCTAGATGAGAATCCCTTCATGATAAGGTGGGCAATGTAGAAGGTCTTCCTAACTACTTTAGCTACATGGGTGTCGAATGACAGACTACTATCAACCTGGGTCCCCAGGTCCCTGATAACTTCTTCTGTACTCAGTGGATTGCCACCTATTTGGTAGCTAGGGGTAACCTTGTTTTCCGAGGGGGGTATGACTACTATTTTTGGCATTTAACTTTAGGCCATGGCTCTGGCACCAGTTATCCGTTTCTGTGAGACCCTTCTGAATATCTGTTGTGTCAGATGTTTTCTACTATGGCGCAGTTTGCAGTCATCTGCAAACTTTGTCAGCTATAACCCACCTGTGTTTGCTTGTACTTGAAAAGTAGATGCAAAAAAAGAGTGGCCCAGGACTGAGCCCTGTGGTACACCACTTGTGACAGGCTTTGAGTCTGACATGGCGCCAGCAACTCTGACCCTGTGGGTTCTGTCACTCAGCCAGTTTGCAACCCATCTTGTGATGTATGGGTTAACATTTAAGCTGATGAGTTTTTCAATGATACCCGAGGGGGGTATTGTATCAAAGGCCTTCCCCGATCGAGGTAGGCTGTATGGACTGCCTTTCCTCATCAATGGCTTTGGTGACTGTTTGAAAAAGTCAACCAAGTTTAGAAGGCATGATCTGCCTTTGACAAAGCCAAACTGGGATGGATCCAAAGTCTGCAAATTCCTATGTCTTTATTTATGAGGTCCATTATGATCCTCTCCATGGCTTTGCAGATAAGGCTTGTCAAGCTAATGGGGGGCTATTTCCAGGGGGGGTGGAGGCAATCACTTTGTGAAGTGGGACCACAGTTGCAGTGCACCACTCCTGGGTACGTATCAGAGGTAAGACTATGATTAAACAGCTGTCCTAGCTGTGGGTTTAATTCCTCGTTGAGTTAAGTGGCACACACAGCCGGGGACACCATCAGGTCCCATGGATGCTGTGTTTTTGCTTTGGAGAGCAGTTCTCACTTGGGCGTTGGAGATGTTTGGGGGCTGCAATCGCTTGGTATAGATATCTCTCCTTTTGGGGGGGAGAAGTTTGCACTGAACCTGTCAGCCAGTATGTTGGCAATGTCTGTAGGATCAGTAATCTTCACATCATTATGAACTAGTTCTGAGCATATCTGGGAGTTTCCTCCCAGGTTTCTAAGAAGGCCTTATGATTGTCTTTTGAGTCTTTAGCTATTTTTCTCTCAAAATTTGCTTTGGATGATTTTATGAGAGCTCTTAGTTTTTACTTATAGTGATCAAGGGTGTCTTACCTTTTAAGGGATTTTGCTCTATCTTTAGTAGCTTCTTTTGTTGTAGAGTTTGTTTATGGCTGGGGTCCACCAGAGTGGACGCTTGCTTTGGTACAAAGAGTCTTTGTTTTGCTTGGGATTGCCTTATCCATGCAGTCCTGCAGGTGCTGGTAGAAGGCATTTGTAAGTGATTCAGCGGCTTGAGTACTGTTTTCCGTCGGCTCGGGGGCCTTAAAGGAGACCACACTAGTCTTAGAAGTGTGAAGTCGGCTTCGAAGTTCTTTACTGTGGTCTTTTTATTTCAGGTGGGGTGGGATGAGGACCTCCAGCTTAGATTAGTTGTGATCTGATCTCACCAGTGAGGGGTATACTCCGGTGTTGAACATTGTGCTCCCATGTTCGTGATGATGAGATCAAGTATGTTTTCTCCTCTTGTGGGGATGGTGACTAGTTGTTCCATGGCATTTGAGTTTATGAATTCCAGGAACTTTTGGGCTAGGGTGTTTGGGCTTGAGTAGTGTTCCCAGTCTATATTAGGGTAATTGAGTCACCTAGTATGATGGTGTTTGGTGATACATTTATCCCCTCTAGTGTTTTCAGGAAGGCCATGTGGGGTTCCTGAGTTTGTGAGGGTGGCCTGTAACATGCTACAATTTGCAGAGCAGTCTTGCCTATGGTTAATTGCACCTGGATGGTCTCCGATGCATCGTGCGTTGCCACCAGTCTTGAGGTGTGGGTGTCTTTGATGAATATGGATACCCCCCCCTCCTTTCTTGGTATTGTCCGGTTTTGGGGCGGAGCATGATAAGAGGTAAAACCTGATAGTGCTGGGGTGCTCTCAGGAGCCTTGAACCAGGTTTCTGTCACTGCACAGACATCGATGTTCTCCATACTGAGAAAGGGCCTCTCGAGTGCTTTTGAGATTTAGACTTCTGGCATTGAGCAGCATTACCCTTAGTTTTTTTCCTTTTTTGTGTTCTAGGGTGGTAGGTTTAGAATTTGAGCCTTGCCTAAAAAAGGCACTATGGGGAATGTTCCCCCAGGTCACCTTCCGAGGATGTCTCCTTTGGAGACATCATGGAAATCCTACGCCAGCGGAGAGGTTGGTCTGCTCTCAAAACTTCTTCTGACGAATCCATGTTCCTGGAGGCTTTCGGCATGGGCCCATCCACTTCCTGGGTGTCCCCTCCTGCAGATCCCATAGTGGACCTGGTCACCTTGTGGGCCTAGAAGGAGCCTGACACAGTGGAACCAATCCCTAAATGTCCAGATAAGATCTTGAATCCACCACCAGATAGACCAGCGTGGAACAAGGGCTCCCCTCTAGGAACTATGGTGGTAGCAGCAGTCGCAAAAAAGGAACTAGCCCAAGAGAGCTCCTGGGTTCATCCCCCTGACCGAGAGTCTCGGATGATGGACCGCTTAGGGAAACTAGTTTGTGCTTCAGCAACCTTTTCCATCAGGGCGCTGAGCTAACTGACCCATGTCACGAGGCTCCAGCACGTCCTGGTCAAGGAACTGGCTGCCCCCCCCCCCAAGTCCATGTCACAGGAGGACAGAGACACATTCTCCATGAGGATGGTCACTTTAAAAGCAGTCTCCAACATGTCCATGTGACTCCTCTCTCATGCTAGGGCTGCTGGGTCTGGCGTGTCCATGAGGCGCAAAGCCTGGCTCAAACTATGTCAGTTTTTGGAGCCTTTCAAGGCATCTTTTGCCAGTTCCTCTTATGACAGCTCTATTCTTTTTGATAAGACCGTCAAAGAGACTTTGGTCCAGAGTGAGAAGGATGGGAAGACACTGTCTGCTGTCGGAATCTGCTTCTCGAACCCTCAAAGATCCTTTTCCCGGAATCAGAGAGGGCAAAAGTAGATGCAGTTCCGTAAGTCACAGTATTCCCAGGACACTCAGGGTTCTTCTTCCCCTAGAGGCAGAGGGGGACAGGATAGAAGCCGGCACAGAGGTAGAGGGGGTCCGAGGAATTTTGGGTCTCGCGAACCTTTCTCTGACAGAACCAGACACCAACCCTGAGGGATTGCCCAACTGCTCTACTTTGGAGGCAGTCAGGGGATGATTGTCATTACACCTGGCAGCATGGGAGTCCATAACATCAGACTGCTGGGTGCTTCAGATCATATCCAGAGGATACTCTGTCCCCTTTGTGGTCCCCCCCCAAACCTCCCAAACACCTCCTGGATGTACCACCCATGCAGAAGGAGGCAGCAGCACTGGAAATCTCCAAGCTGCTAGAGAAACGAGCCGTCGAACCCATCCCCCTGATCAGTCTGGATCGGGCATCTGCTCCAGGTTCTTTTTGGTGTCAAAGAAAATAGGGGACTTAAGGCCCATTCTTGAACTATCTACCTTGAACCTGTCAGTTGCCAAAGAAAAATTCCAGATGGTCACATTACAGTCCATCATGCCATACCTGCAAGAGAGTGACTGGATGTACTCATTAGACCTCCAGGATGCCTACTATCACATAAAGATGCACAGAAGCTCCAGGAGGTTCCTCCGCTTCCGGCTAGGAATCGATCATTACCAGTTTCGAGCCCTACCCTTTGGTCTCACTACAGCTCTCAGGGTGTTCACCAAAGTAATGGCGGTAGTAGTGGCTCACCTGAGGCTTCAGGAGATTCAGGTCTATTTGTACCTTGACGATTGGCTCCTCACTACTCCCACCAGGCGTCTACTTTCTCAAACCAGGGATTATTTCTTAAAGCTTGCTCTTCAGTTGGGGATTACAATCAACACATCCAAATCACTTCTAAATCCTGTCCAGGTGATAGACTACATTAGGGCAAGGATAGACACACTACAGTGCAAAATCTTCCTGACCACTGAGAGAGTACAAATCCTGATGATGCATGTCTCCCTGATCCACCGTTCTCATCTTCCCTTGGCAGAATCAGTGTTGAGTGCCTTAGGTTCAATGGCAGCAACCATAACGCTTCTTCCGTGCTCCCGGTTACACATGCGAGTACTACAGTGGACACTAGCGGTAAAATAGTCCCTGATCCAATACACCTCAGTCGAGTCTGCCTGTCATCCCTTCTGTGGTGGATGTGCTCTTCGGAAATCTTGGAGGGACGACCTTTTGTTCCAGCCCCTGTCCAAGCCACAGTGACTACGGATGCCTCCCAACTTGGGTGGGGGGGGTTGTTTGGGCAGGACAATCCAAGGTCTGTGGTCACTTGTCGAGACCAGTTTGCACATAAATGTTCTGGAGATGAGGGTGGTCCTTTTGGCATTGCAGGCCCTTCATGCCTTTCTTCCTCTGGGAACTATTGCAATTCAGTCAGACAACATGTCAGTAGTCTGGTACATCAACAAACAGGGAGGGACCAGATCTTACTCTCTTTGTTGCGAGGCCATGAGAGTGTGGGAATGGGAGATCTCCACCGGTCGCTTTTTCATAGCAACGCACATTCCGGGATGGTCTAACATTCTAGCAGACAGGTTAAGTCAGACTATTCTGATGCCTTACGAGTGGTCTCTGAATCATTCAGTAGCGGAGCAGATCTTTCTGGAGTGGGGTCAGCCTTGCTGTGATCTCTTTGCATCTAATGTGAAGTGCAGTGAGTTTTTCGGTCTGAATCACCTGCTGGGGGAGTCCCCCAGAGATGCTCTAGTCCATGCTTGGCCCTCCCGGTCTTCTATATGCTTACCCTCCAGTGCCTCTTATTCCAAAGTTTCTACAGAAAGCTCATCGACTGGGGAGCAAGTGATCTTCATTGCCCCATTTTGACCTTGCCAGGTATGGTTTCCCTTCCTTTGGTCTCATCTTTTGACTCCACCTTGGATCTTGGATTCAGGATCTGATTTCCACCCAAGTGGGGTTCCTCATCTGAACCTGGACAGTTTGAAGCTCACAGCTTGGCTGCTCCAGTTCCCATGATCACTTGGAGTCCTGGATTATCCTCTTCAGTTAGATCTGTTCTGGTGGCAGCTCATAAGTCTTCAACCAGGAAGATTTACCGCAGCAAATGGAAACGTTTTTCCTTTTGGGCTTCTCAAAGGAGTTTAGATCCTTTCACAACTCCTATTTCTGCTATTCTTGACTTTCTAGCCAATATTTTTGAACAAGGAGCAAGCTCTTCTACTATCAAAGTTCAGTTAGCTGCCATCTCTCATTTTCATGTGGGTGAGAATTCTGCCTCCCTGGCCTCTTCCAGACTGTGTAAAGCCTTTATCAAAGGTACTTTCCTGTTATGCCCCCCCGGTCAAGGATCCTGTTGCTCCATGGGACCTTACTATGGTTCTTCAAGCTTTGGTCGCTCCGCCTTTTGAACCTGCTGCAACCACAGATCTTAAGTTCTTATCTTGGAAAATGGCATTCCTGGTAGCTATCACCTCTGCTAAAAGGATTGCAGAACTGCAAGCTTTGTCCATTGAAATTCCATATATGATTTTCCATAAAGATAGGGTTTCCTTCAGACCAATCCGTCCTTTCTTCCTAAGGTTGCATAATACGTTTACATCAATCAGACCATTAACTTACCTGTTCTCTTCCCAAACTTTGTTAACAAAATGGAATGCAAACTCCACTTGTTGGATGTTCATAGACAGGTACGTTATTATTTACACATGATTAAAAACTTTCGTAAATCTGATCAATTGTTTGTGTCCATTTCTAAACCCTTTTTGGGTAAACCTATCTCTAGGGTCACTATTGCTAGGTGGATTTCCTTGTGCATCCTTCAGGTCTCTAAAGATAAAGGTGTCTCTCCTCTGGGTCAGGTGAAAGCTCATTCCACTAGGTCAGTGGCTACTTTTGCGTCCTTTTGGTCTAGAGTGTCATTGGGTGATATTTGTTCTGCAGCTACTTGGTCCTCATCTCTTACCTTTATTTCTCACTTCATATTGGATTTGACTTCTAGAAGGATAGCATCTTTTGTTTCCGCAGTGCTCCGGCATATCCTTCCATGAGGGCCACCCAGGAGTTTAGTAGCTGGGGACTCTGTCCCACAGATTGAAGATCAAATGAAGTAAACTACTTCAGATAAAGAAGTTATGTACTCACCATACCATTCCATCTGAGTAGTTCTACTTCATTTGTCTTCAACCATCCCTCCCTCCTTCCCCCTGACCTTATCATATGGAACAACCTGTTCGCTGCAGTTTTAGGTCATAAAGTAATCTTCAGGTTGGGTTCTCAGTATAAGGGTCAGCAAACTCGATCTGGGGGTTGGAAGATAGTGGAAGGTAGTGGAGGTGTATTATGGGTAAGGGGAGGAGCTTGGAACTCGGAGCAGATGCTAGTGAATTTGCCGGCTTGGATCCGGTACCCACAGTTTGAAGAGAAATGAAGTAGAACTACTCAGATGGAATGTTATGATGAGGACATAACTTCTTTTTTTTCAATATTTTTGAATTCTAGAAAGGAGAATGGGATTTAAATTGAACACTTTGTAACTTCTGAATACAATATTGACTGCAATTCTTTTTCTTTTTTTTGGCTCTATAGAAATAGTAAGACATTTTCTTCAACCTCAATAATGCACATTTTTATGAAGTGGTTTAATAAGCTAAGATTTTTTAAATATTTTGATACTTGATGTGTTGAATATTACAGAAATTTGAAATATAGACAGTTGTACTTTAAAAACTAATTCAAAACTTTTTTGTAACTATAATATATGTATGTGTCTTTTGACATGATAAATATATATGTACTTTGATCTCTCTTTTGTATTATAGTTTGGTATGTTAAGATTACCTGTGACCTGTAAGTTTACAGATGTCATTATCTCTTCAGGTCTCACTCTGTTAACTTATTTATTTAGCAATCCAGTTATAATAATGTTGAATGAGTGAATAATTTAGGAATATTAAATGGGTAATTTATACTACTATTATACAAGCAGGTGGATCTACTTTACTTGTCTGAATGGCCACTTCACCGACACCCACTAGACCGAGACCATATTACCAAAGATCACTTCACCGACAATTCACTCGACTGACCTGCACTTCACTGACACTCATGAAGCCAACTCCCAAATTACCGACAACACCAATATTCACGGAACCTTCAAAACCTCTATTACCATCATTGTGGAAATCTTCACACTGTGCGAACACGTACTCTACCAAGTCCAATAGCATACGGAAAAGCAAAGTTTCCAACTTAGTCTGTTAAACAAACAGCACCTTCCATTTGAATGGTCAATCTTCATTCCATTTAGAGGAAGCCATATGTACTGCATGTTACAACATTCATGATAATATTCAACAGGTGTTGCACCTCCTTTTCATGTCAGCACAAACAAGCAATGGACAATAACACGGAAGGCACCATTCATTCCATTTCAAGTACACATCATTGCAAAAACATAAAAAAACTGCAATAACACACGAGCTGTGTAATATGGAAATACAACACTGTGACCACAAGGCTTACCCCGTTCGAACGTAATACACAGTATTGACATTTTCAGCAATTTGGCAATAGTCTTTACAAACTCTACTGCATTGTACTCGTCCCTGTTGCTCAGCATGGAATTGTGCATGCCTTTGTAGTAACCTCCATTTCTTGGGTGAAGGAGGGAAACCAGTAGCCATCCTCACATGTAACTCATCAATTCTGTCTTGTTCCCTAGTCAAAGCACACATGAGTACATTTAAATCAGTTGCACGTGTCTCCAATAAACATTTTAACCTCCTGTGCTATGCTTCTACAGAATTCTGCGTACATGGCAAAAACAGTTCATTAAGGTCAGAAATGTTCCAAAATGAGATTGGGAACAAAGGGAGAAACCTAACTGAAGCAGATGTTCTAGTAGTAAATTTCTTACCCTAACATGTACATACCAGTTTGCAAAATATTTCACCAGTTCACGTCCTTCTACAGGAAATGAGTCCTTCAATTGCTGAAAAGTTTCCACAACTTCAGATTCCTTTAGGAAAGCTAAGGCCACTAATGATTTCACACGCAACTGAAAGCTCATTTCAGTGTTATATAATGGTGCTAGTCCTAACACTTGGACCTTTCGCCACATAATTTGTACAAAATTAAACAAGCATCCTTTAGACTGAACTCCTGCAACATTAACTTTAATGCTTTTCAAAGCTGCCACTTCGAAGTCACACAGTATACAATGTACATCACTTTCAAAGATAGAATACACAATGCCACAGATAAGTATAGCAATTTAGAGACTTTCTGCTCATCAAAGCAAACACTAATGGCACAGCTTTATTGTATGTACCATATTTGACCAGTCCATATATGCTGTACAGTTGTTGGCACACACCCTTTTGGACGACTGTACCATCCATTATCCAGATGGATGCCCTACTCATGTTGTACAGATTATTGACTTGTGACTCCATACACTGCAGTGTCTGTGGCTGTATCAGCCATATGTTTATATATGAATGAGCCTGATTTTAAAGGGTAGTCAGTACAGTTAATGGTCATCAAACTGACTTTGTGAGACCATTCACCAGTATTTGCTTATCTGCGAACCCTACCTATTTGCTGCAGGAGAGCCTTTGTACTCAGAATGCTGTGGACTGTATTTAAGGATGTGGATACCATAGCATCATCTATGACTAAGCGTGGTGGATCCCTACTATATTTGGTCCTAACTCTGATGTCATTACAAAGTGTATAATGTTCCAATTTAGGAGGATCACCACAGTGCTGATGTGGCATGGACTTTGGCAGTTGCTCACCTTCTGTAACTAACATCATCACTGCTCTGCCTTTGCATTTAAGAGACTTCTTGTCTTTGCAGTCCTAATAACACTTACTTACTCTGCTCCATTCAAGATGATACAAATAACCCTATAGTGCCAGCATTTCCTTACTCTCTGTGAGAAAACCACAGTATACACATTTTCAATGACTCCCAGACCTGTTTCCATTACTTCTGCCATGATTACTTGGTAGCGGGTACATTTAATTAAAGGGATAGTGCTGATTTTATAGATCTGGGTTGAACTCTATACAGACATGTACTAGCTATTTATATTGCAGTTGGGCATACATAACTCGGCCAAGTGAATTGTTGGTGAAGTGCTTTGTCGGTGATATGGTCTCAGTCTAGTGAGTGTCTGTGAAGTGACTGTTCAGGCAAGTAAAGTAGACCCAAATAAGTATATAGTGTACAATTTGTTAGATTATTTAATGTCTATGATTAATAGAAAAGGATTATTAAACTTGTATATAGTAATGGGGGAATAGTTTTAAATGGCAAAATGTATAACTAAATTAATAGTCTCTTATTATTTTGACCTATATATATTATATTATTAATTTATAAGTCACAGTAGCCTTTGACATGAATTTTTAGGTGTTGCAAGACAGAGCGATACTTTAACAGCTTTACTATTCAGTAGGCAGACTAGGAACTCTGGTATCTGTGAAGACAGGTGAAGGCTGCCATCCTAGCTAGATAGAATTTTTTAGATAATTCTGTCATTTGTAAATATTAATATAAGCCACAGGCTTGTGCTCTTAAATGTGAAAAGGTTGTATTGGATTTTGAACTGAAAAAAATGTAACAACAGTGCACTCTGCTGTAAGAAAGCTGATAAGTCATTGTGAATGATTTGTGAAAAGGCATTGTGAAATTCTTTCATCTAAAACTCAGAGCCGAAATGTCTAGAGGGAGGCATTCTGCCTATTGTTTTGAGGCCAGAGTTAATTGCTAAAATTTGCATGTATAATTTCTTTTATTGCTCTGGCTTCTGACCCGCTACAAGATCAAAAGGGCTATTAACCTCTGAGTTTCTTTTAGCCCGGGAACCAGAATGAAATGATGTAATCTGAAATGAATCAGTGGTACTGTGCTATCAATTTAAGGACAGAAAGAATGAGGGCATTTAGCATTTGTCTTCAGAACATCCAGCATCACCAGCACTGTCTTGCTCTATATGTAAGTTTATTTTAGAACTGTGTTTTCTGTTAGATATAGCTAGGAACTAGGACAATTAGATTAGTTTTTTTTCTGTATTGATGTCAGAACTTTTCTACTGTATTATTTTAAGTATTTTTCTATGATCTCTGAACTCTTGACTAGCACTGTGTAGTAAGTATCGTCTTGTGTTTTTATTATTTATTATTAAATATTTTTAAACCTTTCAAGTGTGGCTGTCTTGTGTAGAGATAATTTAAGGTCTAAGAGTACATCGCATGTACTTAGTGACATTGTACCAAGCCACTCCAGTAGCCTTGCTGTTCAGTCACACTTACTCTTACCATTTGGATAATAATATCGCACAGTATAATTAGACACCCTTTCGTAAGGGCCTTTTAGTAGCTCATAAATATTAGTGGGCGGTGGCAAATGGTAGTACCGTATAGTCTGGGTAAAAGGGGCACAGCTGGAGAACCTGTGCCAGCCTTCCCAAGAAGTGTCTTTGTGGTTGTATATAACTCATCTCAAAGTATGTGTGTGTCAGCTACTTGGGCAGGGACACGAAGCACTGGTTGGGCAGAGAGGGTGCTGGAGGTTTTAGCTTGGACACTAGGCTGAGATCCAGACCCTGTATCTGTGCCAGTCGGGAGTATTATTGGGAATATGGAGAGAAAGAGAGAAATCAGCCCCAGACTGACTGTGATCTCTGTGTGCTGTTATGGGAAATTGTACTTTACTGTGTGTGTAGTTGTTATCCTTTCCCTATATGGACACCCCTCTCTGGTGTTAGTGGTGAGGATTGAGGCTCCTTGATTGCTGTGCCAGTGCACGGGTGTGTCATTATCCGTGGTAGGTTGTGTTTTATTAGTATTATATACACTTATAGTTGTAGACTTGTCTTTGTTTTTATTTTTGAATTTTAGTAGTTTAGTTTCTAGAAAGGAAGAATTCAAAAAAATCTGGAATGTCAAGATAGTGTCAAAAGAATACATTTGATTCTTATATATAATTAAATTTATATGGTGGATAAATGTGTCATTGTCTTTTAAAATAAATATTTTTAAATTAACAGTATGGTTTGTTTTAATCTATTATCTATTAATGTAGTAATAATAGTAATGAAAGAAAATCATTAACATGATATCAAATAGAGAAGACATTATATTCATGCAAGAGACTCACTTGATAAATAAAAATATACAATATTTAAGTAACTTAGGTTATGAAATGTTATCATTTACTTCTATTAAAAAGAGGAGAGGAACTGCTGTATTTCAGGGAAAATTCACTGTAATTCCTAAGGCCATGGAATCCTTTAATGATCCTAAAGGAATGTATAAATTTGTAATAATTACATATGATGACAAACTCTACATATTAGCTAATTTTTACTGGATTCCTGGAATAGATACAGTAGTGTCTAAAGATCACCTAAATTTACTACAAAGTCATTGGAAGGGTAGTTTAATTTTTAGCATGGGATTTTAACTGCATATCTAGTATAGAAGATACAAGAAAACAGAAGAAAGCTAAAATGCTGGCATATGCTAAAGCACTAAATGGATTGATTAGTGACAATAATTAATTGATTTACTAGTAAAAGCCAGCAGAAGATAAGTCGTTCTTCCCTCATTATTCTTATGTACATGGGAAGCAAACTAGAATTGATTCTATAGATTTGCTTAATAAAGTGAATTATTTTAAAACTATTCTTTGTCTTCTATCTAATCATAATTCTCTTAAGTATTACTATAGTAATGGCTATAAGAAAATTTCAGATTATTTATAGAATCCCAGTATATATGATGAAATTAAAGGAGTTTAAGAGTTACCTTAAGGAACAAATCGAGAATTTTTTTTTTCTTTGAATGATAATGTTCAGGTTAGTAAAGTCTATACTACTGGACTTCTTAAAAATTCGGGTCTACTTCTATTTCCCAAAAGGCAAAAATGCTGACAACCACAACACCAAAACGAAAATCACAAAACACAGAATCACAAATCAGGTAGGTATGCACAGGGCAAGTGAATACTTGCCCAATGGGGCGATTATGCCATTTCTCCACTGTAGTGCGATCCTCGGGTTGGTGTGTGTGTGTATATATATATATATATATATATATATATATATATATATATATATATATATATATATAGTTGGGGAGCATAGCCCCTCACCTAGATGAGCTTTAGGTGATGCATTGTTACTGTTGGTTTGGGCAAGTATTCACTTGCCATGTGCATGTTTACCTGATTCGTGATTCCGTGTTTCGTGATTTTTCGTGTTGTGGTTGTCGGTATTTTGGCCTTTTGGTAAATAGAAGTAGACCCAAAAATGCATATTAAAGATAGAATGGGAAGATGGGCTAGTAATAAAATGAAAGCGTAGGATAAAGAGTTTAGAAATACAAGGCAAAATACTGAAAGCAAGTTTTGAACAACAAAGAAATTAGATAATACTGAAATCATTAAAAAATTAATGAAGAAATATCAAACAGTTTCAATACATAAAGCAGAGATAGCTTTAGAAAAAATAAAACTGCTTAGTTATGCAATGACTTCAAAAACTGTACATAGATTAGCCAATAGAAGAAAAAAATGTAGAGCAAAAACGCACAAATCACTAATATCCGGAATCCTTAGACTAATAAGCTTACTTCAGATGTTGAGGAACTGCTTAATATTTTAAAAACAAATACATGAGGATCTTAATAAAGATAAAAATAATAATCTTGTTAGTTACAAAATTGATAATTATTTAAAGAAAAATGTTACTTGTAAACTAAATGACCAACAAATATCTCAGTTGAATAAGCCCATTACCCTCAGAAAAGTTAAAGAAGCTTTAAAAAAAGGTCAAAATGGTAAAGCTCCAGAGTTAGATGGTTTATGAATGGAGTTTTATAGTCGGTTTCCATTAAACATTTTGGAATTGAGTGATATTTTCAGGATAATTCAGGGTGACAAAATAATTCCTCCTACATGGAAGTTTTCTGTAATCTCACCTATACTTAAACAAGGAAAGGATAATAAGTTAACCTCCTCACAAAGCAAAATACTGAAAGCGAGTTTTGAACAACAAAGAAATTAGATAATACAACAAAGCAAAAAACACAGCGTCTATGGGACCTGATGGTATCCCCGGTTGCGTGTTACGTGAACTTCAAGATGAACTAAACCCGCACCTAAAAACGCTATTCAATCTTAGCCTCACTACAGGATATGTACCTGAACACTGGTGCACAGCAACAGTGGTCCCACTCCACAAAGGGGGAAATTCTGCTGACCCTGGTAACTACCGCCCCCTAAATCTGACCAGCCTGGTCTGCAAGGCTATGGAAAGAATCATCATGGAACTCATAAATGGCGATATTGGAGATCTGCAGACCCTTGATCCCACCCAGTTCGGTTTTGTAAAAGGCAGATCCTGCCTCTTAAACCTGGTTGACTTCTTGAGACAGTCACTAGTGCCATCGACGAGGGCAAGGCTGTCCACACTGCCTACTTGGACTTGGCTAAAGCCTTTGACATGATACCACACTCTGGCATCATAGACAAGCTCAGCAGCCTAAATGTAAATCCATATGTCACAAGATGGGTAGCAAACTGGCTAAAAAACAGAACCCATAAGGTCAAAATTGCTGGAGCCATGTCAGACTCAAAACCAGTCACGAGTGGTGTCCCACAGGGCTCGGTCTTGGGACCACTCTTATTCAGCATTTACTTCTCGGATGTGAAAGCAAATATGGGAGGATTATGGCTGACAAAGTTTGCAGATGACTGCAAACTGGGTGCCATAGTTGATTCACCTGCTGCCACACACATCCTACAGAAAGGTCTCACTGAAATGGACAACTGGTGCCGGAATCATGGCCTCAAACTTAACACCAAAAAATGTATAGTCATCCCCTTTGGGAAAAACAAAGTACCCACAAATTATCACATAGACAATAACCCACTGAGTACGGAAGAAGTAATCAGAGACCTGGGGACTCAAGTCGATAGTGACCTCTCCTTTGACAACCATGTTGCCAAAGTGGTCAGAAAAACATTTTACCTTGCCCATCTCATCATGAAGGGATTCTCATCCAGATCAAAGGAGGTCATTGTACCTCTATATTCCTCACTTGTCAGGCCCATGATTGAATATAATGCTCCATTTGGGATGTATCTCACTCGGCACATGCAACAACTGGAAAGACCCCAGAAGTACCTCACCAAGAGGATCATGGGTCTCAAACATGTGCCTTATCCAGCTAGATTAAAGAAACTCCAGCTCTATTCAGTAGCATACCGCCTGCTCAGAGGTGATTTGTGCCTGACATATAGGGCCATGTCCAACCAAGAACTGATGGACATGCTCCATCTCAAAAAATCCAGATCCACCAGAACCACGCGAGCTAAAGATTTCAACCTCTGCACAAATATGAATAAAACATGCTGGTGGGATAGATTCATAACACAGAGGTTACCCGTACTCTGGAACAAAATCCCAGTTCATGTGAGACAGAGCCCTTCATTGGCACTGTTCAAGAAAAATCTCGATGCATGGATGGGAGATCGTAAGTTTACCCCGGGAGTCACCTCAGTGTCACTACTAGACAGAGGTATAGTTTACTAAATAATGGGGTCCCACATGTGTCACTACTAGAGAGGCGCAACTATATAATACGGGGTGGTGTAAGCCACATCATTGTTGGCTAGGCTTGTAAATGCCCCAGGGCAGATAGCCTAGTACACTACTAATACTGAAATCATTAAAAAATTAATGAAGAAATATCAAACAGTTTTAATGCATAAAGCAGAGATAGCTTTAGAAAAAATAAAACTGCATAGTTATGTAATGACTTCAAAAACTGTACATAGATTAGCCAATAGAAGAAAAAAATGTAGAGCAAAAATGCACAAATCACTAATATCTGGAATCCTTAGACTAATAAGCTTACTTCAGATGTAGAGGAAATGCTTAATATTTTAAAAACAAATACATGAGGATCTTAATAAAGATAAAAATAATAATCATGTTCGTTACAAAATTGACAATTATTTAAAGAAAAATGTTACTTGTAAACTAAATGACCAACAAATATCTCAGTTGAATAAGCCCATTACCCTCAGAAAAGTTAAATAAGCTTTAAAAAAAGGTAAAAATGGTAAAGCTCCAGAGTTAGATGGTTTATGAATTGAGTTATATAGTCAGTTTCCATTAAACATTTTGGAATTGAGTGATATTTTCAGGATAATTCAGGGTGACAAAATAATTCCTCCTCCATGGAAATTTTCTGTAATCTCACCTATACTTAAACAAGGAAAGGATAATAAGTTAACCTCCTCATATAGACCTATTTCATTATTAAATGTAGACTATAAAATATTTGCTTCCATTTTCACCACAAGGTTAAGAGAGATGTAGTAGATTAATTAATAAAGATCAAACAGAATGTATAGTTAATAGATTAACATATGATAATATAAAAAGGGTTGTAGCTATCTTAGATTTAGCAAATGGAAGGAACAAGAAATTGGCCTTAATTAACTTAGATATTGAGAGAGCTTTTGATTCTGTAGATTGGAACTGCTTGTTTAAAACATTAGAAGCATTTGCTTTCCCAGAACAGTTTATTGGAATATTAAAAAAAAACTGTATAGAAACTCCAAAGTATATGTTAAAATTGGATCTTATATTTATCAAAGATTCACTTTAAAGAAAGGAACAAACCAAGGGTGCCCATTGTCACTTTTATTTGCATTAGTTATTGAACTATTTATAAGAAGCAATGGAAAAATTGATGGATTCTCATTTAAAACAGATTGTCAATCCAAAATACAGCTTTTTGCAGATTATATTTTAATGACTGTATGGGATTTCAATTATTTGATCAAAGAAATAGATGAGGAAATTGAAACGTTTCAAGAAGTATCACTTCTGAAATTTAATAGCAGTAAAACTGAAACTTTAGTGTTAAATCATTTACTAGATAGTAAGGTTAAGGATATATATAAATATAAATTGGAAGGAAAATAATTAAAATATTTAGGAATAAAAATATATCCAGATGTGAGTGAGTTTATTAATAATAATTTTAAAAAAGTAATTTAAGTGTTACTTATTAAAAATTGGAATGACTGTTTTTCGAGAATAGGTTTTACCTGACAAAAAACTTTTAAAGAACATGGAAAAAAAGTTAATTGCATTCTTATGGTATTCTAAAAAGCTGAGAATTTATTATAAAAACCATATAAGATTATGGGAGTATGGTGGTATTAGCTTACCAGATGTAGAATTTTATTCTGTTACTGCACATTTTAACTCTGTTTACTCTGGATAGACTCAACCTACAGTAGTCAATGGAAAACCATCCAGGAGCATATTATACTAAAATCATATATATTTATTAAAGATGGTAAATTAGAAATATGTAACAATCCTTTCATCTGGTTAACAAAATTTACCTTAGAAGGAAATTAATTTCAGTCTTTAGACTCTGCATATATGAAATTAGTTCTTAAAACAGTTAAGAAATATGTTTTTAAAACTCCACTCATATCAAAATGGAAATATTTGTGTTTTCCTATTGGCCATACCTCTGGATTTAAGGAAACTCAAAACAGTGCTAAAATGAATTTAATAAACAAGGAATGGATTAGTATTATGGTCTTATTGCTTTGAAAAAGGAAAAGTTAAGTCCCCACAATATTTAATGAAAAAATATAAATCTGCTGAATCTGCTAGCCAGTTTATATTATCCATGAGTAATAAATTAAATGAATTTGTGCATAATATGAGTGAAGAGGGACAGAAAATTATTCCCCCGTTCTATGAATATATGAATGCTGTTATCAAAAGTCAATTGACATACAAAGGAAGCTTGTCCAAGCTATACAAGTTAAATAACAATAAATAATAATTTTGATGCGAAATTCTGGAACATTTTAGATAGTGGTGGACTGAGTGACTCAATAGATGGTAAAAAGAAAGCTTTGATACTTAAATCAGTTAGTCAAACTTCTTCAGGTTTGTACTAGAAAGTTTTTATGTGGAAATACATATATGGAATATTTGTTACTCCATATAAAATGACTTAGTTTAGTAAAATGACTGCTTCAGTTTGTTGGAGATGTAGTAAAGATGTAAAAGCTGATTGGACACATGTTTACGGATTGTGAAAAATTAAATGCATATTGAGAAGAGATATGTATGTTAAGGGGTTATGGTCCGATAATTATTTAACTAGATCAGTAATACTAATGAATGTTCCACTTTCTGTATATGTAAAAGTCAAAGAGCAAAGACTGTTTTGGGCTCTCTTGGCAGTCTCCAGAAACGTTATTGCAAAAATTGGAAAGCGAACTTAGTTTTTGAGTTCAAAGAATTTTTAAATTTGACAAAAATACTATGAAAACCTGAAAAAGAAGTGATCTGAATAAAATCTATAAATCATAGTAAGACCTTTAGTTGTTTTGATAACCTTGAAATGTTGCTATTGAAATACCAAGATCCTTAATGTGTTAATTGTATAAGATTACCTTGATAATTTGATGTACTCCTATCACAGTATAACAATATATGAAGTTGGATTTCTTCCTTTCTGTGTATATATTGTAAATATGTTAAATTAATAAAAACATTCTATAAAAAATGCAAGAAGTGAGGAAAAACTCTGACTGGGCATTCCTAGACTTGAAGAAAGCTTGAGAAAACATACGACAGGGACACATGAAAGCTGACTTGGGCAGTTCTGAGGTTGTTCAAAGTGCGATAAACATTAGTAGAATTAGAGCAGGCTATGCACAAGGACCCAGTGATTCAAGTATGAACAGTGGGGATGTTCTTCGTGTTTCACTGTTGCAGTCATCACACTTGGGTTTATCTGCCTGTAGGTAGCCCTCAGTCGGCCCGAATACCAGAGTCTTGGGATTTCTGCGTCGGATGCTGTCGCCTCTTCCATGACGTCAGATCATCAGGGGTATAAAACATGCAGCCGACGCCATTACATCAGCTTTTCTTGCCATGCAGGAGCCCGAAGCAGAAGCAGTTTGCAAATGCCGGTTGGTAGCTACCTGAAATTTTCGTTTTTCGAGTTTCAAACCTGAAGTCTTCTAAAGTTAAGTACCCCATTGGGGATTATTTTTTATTGCTCTAACTGATGTCAGAAAAAGTTAACAATTGTCTTGCCTGTGGAAAGCAAATACCTCACAGAGATTTTCATTCTTACTGTATCACCTGTTTAGGCCCAGACCACAATGTCCCTCGCTGTCTGTTTTGTGCCTTGTTTAATGCCTGAACTATTCATCGTTGGGCTATTTTTGTTGCTAAATTCTTTTGCTCTCATTCTCCATATTCTGAAATGGCTTCGGTAAGCCATCCAACTACCGATCTTCCAAAAAAATGTAAGGATAAAGACAGAGACAGACTGCATAGGTCCAAAACTGCCAACGACGCTTTACCACCAGCTCCTAGAAAGCCTGACAGGTACCACAGGGTACCTGACTCTTACACATTTCTCTTTAAGAATCCCACTGCGGATCCAGAGACCATTTCCCAGGGACCTAAAAGTATTAAGGCTACTACAGTCAAAAATCCTACCCCTTTGGACAGGGATTCGAGGGCTTTGGACAGATGGGGCAAGAAGGTATATACCTCTGCAACTCTTGCTATCAGGGCTTTAAATTGCCAGTTTCACATGTTGAAGTATCAGCAGCATATTATGGAACTAATTAAACAAAAAATGTTGTTGCTTCCAGATTTTACAGAAAATAAAGATTTACAAGAGTTAATGCATTCTGCAAGCCAAGTCAGTAAACATACTTTGCAGTTTGGTTTTGATGCCTTAGAAGCATCTTGCAGGGCTGCTGTCACTGGGTCTGTACTGAGAAGGCATGCCTGGCTGAAGGAACAAATCTTGCCAGACCATGTCAAAGCAAAATTACTAGATGCTCCATTAAACCAGGAACGTTTGGCACAAAAGCAGAAGAGGTACTTAAAAAGATGGAGGAAAAAGCTAAATCTCTGCAAACTGTTAAAGATTTCTTACAGGTACAGCCACCTATTTTCAGTAAGCATTGGCCTTCAAAAACTGGTCCTTTCCATTCCCTACCAGGTCTTCTCAGCTCAAACCCGGGGGCAACAGCCCACTAAGGCTACAGTCTCAGGGTACACAGAGATCTAAACAATGGTGTGCTCCCCCCTGAAAAACAGGGAGTGGTAAGCCACCCTCTTATGGAAAAAATTCACAATGACTTGTCTGTCATCCTTCCCAGCCATGCCCAAGTACTTGCACCCCTAGAAGGAAAACTTGCCCTGCGTGCAAAAAACTGGATGTCCATTTCCCAGGACCGATGGGTCCTAAACATTGTATCCCAGGGATACAGATTTTACTTACACTCACTGCCAACCACAAGTGGGTTGCCAGACCTTTCTCCAAACCAGTGGGCAAAGGCTCAAAAGCAAGCACTTTCTCTTCTCAGTATCAGGGCTATTCAACCTGTTCCAATAGAGCAAAGAGGACAGGGTTTCTACTCCAGACTGTTCCTGGTGCCCAGAAAAGAGGGCTCTTGGTGCCCTTTCCTCAACCTGTCCATTCCCAACACCTTCCTGGTGGTCCCAAAATTCAAAATGCTTACACTACAACAGCTGCTTCCTATGCTAGCCAAGGACTCCTGGCTAGTCACCCTAGACCTAAAAGAAGCTTATCTGCACATCCCCATAAGGAAATATTACAGGAAATATCTATGTTTCAGGGCAGGATCTATGCACTATCAGGTCTCTGCACTTCCCTTTGGCTTATGTACTGCGCCCAGGGTATTCACAAAGTGCCTGACTCCAGCCATTGCATACTGCAGGCAGAGAAAAATTCAAATTTATCCATACTTGGACGATGGCTTGATTCAGGTGGACAGTCAGGAATTGCTACTTCAGAACCTGTCATTTGTAAAGAGACTTCTAACTTCTCTGGGGTACACCATCAACAAAAAGAAATCGCATCTGATGCCCAGCCAGAAGATTGTATTCCTGGGAGCAAGCTTGAACACAACTTCCCAGATGGCATTCCTTACTCCAGAAAAGCAGGTTTATTTGACAAACTACTTCAAACTAATGGCCACCAGAACCCACCTATCTGCAAGAAAAATACTGCAAGCCCTAGCGTTCATGGCGTCATGCATTACACTAATTCTATATGCAAGACTGCATATGAGGAAACTTCAATGGTACTTAAAAAGTCTCTGGTGCCAACATTATCAGGACCTGGAAACAATTATTCCTATCATTCCTTGTCTAAGGGCAGAGTTCCTTTGTTGGGCAGAAGCTTGCAACCACAACAAGGGACTCCCTTTCACTCAAACCCTCGCTGCCCAAACCCTGAGAACAGATGCATCAGACTATGCATGGGGGGCTCACATGGCTGGCAAATGCATTCAAGGTAAATGGATCCCAGGACAAATTCACCTACATATCAATTCAAAAAGAAATGTTAGCTGTACAGAATGCTCTGACAGCCTTCAAATACCTTATCCTTCCAGGACAACTCTTGATAAAGACAGACAACACCACAGTTATGTGATACATAAACAAGTAAGGGGGAACTCATTCCTACCCACTCTGCAGGTTAGCCATGGCACTGGGGAACACAGCCTTGCGCAACCAAGTGCCCCTGCAAGCTCAATTCCTACCAGGCAAACAAAATTCACTGGCAGACTTAATCAGAAATCTGCTGGACCCACACGAGTGGAAACTGGAACCCAACTCATTCAAACGCCTAACCCACAGGTGGGGGACACCAGACTGTGGACCTCTTTGCCTCCCCCCAAAACCATCAATTGAGCAAATTTTGCACCAGAAATCCCCACAGCCAAGCATGGAAAGTGGATGCCATATCCTTTACATGGGAAAACCTCTCAATTTATGCCTTTCCCCCACTGCCCCTCCTCTCAAAAGTACTACTCAAGATCAAACAGGACAAACCAAGGACAATCCTTATTGCAGTGGACTGGCCCCGCCAGCACTGGTACCCACTCATACGCAGTCTGGCAGCAGTGCCACCCTGGCACCTGCATCAGACCCCCCTCCCTGCTGTCCCAGCAGGAGGGACAGATTTTGCATCCTCAGCTGCAAACCCTGAACCTTGCAGCTTGGCTTATTCCCTGAATACACCACCAGCAACCCTCAGGAAACAGGTGCTGGACATCATCCTTGAGGCCAGAAGGCCTAGTACTAGGAAATCCAATTCAGAAAAATGGAAGAGGTACAGTTCTTGGAGCCAGTCTCAAGAAAAGGACACAGCCGTGCCCACCTTACCTCAAATCCTAGATTACCTAACAGAGCTGCTCCGCAAAGGCCTATCCTTCTCTTCTGTTAAGATTCATGCTTCAGCCATCTCAGCTCATTAAAATACTGAGCCACCTCTCTTTTCTCACCCTCTGGTCAAACAGTTCCTGAGAGGTGCTAACAATTTATGACCCCCAAGGAGAGCTCCCTCCCCTGCCTGGGACCTTAACAGTTAAAATTCCTGTCTTGGAAAATAGCCTTATTTCTAGCCATCACTTCAGCAAGAAGAGTGTCTGAGTTACAGGCACTAATGGCTGTGGAACTGTTCTTTATTTTCCATGTTGACAGGGTTTTCCCTCAGGGCAAACCCATCTTTTATGCCCAAGGTGGTATCCAGTGTGGCTCTAAACTAAGCCACCCATTTACCACCTTTTTCCTTAATCCTCAGAATAAAGGGGAAAGGATCTTGCACTCTCTGGACGTACACAGACAACTCAGGTTCTACCTTGACAGGACTAAGCCTTTCAGAAAATCTGACCAGCTGCTAGTCAGTTTTGCTACAGGGGAAGAGGTCAAGGCCATTTCAAAGCAAGCCATTTCCAAATGGATAGCACATTGCATCCATTTCTGCTACAAACACCATGGAAAACGTACCCCACAGGGGATCAGAACTCCTTCCACTAGGGCTACCTCAACCTCTACAGCATTTCTCAGGCAAGTCCCTACCAGGTACATCCTGTAAGCTGCAATTCTGTACACACCCTTCACCAAGCATTACCACTTACCTGTCTTTTCTAAATCCAGAACTGGATTTGCCACAGCAGTCTTTCAAGGCCTGCTAGCCAGCCCTACTATTACTTGAATGCCTCCACCCTTCCTCAGCTTTGGGAATCAACCCAAGTGTGATGACTACAACAGTGAAATATGAAGAACATAGTGCAGTTGTGTACACTTACCATAAATGTAGATGTTCGAGTGTATTCACTGTTGCAGTTCTGATTACCCTCCCTCCAGCCCCCTGCTCTTCTATGCTTTCTACCTATCCTCTTTTTGGCCATATCTTATGGCTATGGTATTTACTTTTTACTGGAGGTGTTTCACACCATGTAATTGCTTCCTATTTTGGAGCTCCTGACATCTGGGTCAAGAAAAACTGATGTAATGGCGTCGGCTGCATGTTTTATACCCCTGACGACCTGACATCATGGAAGAGGCGACAGCATCCGATGCAGAAATTCCAAGAATCTGATATTCGGGCTGACTGACGGCTACCTTCAGGCAGATAACCCAAGTGTTATGACTGCAACAGTGAATACACTCGAACATCTACATTTATGGGTAAGTGTACACAACTGTACTTTCCCAGTGGGAGTGGGTATGCATCAGGGTTCATTTCTCAGCCCACTGTTCATACTGGTGCTGGACTATATTAACAAATAGGTCAGAAGGAGCAGCTCAGCAAATTGCTATACACAGATGATGTTACATTACAGCCAGACTCTGAGCAAGAACTTAGATGGGAGTGAATGCAAAACTGAAGGCACATGGGATGAAACTATGTACAGATAAGATGGTTGTAATGGCAGAAAATGGAGGAAATCAGAAGAAGGTGAGAACTAAAATAGAAGGGGCAATAGTGGAACAGGTTAACAGCTTCATGTATCTGGGAGGGGTGGTTGAGGAGAAGGGAAGTCTGAATGAGGAGGTCTAAACTAGAATCAGAGGGGCTGCTGCCAACTGGCACAGTGTGTCAGGGGAAGTATATGAAGAATGCCAAGATGGTGTACAAAACAGTGGTGTGACCAGCACTACTGTAGGGTACAGTAATCTGGGCAGTAAAGGCAGAGCTGCTGAGGAAGCTAGAGGTGATGGAGATGAAGTACCTGAGATGAGTGGTTGGATGCACACTGTTGGACATCAAAGAAATGAGGACATCAGATCAGAAGCCAGAGTAGCTCCAATTGCAGAGAAGGTAGGGGTGTTGTGTCAACAGAGAAGGTGAAAGGGAACAGATTGTGGTGGTTTAAAAACATGCAGAATAGCAGGAGACAGTATGGAGAAAAAGATTTGGGACAGACATGAAGTAGGCAAGAGGAAGCAAGGATGTCCAACAAAGAGATGGATGGATTGTGTGAGAAAGGCCTGTAACAGTCAGGCATGACTGTCAAATAAGGTAGGGGAATGGCACTGAATTATCAGAAATGGCAACAGTTGACACAACACCCCTACTCCATATAGAAAATGAAAAAAAGGGGATTGCTGATCATATTAGCGATTTCTTAGCCAGAAAGGTTTATGTATAGTAATGTTTACAAAATATAATGATATGCAACACCGCAAAAGTATTTTGACCCAACCAAGGTCAACTGTTTACCAGAAAAGTGACTTATAGTAAGTTCTTTACTATCTCAGTAAGCCATCCTTTAAGGAAATATTATCTAGTATTTATTCTAGCATTTTCTTCACTACCAGTACTTCAGCTGTACTTAGGAGATGGATGTTGATCCATAGATACGTCAGTCATTACCACTTGTGGCTGGTCTCACCTGTTTGCTCTGCAAGTTCAAGGATGTCAGAAAGTATAATTCTGTATTGTCTTCATCTCCCATGAGCATTTTGTTCTTCTTCATTATCCATTTTGTTCATCATTTCTATCTGCTACAGTCTTCTCTCTCCCCTGGAAGTACCATGTGTATCCCCTAATAGGCAGACAGTTGTGTAAAATACAAGTCCCCTCTCTAATGTAGTTAACTATATTTCCAGATTTAATTTTTCTCCCTGTATTGCCATTTTGGTGATGTTTAGTGCTCAGCATCCATTCAGTACCTTTCAGTTCCCCTTTTCCTGTTTTGTCATGAAGGTTCACAGAAAAGGCTTGATGTAGGCTAGACAACATGCTTTTGTTAATTTTCACAACCACCCACCCACCGTTTTGCATTCAAGGACCATCTTCCTGGGGTCAGTAAAGTGTTATGAAGCAGTGTGTGGTGGTGCCATCAAAGAAACTGCGAACATCAAGAGGCAACTGAATGAGAGGAACTAACTTGAGTAGGGTGCGGCTATATTATGATGAGCCACTGACTGCTTAAAGATAATGAGACAGCAGCTGTGGTCAGGCAGTTTCATCCACAAACTGGCCCAATAGCTAGTCAGTATGCTTACTTTATTGACCGTGTATACCTTAAATGTCTGATAATGATTGTTATCATAATAATGGTTACAGTAAAGTATTTCAATGAGTTTTAAATAGACACACAAGCCTTTCAGCCTATGCAAAAGACTGTTTAATTGTAATCAAATTCAGGGGAGGCAATTCTGTTTCATCCATAGACTGCCTTTTTGCTCATCAGTTGAAATATTTTTATTGACTGTGTATACCTTATATTTGTGATTAAATAAATGAATACACAAATAGTAGCCACAATAAGGTGTTTCAGTTTGTTGCTCTCAGATGCATGCAGTGCAGCCTTTCTATGAGTACACATGAACAAACAGAGAGAAGGGTGCAGATAAGTGTTCACCACTTTGTGCTACTTTAAAGACCGTGCTTACATTATTTTGTCTGATTCTGATCAAATGGATGAATACATGCATAATTTCACTTTCTTGACTCTGTACACCTAAAATGTCTGATGGTAATTGAATGAATGAATGAAATACGTAAGTAAACATGGCTACGGTGTTACCTTTCATCTCTCTATTATCAGATGCATACATTGCAATCCTTTGCAACCATGCATACATTAAAATACTTTGCACCACCCCTCCCCACTGGAGACATACACACAAACACACACACGATCACTAAGTACAGCCACTTTAAAAAATATTTATACTTTCAAATGAATGAGGAAATGCATGCATAAAGGCCACAGTAATCTATTTTAGCTCATTGCCAACATACAGTGCACCTCTTTGCAACTCAGCTTATCCGCACCCTCACCTTCTGGTCAATTTCAGCCACTTACTGCCTCTGGTCATCTCAGATGTCTAGTTGTGATTAAATAAATAAATATAAATAAATAAATGCTACAGTAATGCATTCTAGCTCTTGTTGTCAAATGCATGCAGTGCAACCTATTGCACCCCAGTATACTCACAAACTTGACCACCAATTCTAGGCATTTATTGACACTGTACACCTCAGATGTCTGATTGTAATCAAACTAATGAATATATAAATAACCTTAAAAATGGACACAATAATACATTCTCTCTCTTGTGAGATGGATGAAAGTCTGACAGTTGGTCAAAACTTTTATTCATTCACTGATCGAGCACAACTTATCGATCAGTAGCCAAAAGAACAACTTGCACTAAAACACTTTTTCTTGTAGGGGTGGCAAGCTCTTTTGCACTATATATATATATATATATATATATATATATATATATATATATATATATATATATATATATATATATATATATATATATATATATACCAGCTCTGAGATTGCACTACAGTGGGGAAAGGGAGGATTCTCCAATCCCCACTGTAACACACTATCGCACAGTAGAACTGTCAGTGTATTCAATCAGCTGATCAAGTGTGACAGTAGTTACATAAGTTGTCATTTGACAACTTGTAGGTAACCCAGATATGTACATGTGTGTGTGTGTGTGTGTATATATATATATATATATATATATATAAATACAGATATACACACACATAATATATGTATGTGTGTGTGTAATACATCTATGTCTATATATATATATATCTATAAAAATATATATAATATATATATATTTGTGTATATATGGGCACTCTGCATTTTAATGAATGCCGTTCCTTTAACAAGCACAGGAATTGTGGTTTAATGTCGACCCTATGGATAGCTGAGCAGTGGAAATGTCAGTAGCATGTAATGTCAAGACATGGGACGTGGGGTTGGAGAGGTGAGACTGTTCGTATGTATGTGAGTTAAGGTTAGGGTTGGGGTTGGGGATGAGTGAGAGATAGGTGTTATATGTTTGTGTGCAGCTTTGTGTAATTTTGGGTTATGGTCAGGGATAGGTTACCGGTTAGATATACCCCCGGATTCTCAAAAGCTTGCACGGTGTGCAAGATTGGTGCAGGAGCCCAAACAGGCAATATGTCCACCGTGCGATCCAGAAACATCCTGCAGGGGTGTGCACGAGCGCTCCTGCACTAATCTTGCATGGACGAAGCCCTTGTATGCAAATCACCCCATTTGCAGGAGAAATCCATACAAATAGGTGAATTTGAAATCCAGGAAGCTTACGACCATCCGTGCAGGACTAGTGCAATCAGCAGAAATGTACTCGGTTAGTAACAGAGTACATGTCTGCAAAATCCAACACGGAGATATGACAGCCCCAAATAAAGGCTGCATATCATGTAGTAAGTATGCCAGTGGCCAAGTATAATGCCATTGGCATTGCAAACAGTACAAAAATGTAAAAAGTTTTTAATTCCTATTAGCCTATCCCGGCTATTTAAGCATAGGGCAGCAGTGCACAAACGGGATCGGGGGGCGTTGATATAACAAACATAAATTAAGTATTCTCACTAAAATCAGTATTCTACCATGCAAGTCAATGGTAGGCAGAAGACAACATGGCCAGTAAGTAGTGGTTGCTAAGGGGTGAGGCATGTAACTATGCATTAGTAGGCAATCTTATGCAAATGAGGGGAAGGATAGCAAATCCCAGTTTTCCTCAGGATGTGAGGCAGGTCGCAACAGTGTAAGAGTATGAATAGCTGGATGCAAGCCTAGGAGGTAGGTGACATCATGGGTGTGTGTGTCAGGCATACTGTAAGCAGATTGGAGCCCTGTGGCTCGGGCTTGCTCCTAGCTAAGCACAGCTAAGCTAGGGGGTGTGTCTAATCCTGCCTAACAATCTTTACAAAGCCTAAGCGGGTGTGTGCGGCGTGCACCGGGTTGTACAGGAAGAAAAAAAAAGAGGTTAAACCAGGAAATAGCAACAGTGTGCACATTTGAGCACTCTGCGCAGCACGCAAACGGGCTTAAGCAGGAAGGCAATGGGAAGGGAAAACAGCAGTAGGAAGGTAATCAAGGAGATCTAGCTAAGCTGACAGGTGAAATGTATCAGAATCAGCCAATTACACAGGCAGCAGACCAGCCCAGCCCAGAACACTACTATAAACTATGCAAACACCATCCTCTCTGGTTTTCCCACACTCTACACCACCGGTGTATACAAGCGGGGAAATTTTCACCAACAAACCTACAAAATGAGAAGGGCTACAGCAGGCAACATAGAACAACATGTGCAAGAGGCTGAGGGTGGTGAGGATGTGAATGCTGCCAAACAACCCACAATGAGGAGACAGAGAAGAGAGTACAAACCCAGGGTAACCTACCAGGGGCTACATGAGCTAGAGATAGTGGAGCACTATAGGGTGGACAGAGTCCTCCTACAGCAATGTGTTGAACTGTGCTGGCCACACCTGTCACACCACACTGACCGAGGGAAACCCATCCTAGTGGATACCAAGGTATGTGTAGGCCTAGGTATACTAGCCACAGCTACCTCCTAAAGCACAACCGGGGATATCATAAAGATCTCCCAGGCATCAGCATCCAGAGTATTCTGCCATTTCTTGGATGCCATGTCAGCACATGCCACTGAGCACATATATTTCCTCAACACCCGTGAGGTGTTGACCAGCAATATGCATCTCTTCCACCAAATAGTAGAATACCCTGGGGTAGTGGGTGCTATAGACTGCACGCACATACGCATCAAAGCACCACCCAGTGAGCAGTGTAGGGCTTAACATCAACTGCAGGGGCATCCTCTCCATCAACTGCCAGGTCGTATGTGATGCCCAGGGCATTATACTGAATGTGTGTGCAGGCTGCCCTGGAAGCTATGACAATTCCCATATATGGCATCTTATGCAGCTGTACCAGAGATTTGCCAGTGGGGACATCCCCTATGGCCACCTAGTGGGGGATGCTGGATGCACACTGGAGCCGTGGCTGATGACACCCATCAGAAATGCACACACACCTGAACAACAATGCCATAATGAGGCACACTGACATGCCAGACATATAATAGAGCATGTGTTTGGGATGCTCAGGTCACGGTTCCAGTGTCTGGGCACATGGTGGAGCCTTGCAGTATTCACCAGCTACATGTACCCAAATTGTTATGGTATGTGCTATACTACACAGTATGATCCTGCGGAAACAGCTGCAGCAGGAACAGCATGGGGCAGGGCCACACAGCCCCCCACCAGTGCCAAGGCCTGCACAGGCACAGAGTGACATGGAGGAGGAACATCCTGAGCCTGCCCCAGTTGGCAGAAGGAGGCATGCACAGTATGCCCTGGCCTTGGCTAAGAGGCAGCGCATAGTACATGCACTGACACAGTAGGGACCCAGGGAATCACACCTTTCTCTGACTCACACATACAGTAAAAATGATGCCAAACATGACACTACCTATGCTCAACCATGTATAGGGAGTGTACTATGTGCATCCAACATAGGCAGCCCATCAGCACCATCCGCAAGCCTGGCACGCTCACAAGGTGAGTCAATCAACCTACCAATGGGCATATGGAGTAGAATGTGTCGTTACCTGTAGCTATGGTATGGATGGGAGCATGCAAGGGAAATGGGAGGCTGGATGTTATAGCAACAGACAGTAGGCACCCATAGTGACACCATGACATCTGTAACACATACTGAAGTCACCATAGTAGCCAGTACTACACAGGGTGACAAAACTCACTGCAGGAAATGTGCTGAGCAATATGTGAGTCCATATAACCTATGCCTGCCAGTCAGGACGGTTCACATATCCAACAACAGTGTCAGGCAGCATGACAGGTGTAGACAAACCCAAACAGAGTCTGTGCCATGGCCCTAGAATGATGGCTATGGTTAACCTCCCCCCCAGGCCTACACAGACAGACCACAGCAGGGTAGGCAGTGGGATGTCAGTTCTGAAGGGTAGGAAGTCAGACAATAATATGCAGGGCAACCAAAGCCACGATCTGTAGTACACTGGTATGCCTCTAGCCAGCACTATAGGTAAGACTACAGACTGAAATGGAGTACGCAACATACCGATACAGTCCCAGCAAATGTGTACAAGTGTCAAGTGTGCCCCCCATCCCATGTAGACATATAGTAACAGTCAGGTGTGCCTCCCCAATCCTGTGTAGAAATAGTCAGGTGTGCCCTCCCCCCAACCTACGTAGAAATATAGTAACAGTCAGGTGTGCCCCTCCCAATCCTGTGCAGAGCTGTAGAAACAGTCAGGTGTGCCCCCCCCCGCTATGCAGAAATGTAGTAATGGTCAATGCCAAATGATGGATGGATACCCTGCAGAGACAGCATGCTACCTGTTGGTGTACAACACAAAGGTCAGCACTGCAGTACAAACTACCTGGACATGACCAGCACATGCAATATAGACGGCCATACTGGGCATGCTCATACGCTTAGAGAAATGAAGGCAACAACATACTGAAAGGTCATACTGGGCATGCTCACACACTTAAACACATGACGGCCATGTCTGCAAACACCAGTGGACCAGACATATATGGCAGTTGCAGTTGTTAGTGCAGGCACCCGTCAGTATGCACCACTCATGCCTTGTACACACAGTGGATAGGAATACAGACATATATGTAAGGATACGCACTATAATAAGCCAAAGGTAGAGGGACATAGATGTGTGGAAGAGGGTGACTGTGACAAGAAGCCATCCAGGCCTGTCCCACCCAGCACACAGCCAAAGGGCTCCAAACACATGAGGTGCAGATGTCACTCACTGCAGATACTAGCCACCAGTATCTGTCAGCATTACAGACCATGTGGTGCATGTGCCAGATGTGCAACATGACTGTACAAAGAAGTATTCATCTAGAAACTGTATACACGTACCTGTGAAATATGACCCTGTGTGTGTTCGCATGTGGAGTGTCAACCCCTACATGAATGGGTAATGGCCCATGCACACACACTGCCCTCCCCATAGCCCTACTATGACAAGCCCGCTGAGGTCATCCAATGTGGAATACACCTTTGGGAGAGTTGTAGCCCAGTAATCTCTGTAGCGCGTCCTGTAAGTGCGTACCGCTGTAGTGTGATAAACTAGTTAGGTAGGAGTTCTATCCCCAGACATGGCAACTGTTTGTGAGTGTGTGTGTGTTTGTGTGTGTGTGTCTGTCTGTCTGCATAGAGAGCAATGCTTTTTAGGCTAGCCACACTCCCCACAAACCAAATGCTCAACCTTTGCAAGGCAGCTGATGTCATCCACCTAGTAATACACCTCTGGGAAGCTGTAGCCTAGTAATCTCTGTATCACGTCCTGTAAGTGCATACTGCTGTAGTGTGATAAACTAGTTAATTAGGAGTTCTATCCCCAGACATGGCAACTGTGTGTGTGTGTCTGTCTGTGTAGAGAGCAATGCTTTTTAGGCTAGCCACACCCCCACAATCCAAATGCTCAACCTTTGCAAGGCAGCTGATGTCATCCGCCTAGTAATACACCTCTTGGAAGCTGTAGCCCAGTAATCTCTGTAGCGTGTCCTGTAAGTGCATACTGCTGTAGTATGGTAAACTAGTTAGGTAGGAGTTCTATCCCCAGACATGGCAACCGTGTGTGTGTGTGTGTGTGTGTGTGTGTGTGTGTGTGTGTGTGTGTGTGTGTGTGTGTGTCTGTCTGTCTCTGCAAAGAGCAATGCTTTTTAGGCTAGCCACACTCCCCACAATCCAAATGCTCAACCTTTGCAAGGCAGCTGATGTCATCCACCTAATCATACACCTCTGGGAAGGTTGTAGCCCAGTAATCTCCGTAGAGTGTGGCATAACTGCATACTGCTGTAGTGTGATTCAGAAACCTGGTAGGGTTCTATACCCACCCATGGCAGTTCTGGATGTTTTGTGTGTTCCACTGTGTGTGTAGGGAGCATTGCAATTTAGGCTAGTCACACTCAGTACATGTCAAATGCCCTACTTTAGCAATCCTGCTGTCAGCCAGTGTGATATATACCTTTGGGGAAGGAGTACTGCAGTAATCACCATGGCACGTACTATAACTGCGTAGTGCTGTAGTGTAATAAACTAGTTCGGTTAGGAGTTTTACTCCCAGACATGACAGGTGTGTGTGTGTGCACGCATGTGTGTTTGTGCCTCGTAACCTGTGTGGTGGAGGGTGTGCGTGTGTGACATCTGGGCCCATTGTGTAGCGGCTTTTGCAATTTTCTTACATGGTGGCCCTTGTACATATCGCAATGTCCACTGTACAGGGAAAGCAGCTGTGGAATAGCCGAGAGGCTGGGGTGCATATCCATACCCATACACGTGACAACAAGGCTAGGCAATTACAGTTAGCAACCCCAGTATTACCCAGTGCACACTCTCAACCCATGTCTTACACACACACACACACACACACATGGTGAGGCAACAGCCAAGATGTGTGTAGTACACTGCATATTGGCAACTGATAGTAACAATGGTGTGAATGCAGTGGCCAAAAGAGGCCATGGCACCCTGTCCAGCAGTACAATAAGCACCTAATTGCAGACAATGCGCCTTCAGTATGTTACCCACCGGATGCCTGCAACAACTGTGGTTCCATCAAATGTGATCCGCAAGGGACATACCATGCCTTACAAACATGCCATACGGACAGATGCCACTGACACCAGGGAATACCTGTAACATGTTACCAATGTAGGTGCAGGGTCAACCAGCTGTCCATTACCTGGCCCCGCCACATGAGAGTGGGACTGTCACATCTGATGATTACATTCTGTGTACACGTGGGCCAGACAAACCAGGTACACTTCCACATGCCACTGTACATGAATGTGGGACATGTGCACATCTCAAACACCGTCCATGTCATGGCGTATAAAACACATACATGCCAAGCATTCCACAGCACTGACCAGGCACAGAAGTAACCCAGGAGACTGGATGGTGTAAACTATACCCACCTGTGTGGTCCATTCCGGACACTACACCCCTTAGCCATAATGCAGACCATTCTCATGTGGCCTGGTGTCAAAGTATACCACTCACCTAGCTTTGTACAGCTGTCTGGTGCCATCAACCACTACACACCCGTGAAGCAATCCACACATGCAAGCTGGTACTAGCACCCTGTGTCTGTGTGTGTGGTGTATGATGCTTCCGACCACAATCACACCCAGTACCACACCCAGTGTCATACTGAAGCATGCTGTCTAATGTCAGACACAGTCACATACACTTTGACCCCAGGATAACCCCTGTGGGCCAATTCATAACTATGCATCACTGTTTTGTGGCACGGTAACTGGTTAGGAAGTGTATTCGTTACCCTGCCAAGTGTGGCAATGTGTATGAGTCCCTTACAGAGTGTGGCTATGTTGACGCTGATACCTGTTCGTGTGGACAGGCTTGTGTGCTACACCTACTGTACTGCAACAGTGTTGCAGATGTCACTCACCAGCACATATATACGTCTGGACATCTCACCAACATGTAAGCTATGTGGCGCATGCAATAACTGCATACACGTGATAGCTATGCATCAGATGTTTGAAACCTTGTACTGGTAGGTGTGTGACACAAACATGCTTACATTTTACTCACCCACACCTTCCCTGACATACTTTGTCTGTTCCACCCACACCCTCTCTGGTGGATGTGGGATGTACACCTGCTTTGCTAGGCAGCAGCTTGTGTTTTGTAAGTGATGGTCATGATCAGCTGATGGCCTCTACACCAATTGCAGTCCTCCTCTAGCTGAGTGCTTGTGGAACAGCTGTGGTAACATTCCCGTAGCCAATTGCATGGTAACACACTCCAAATATCTAGGAACATCATTTTGGTGTTGGCTCTTTACATCCATTGTTGGCAGGAACTAGAACTGTCATTTGCCAAAATGCAGCCCAGATGGATTGGCGTTTTACCTCTAACAACTTACACTTGTGGAAACAGGGCAACACACAGGAGGGGGATGTGCCTGGCCTGACTACAGACTGTAAGTGCTGCTATACTGCATGTGGAGTAATGTTGGTTTAACAGTGTGTGCGTGGATATGGCTGTCCTACATGTTGTAATACCTGCCATGTTAGTACTTTGTTTATGAGGAATCTGCATCAGGGTCGTCTGCAGGCTGGGCAGTGTGTTGTGCCCTTGGTGTCATGTGTTACCCACAGAGCACGTATCTGTGAACTGCAGAAGGTAATGTGAGGATTGCAGTCTGTAGATGGTGAAAGCCCTGACAGTTACTGACTTCATATTCCTCATAGGACACATGTTGCAACAAACACTGTTACAACAGTACATGTATGAGGCTAACACAGCAACATGTCAATATTGGCCCTGTGTATGTGCTTCCAGCCGCATCTCTGTCAACCTTTGTACATATGTCGTGCATTATGAGGTGCATCTGTGCTGTACACCATCATAAGTATCATCATATCTTATAGCAAGCCAGGGAGATATCAGACTGCTACACATGTTATATACAGTATGGGTAATGTATGCCGACATTACCAGGACATTCCATAGTTGTTTGTATAATACTGAGGTCTGTGTAACTATGGTGACTGTCGGCAGTGTGTGTAATGTGAACATGTTCTTCAGCCTGTGTACAGTCTGTGGTAGATGTCATTGTTAAAGGTCCCATCCTATCTGATGTTACATGCTGCTCCACTGTATGTTACTCTATTGGTTTACATGTTTGTAGGGCCATACGCACACATGTCCCATACCACAGACAGACCACACAGTGTAGCAGCCCATTATATGTAGGGTTAGTGTGTGAGTGTCACATATGAGGATGTTGTTGAACAGATAGTCCATATACTGTACTTTTATACTAGCTTACCATATGTGGCTGTGGCTGTGTTCACATTGGATGTGGTTATGCACCTTCACACAGGTGTATCTTACCCTGTGGTGTGACATGCCTGCAGAGCCTGCTATATATGCAGGTAAATGTACATTCCCCCATAGGAGATGTTGGCCATTGATGAGCCAGTCTGCCTGTAGCCTGCACAGTGCATTGTTACATGGCTAGCAGCTTAGTGTACTTATCCAGTGAGATATCATGTGGAGATACTTGGTGGATGTATTGGTGCCGGGTCTCCCTTAACATTCATAAATGTCAGACAGAGCAGTGGGATGCTGTACGGATGTATGTCACTATCTAATGGGTAGTATGTGGCCATGGCACCCCTGTACCAGCGGTATTATGTGTCAGGCCAGACAGGGGTGTGTGAATGCATACCTATGGTGGCATATGTATACCAGTCGTTATGCATTATACCCATCTACATGGCTGTTAACATCCATATTGTCATGCATGGTACACATGTTTAGCACTAAGAGGTTCTATGTATACCTCTGGACTGTAAGGAGTGTTTCAGAATGTCCACATATATTGGCCAATATCTGTGCTGCAGTCCACGGGGGCATTACGTGCTAACAGTGGTACTTTACCAGGATGTCCTTAGGATGTCTGTCAATAGCCAATGGCACACATGTGGAAAGCAGATGTGCAACACACACCATGTCTGTGAAGACAATCACAGTTACAGTAGCAGTAGTCTACCAATGTACCTGCTATACGTACCTGCCATCCATTTGCACTACGACGTTGGGACTTTAGGGGCTGGGGTAGGTCTACACTTCGTGTCCAGGACATATGGTGAGGACATCTACACATATATACATCCAGATATATATCTATGATTACACACGTACATATTGATATATATATATATATATATATGTATATATATATATATATATATATATATATATATATATATATATATATATATATATATATATATATATATATATATATATATATATATAAGTATGTATAAGTACATAGATATACATATACACACCCAGATATATATCTATGATTACACACATACATATTGACATATATATATATATATATATATATATATATATATATATATATATATATATATATATATATATGGGTATATATGGGTATGTATAAGTACATAGATATACACACCCAGATATATACATATACAGAGCAATATATGTCCATACATATACAGATAGTAATACATATGCACATAAACATATGGATATCTACAGATATATCGACAGTAGTAGGTATATCGGTATAGATATGTATGCACATATAGTCATAGATATCTAAATATATGCCAACACAACTAGGCATAGCTGTACATATAGAATGTGCATACATATATAGCTATATATACATATCTATATGTACATATATGTATGCCTATATATACACATATGTATAGATATATATATGCATAGATATGTACACATATGTACATACGAAGAGGTGTACACATGGCCATATATATGTAGCACTATACAGATGTGTATCTGTATACCTTTGTATGTACATGTAGACATCTATACACCTATATGTATACAACCATATACCTGTCATGAGTAAACGTCACGGTTGCGTATACCCTCCTACATGTATCCCACCGTATGTATGTGCTATGTGTACATTATGATGAAACAACATATGTGATGCAACAGTCATATTAATGACAAGGACCACACAATCTAGGACATAAAGGAAAGTGTTCAATGCCACTCAATTTGGGTAATGATAGATGTATTGGTAACACAACAGCTGTCCCCACAGTGGTCATGGCGTAGTGGTCATGTGTTGTAACTTCAGTGTAAAGGGCCCTGAGTTCATGACCTGCAAGAGCTGCTCATTTTGTTGCTGGCCAGAACAAGGACTGTTGGATACAGAGTGGTTAAGGCAGTGTTTTTGCATTGTAGGCCACACATGTCAGTATCACGACATAGCTAGGTAGGGGTCTAGTCCCAGTGTTGACAAGTAACTGTGTGCATGTATGTGGATGGGTCTACATCAGGTTTCCGGGTATACATGCCTCGGCGGGCCACCTGTCCATGTGGCATAGGCATTAACCGGTATAGTAACCTGTGAAATGTGTTCGACTGTACCCCAGATATGTCACTGCCATGGTGTCAGCACAGTGACATACCCTGTTGTGCATTATGACTGCAGACCATCCTTGTTCTGAAACATGTACACCTACAACACACCTGCATGTCAGTTTAGAAACCACAACCAAGCAGTGTTACTAACAGCTGGAAGGCATCGTTACTGGACTGCTACACTACTTGACAATTATGCCTCGCACTCTACACCATGTTACACTGCAGGACTGTGGTACACTGGTGTACCCTCACCCTGTGCATCAGAACCATATCAGCCTGTCCTTGCATTGATGGAATGGATGAGAGGGATAGGGCACAGGTATCATCATATGTGCAGGGTGTGGTGTTGGTCTGCCAGAGGCCGAGGGTGGGCCATACATTTGACACCATGTGTGTGGATGAGGGGTGCATTCTGTGGAGCTGGCTGAGATGATGTGGTGTGTGTAGGTATGAGGTGCCCTAGGTGTGTTTGATTAGTGTGTGGGTATGCATGCACACAGTTCTGCCTTGTGGCTGCCCTACACAGGTGTTTATGGACAGCTGCAGACCACACCTGGCACGGTGTGCAGTTCACTGCCTCCGGTCACGGACATGTGGACTGTCCCTGCCAGGGGTTCCGCAGGTACAGGCATTGAAATGCTACTCTCACCTGCTGATGACATTCATCCGCTGGTACCACATCCCTCCTGGGACTGGCCAGGACCACGTGCACATGGCCCGCTGTGGTGTGGACAGCACACCCCCCACACTGCCGGTGCTGCTACTGCCACTGCAGGAGCCCCTTTGTGTCCTAGCATGCCCACGCTGAGTGCCAGCTGTTGGTGTTGCTGGGCCACGTCCACATGGGCATTGCTGCATCTCCACCACATGTTGAAGCACGGACACACCATGGCTGAAGAGGGCCATCAGCTCATCATGCTATCTATCCGCTTGCTCGTTAGAAGCACGGATGGCAGCCACCACTTCCCGGAGGTTGTCGCTCTTTAGTAGCAAGTGCAGCCCTCTGCAGCCTAAGGCCCTGTCTGGTGTAACACTCAATGCGTGCCTGCACTGCCATTACAGCCTGGAACATGCATCTGCTGGTTGCAGCTATGTTGCCTATGTCAGGGGCATGATGTCCAGTGGCCCTACCATGAGCACCCTGGGACATCTGCCTATGTGGCAGCCTGCCAGATATACGGCTATGCCTGCTGTGACTGGACACAGTAGGCATGGTTACCACACTTTCCTGTGCAATGCCACTAAATGCCAGCTGTCTCTCTGCAATGGTCACTGGTGCTGGGGTGTGTATAGGCACTGTAACTGTGTGCAGGGGTGGGGTGGCTAAAAGGGGGTGTCAAATGTATGATTAGTGTCGGCCCCTGACAACCCCACCTGTGTCTCACCATTATCATCATCATCATCGGTGTCAGTATGGACACCTACGTCAGATTGGGTGCAGAGGGACCCTGACCCACCTTGCTGCCTGTGGGAGAAAACAATAACCACACTTTAAAACCTATACAGCACACACACACACACACACACACACACACACACACACACACACACACATCTCCATACTACCTATCTGTCCATGCCTTTACAGACAGCCCCATGTATATGTCCATGTGTTACCCCATCCTGCATCACACTTAACATACACACATTGCTACCACTCATTAACATTACAGTCCTGTAAATGCCCACAGAAGTGGCCACGACACAAGGCCTGTTGTTACATTACCTGCCTGACCTGTGTGTAGTGGAGTAGCATGGCCCCAATGCTGTCATTCGGTATGCACCCTCTGTATGGCTGGAATGATGTGCATGGCCCCTATATGTGTGGGCTACTATTCTGTAGCCATAATACTTCCCACTGGTATGTCATGTGTATGTAATGCTCCATCGGCCCATCAAGTGTCAGCTGTAATATGTGGATACACTCCATGGTGTTGACCATTCCTTCCCCAGTGCATCTGTAGAGCTGCATACATGAGCTGTAGGTGACCTCTCCGCTGACAGCAATATTAAGTGTGTACCTGGGGGTCTACCTTCCCTCTGGATTCCTTATCCAAGCTACAGGCCATATTATACTATTTGCTGTCCTGTGAGTACATGACAGGTATTCCTGGTGTACAATGTGACACTCCATGTCCATGTACTGCACGGTCCCAAAGGGGGGTACAGCCATATGAGCACCCCACAATCACACATGTGCATACATGGCCACACACATGCACACACATGCATCATACATGCATCTACGTCCTACCACTTCACCATAGTGACCATGCAGGCAAACTAACCACCAGGATGCACACACACACACTCACACACACACAAACACACACGCAAGTGAGGATGCACAATGATCGTACACACAGTCCTCCAATTATCCATCTGCCAACATGCAGAACATATGGTACAGAACAGCATGCAGTTCAGCTATACTCGCACCATGCTAGCAGCGGTATACGTGTGTATGATACATGTGCTGTGACTAGGTGATGCCCCTTCCCCTGGATACCTCTGCACCTATGTACACATTATTGCTGTGCACCTGTTCTGCACCCTGCTGTGTACTTTGCCCCACAGCTCACAGGTGTCCAACCCATTGCGGAATTTGTAGTACCATGTCAGTTATGCCAGCTGTACCTCTCACAGCTCCTACGTGTTTCAGCAAGTCATACCTGAGATGATATGTGGACTGCTGTCATTGGTGAATCCCGGATGCCTGATTTACAGCTGTCAACATCAACAGACCATGTATGGCCACTGCAGAAATGCTTACACTGATAGCCATCACAGCATACCATGGCTATGGGGGTGTACACACTGTTATCGCTTTTACGCACACATCTGTGATCTAGCATGGGACCACAGCACTGCAGATCTTAGCTGTACACACACCCGGTATGTAACATATGTCCTGTACATTCACATGCAGTGTCTACAGATTTTAGTAGGTGTGCGACTGCTGACCGCGATGCATACACACCATGTGTGGATGTGTGTGCACACCCTTATCATGATGGTGTATCACACCTCTTGTTGTGTGTACTACAGCAGTTCCTGCTCATGGTAAGGGTATACCAGCGTGGGCCTTCCACAATTGCCAGTGTATGTTCAGCCTACCTTACACATGTCCTCCTATTCTGCATGTTTGCAAGGTCCTCTCATGAGCACATCCCATGGTGTTCACACAATGTCATCACTATTGCAGTGTGGGTAGGGTTACGGCTGCCACAGGTCCTGGACCTTACTATATGCAGATAGAGCCATTCCTACCATCCTTAGGATCCCTGCTGCAGTGCACTGGTGTTTCATGCTGAGACCCCCCCCCCTCAGCATTTATGCAGATGCATGACAGGTAAGCCCTACACATGTGTCAACTTGCAGTGTCCCATACACTGCATACCACATGTTGCAGGCTAGACCGAGCTGATAATGTGGACTAGTGTAATGCTGTATGCCACAGTGCATCTCAGCAACAGTTGGCATTGCCCTAGAAGTGTGAACACTGGTGCTGCACTGTATATGGGTGTTGTCCAGAACATGTCGCTACTGTAGGCGATATCTACCAGCAGTATGTTACCTACGTGGACACATTCTGCAATGATAGGATGTTAGTTGTCATGCAGGTGTGACATAGCCTTTCAATACCCCATTATGTCCGCCCTTGTGAGACCCTGCATTTCACAACAACAATACATGCACATGTACAGCATGCATTCAAGGGAGGTGTGTTAGATGTGTGCATGGAATATTACATCACCATTACAAGTCCGGTGTTGGAATGCATCTACATAAGACGTACTCACCAGCTTCAGGCTGCTGCCTTGCTGTTACCCCAGAGGGATCTACATACTTGGGTGAGAGATGCAATGTCATTGCCCACACCTGTAGCACTGCTACAGGTTGGGTGCAGTACTACCATACAGCTACTTTAAATACACACAGTACTACCATATCTGGACATCTGATTATCACTACAATGCAGCAACACATTACTTGTATAACATATCAGATATGCATGATCTACATGTACCACTGCAGATATTTACACAACCGTGGTCTACTGATGTGTCCTGTGTCCTTACCTGCACGCTACTCAGCTGTTGTGTGGGTGACACCCACCTCCACAAAGGGGTCCAGTGGTTGATGTTGTTCAGGACGGGCAGGTGCCACGAGGCTGGCCAGGAGCTCCTCCACATGTGTCGGGGTGGATTGCATGGCCCCCCGTGGCAAGATGATCCCCCAGACTGCGGCAGCATGCCCATGGGCATTGCAGAGCAGGTCACTGCAATGATGCCGGACCTGCTCATAACTGCAGTTATGTAGGCTGACATCATTGACCCTGTGGACGAGATCGTTCCACAGGATGGTCCTCTCCTGCTGTTCCAGTGCCTGTCCTGCCAAACAGGACCTGTTAGTGCAGTACCAGGTGGTTTATCATCACTTCATTCTCCTCTGAAGAATATGTTGGGAGGCTGCTGTGTGCCATCATGCCTGAAAAACATGAGGATGGGAACAGGCCTGAGTGACTCATATGGCAAGGTTACCACAGTTCATAATACACATCTCTGTCACCCCCCCCTCCCATATCAGCTTCAGCAGACTATAAACACAACTCGTTAGGTATGGCTACAGCTTAACTATCGTTTGGACAGATTGTGTAGTGTACCACATCTTCTGCTATGTGATTGTAGCCATGTCCCCTGTGTGGACACTAACAATTTGGGCCTGTTGCAGACTATTCACTTGTATGCCATTGTCAGGGCCACTATGGTTACATATATGCCAGTGGTATGGCTGCTCTGAGATTGCTGCACATCTGACAGTCTGTGTTATAGGGTTGTTCTATGCATGCTGTTGGACATGTACCGGGATTGTGTAGACGATTACTATTTACATATGTACTATGACAGTGACACATTAATATGTATATGTTCCATTGGCCAGCTGATCCACCTCCCCACACCCATCTAACCAGGATGCCAACCTGGGACCTCCTCGTGTACTGTTACAGCCATACCATCAGGTGGAACCACCCAGGGGATGATGGCCCACCCCCCTCGGTCACACACCAACATGTCCATGTCCCCTTAGCTCAGGTCTGGGTCTGTTCCATACCAGGCTCCACAGACACATGAGGGATGTGCTACATTCATCTGAGACGCCCAGTACACATTCACACAGCCAACATGCTCCTCCTGCTCAGCCACCAGACCTGGCACCTTCAGGACGTGGACTGCAGTTTTGAGTGGGAGTTGGTGGGAACCTATTTCCCATTGTGCCCATATTGGGGACCATGGGGTGTCCACATCACAGACCACACATACCATCCACAGTGTGTACCCACAACGTGTCACATACCACCCCTGTAGACTGCCCTCTATATCTACCATTCCTGACCACCTCCACGTGTGTATCTGCCATACTTCCCCATATTCCCATTGCATACTTCACAAGCGGGGGCATTGTGGTGATAGGACGGGATTAACATGTGACATACCCGTCCATGGTACACACACTGCCAGCTGTAGATATCTGTCTGTATTGCTATGTGTGCTGCTGTCTCGCACATAGCACACATCACTGTAGTAGTGATATAAGGGACATGTCTTACCATACATATCTATTTTTGTGTGTGTTTGTATAGATGTTGACATTTGCATATTTATCTATATGTGTGTACATATATGTGACTATGTATATAAGTCTACACATGCGTATATGTATATTTCTGGACATACATGCTGATATACATATATATCTTTAAATATTATATATGTGACATATGTACACATATGCATACCTATATGTGGGGTACATTCAGACATGAGCTCCACAATCTCACAACACCTTCCTGCACATCTGCACTGTTCTGCCTTGCTACAACACAGACAGGTGCCACATATAGACACGGCCTGACATTAGGGAGGTATATGTAGGGGCCGATTGCAGGTAACCCTATTACACACCTATGGCATTCAGTCATGCTACACTACAAATTCTCCTGTCAGTGGTGGGCCGTGGCTCCAACATGTCCATCATAATGGCATTACTTCCACCACCAGCTATTGGCCATGTAATATACATACTTCCCATTACACAACACACACTATGATGGCTTACATCTTGTCTGTCAGTTCTGACATGTAAAGTTAACGGCTGTGGCCCACTACACACAGGGACAGACACTATTGTCCATAGCAGTTGTTCAGTTGAACATCATCACAACAACACCTGATGGCACGTATAAATCATTCCACTTCATTTATCCCATTATGATGGACCAGGAACTACATTCTATTACATGTATATATACCTCACATACCTGTTGTGGTAATGATGTCTTGTTGAATGGCAGCTGGCTAAACACCTGTGACGTCAGCTTAAGAGCTGTGTCATTTTTTTTTTCCTCTCTCTCTCCAGTAAGTGGATTGAGCTGCTTTGAATAGATTGCAGCCTGGCTTTAGTAGGTGATGCACATGATCAAGTGATGGCTTCTGCACCAATTGGTGTCCTCCACTTGCTAACTGCATGCAGCTTGATGTGTAGTACTTCCAATTACCACTGTCATGGCAACCACCTACTATAAATCACCACATCATGTGGGCGTGGTCCCTTTACCTTTCCTGTTTGATGGACATACTTCCTGTGTGTGGGCATCAGTGTTACAGACAGCAGGTAGCAATATCTCTTACAGGAGGACCGGCACACTCAGGCCAGCTACATATTTGTCGGAGGTTCCAGAACTGCAGACAGAGTGTGAGTAGAGTTGTGTTATGCTTTCTATAGTACTGTTGTTACAGGGTGTGTGTTTACATAGTAGTTTACCTTGGAATGCAGTTTGTCTGCATAGCTCTCAACTGTGGGCCTATCCTCTTGGTGTCCAGAGGTGTGCCTATCATGTTTTGTCTGTCCACCACACGTGCTGTGTCAGATATTTCACTGGCAGTGTGTGTGTTGAGTGCTATCAGTGCATGGCTACATCCATTTATGTTTCTAACCTCAATTCCCTGACTAAGGGTATGTTGTAGACTATCCTGTAACAGCAGCGACTTGCTTAGTGTATGGTAACAGTTGTCCACATATGGGCCTATGTTCCAGCCTCTGTCCTCCACCTACATACCAAGCTTTGCACATATGACATGCTGTCAGGGGTTGGTCTGTAGTGGGCTGAGAGTATATCACACTGCCATTGCTGCCATCAGTCCACTGCTGTTGTATCCCCCACACATAGGATGGGGCTGAGGCCATATATGTGTGGGCTTCACCTACACAATACATGTGTGCCCTTATGCAATCCAGAGGCAAGTGTATGTAACAGGGGTATATGGGCCTGTATTAATGAGTCTAGAGGGGGGATGCACCATAAATACCCTAGGCTGCTACAAAATGTGGGGGCATCAGGGGTGGGCTGCCTTAAGGTATCTGGATGTACAGTACCATACACTTCACCTATATTTACACTACTTACATAAATTGGGTTAATGCAGGCCTACTGTCTCCTGCCATACAGACTTTTATGTTTGTCAGTGTGCTTGTGCTGGTGTTAGTTATGCCTTGTTATGTAACAGTTACATCCCATTTGGTCAACTGATGTCTTTACCACCTAGTGATTTTGTACAGAGTGTAGATAGAGGCTGTTGGACCACACACCTGCACTACTTACTGTTGCTAGTTTGGTATCTTGTGGCCCAGTCTGTCTTTACTATTGTAGAATATTTAGGGCTTGGCCTGGACAGCAGCAGTTGTGAACATTTCCAGACTACTGTATTAGTATAATTGTTTCACAGTTGCATTACTCTGTTTATATGGATGTCAGTGTCTTCTTCTTCTTTCGGCTTCTTCCCGGTTAGGGGTCGCCACAGCGGATCACCTGTCCACTCATGATTGGCAGTGGAGTTTTTACGGTATGATGTTAGTGTCAGAACAGCTATAATACATAGCATATACAACTGTAATAGTACACAAAGGTTATCCATTTCTGCAAACCTGTGTATGGTGTTTTATCCTATGACCTCTCTGTGGGCATATGTTGCAGGCAACGATTGTCATTTGTATGGGTGGGCCCATACAGTGTCCAGTTGTTAAGGTGTTAACTGTAGGCATAGTAACTGTTCTATACTGTGTGCACCTTCTCCATATGTATCTTACTGTACATATCTCTGTGTGTGTCTGTGTAGTCACATGTATATATATATATATAGATATATATATCTGTATATATCTGTATATTTGTATCTGCATATATGTGTCTGTGTATATGTACCCTGGGGATGTTGATAGCTGCCATATTTTACATTTCTTATGGGAGCCACACTGTACTGCATGATATGTTACTAATACCGGCCTGACATCATACAGGTGGGTTGTAGTACTGTTTACTTGTTGTGCACATGTCATGTCAGGTCCTGTTTGTGATCTGTAACACTTTAGTGTATTGCAGGGTGGACGTGTTTTTCTATGGGGGGGGGTATGCCTATTTGTACATGACTTATATTTTTTGGGGCGTCCCAACCCCATTAACGGTGCATGTGAACATATTTGTATTTGTCAATCTACCATTGCTATCTACAGATGTGTTGCCCTATATTTCTATGGCTATATATATGTAGATATCTAAATCTATTGATATGTTGTATCTGTTTAGATATTACTATATTTACTCACATAAATACATTTACATGTTGGAATACATTCTCTGTACTGTTGAATGACTGGGCTGGTTGATATGTTTTGAGTACATCAGGGTTATGTATATCTGACATGGCTTAGTGGTAAATCACTTTGCCTATGGTGTGTGGGGTTCTGTGTTCGAGCCTAGCAGAGGCTGTTTATTTTGTTGCTGGGCAGAACATGGGCCGTTGGATACAGACTGGTTAAGGCTTGCATGTTTAGTCAGTTGTTAGCGGGTTTGCGCGGAGGTCAGCACTGCTAACCTGCCGTTACATTTCCTTACAGGGTGTTGGCTTCAGAGTTGCTTAACCAGTGTAGGCATTGCTTACCGCCACACAAACAGCCTTAAGCCCGCTTACTAGTGCTTACATATGCTTACTTTTGCTTATTTGTGCTTAAACCTGCTTACTAGTGCCTTATTCAGTCTGACACTGATACTTCACATGTACATTTCTTGCGGTACTCCAGTTTATATATATATATATATATATATATATATATATATATATATATATATATATATGCTATTTAGTGGGTTTTGCAACAAAACTATTGATTATAACATGCTTTGCCATGTAAAATAGACTGTGCTACAGTGGGACTCGAACCGGGAATGCCTGCTCATTGGGCGGATGCTCTGCCCACTACACTGTTGTTGTACTGCTTCATTTGCATATTTCTACCATAATGTCATACTCATGGTTCCATCCCCCGCCCCCCCAGCTCCACGTACATAGCAACCATCCATTCTCCAGTTGCTAGCCTAGCCATACCACACCTGCACACATTGCCCTCTCTGCACGTCTTGGTTCTCATCCAGTATACTGTCTCGACCCAAGCTACTGCAGGCTCTTCATCCATTTAGTCCACGTACATACAAGCCTTGCCATGATTGTACTCTGATACTGGTGCAAATATCGATGTGACTCACAATTTTTGGTTCGTCCTGCCAGGGACGACCTGTTGTTGTGTCAAGATTAGACTTAGCTGGTCTACATTGTTTCTCCCACTGGTAGCATCCTAGCCAGCCTCATCTCCCTGTTCCGCAGAACCGACATCCCAGGTTTGACATTCTGTGCATGAAGCACACCCACATGCCCCCTCGACATGCACCGTTTTTTTATTATTCTCGTAAGTATTATGTAAGACTACTGTTCTCACAGTATGATTGGACAGGCACTGTTTTTATGATACACATAGACTGCTCGAAATACTGTAATTGAGCAATGTACATATGGTTGCTGGTATTAATCTACATACTTACATATATTTCCTATACTGTTGAATGACTGTGCTGGATGATATGTTTGTGATAGCAGCTGTATGTGTATCTGCCATGGCTTAGTGGTAACTCACTTTGACTGTAGTTTGCAAGGTCTGGGGGTTGTAACCTGGGAGTGCAGATTATTTTGTTGCTGGGCACGATGAGAGCTGTTGGCTACAGAGTGACTAAGGCACTTTTGAGAAATTGTAAGCAAGTATGCGCTGGTTTGCACGAGGGTCAGCAGTGCTGACCTCCGGTTACGGCGTTTTACACTGAGTTAGCTTCTACATTTCTTAACCAGTGTAGGCATTGCTTACCGACACCCAAACAGGCTTAAACCCGCTTACTCCCGTGCTATTTTATGTATTTGGATGCTTGTCCATTTTCACCGGTGGCCCAGGAAGTAGAGCTCCACAGTAAAACCCAGCTACTCATTACAAGTAATACACAGGTGTTCACATTCGTAGAGAGTAACAGACTTAACATAGCTAAGTAACATATTCTTCATGCTTAGTTTACGTTAACATGTCTGTATTATTCATGCTTAGGTCAGGTTTACATGTCAGGTATGACTGTTGACAGAGGTCAGTTTAAGGTTAAGTTAGATTCCAGTTTAACAGTTCTGGATAGGATACACTCAGGTATTCAAGTTAAGATGTAGTTATTCCATACCTGTGTGGTAGAGTAGAAAAAAATAGTGAAGGAGTAGGTAGGTAGGTAGAGGGGGGGCACTGTAACTGTATAGTAGACTGTGGGAATAATTGGTAGGGGAGCAATAGGGAAAGTTTAAAGGAAGTTGGGATATGTATGCGAGGCAGGACAAGAGGTGTCTGTTTCATTAGTTGATGTAGGGGTATAGAGTTTAAGGTGGGGGGGGGGTTAGCCAGGTGGTGAGCTTGTGCTGATCCAAGTGTGCTTGAGGTGTTCCTTCAAGTGTTATTTACATGTGTCTTTTGGGACAACTGAGGTAATAGATGTGGGTAGGGAGTTCCAAATTCTGACAATATAGTTGGGGAAGAGGGTGTCACCTAATTGTAACTTTAAACTTTAATAGAAATGAAAAAGTGGTTGATAGGTAAGTGGTATTAAAGGGGCACAAAGAGGGAAAGATAGTAGAGGAAATAGCCAGAGATATGCAGGAAGGCTGAATGGAAGGTCCACAGCTGGCCATTTCTTCTACAGCCAACAGCTGTGGGTATACACTGAATTTGGAGGTAGAGTTGGACACACACACCCCTAGGTGGGGGTGAGGAAAACAATAATAAGTTGTGATGCCAGTTAGAACGGCTTACATGCCTACAGTGGGGTGCTGCGACCATGTGTTCTTTGGTGTTATTTAGTGGGTTTTGCAGCAACAAATCTGGTTATACCGTGCTTTACCATGCAAAATAGACTGTGCTGCAGTGGGACCCGTACCAGGAATGCCTGCTCGTTAGGCGACTGCTCTGCCCAATTCATCCTATTGCTTACATCCACGAGACGGTCCAATTAGAACCACTCCAGGCAACACCTGCATGTCTCGACCCATAATTTCATACCCATAGTCCCCCCCCCGCTCCTTCTCTGCAGCACTCATCCTTTTTCTGGGAGCAGGTCGGGTCTAACCACACCACTGCACACTGCCCACTCTCCACTTCTCAAGACCCATCTCGTACGTTGTCTCGACCCATGGGTCATCAGGCTTTCCCAACCTTGTAGTCTGAGTACATACGCACCCTGCCTTGATGAGTCAGTGTACTGATGGGAATCCAAATACCCATGAATTTTTGGGTTGTCCCGCAAGGGACATTCCTGTCTTTGTTTCTAGATTAGACTTAGCGGGTCCACAGTGTTTCCCCCACTGGTTGTATCCTACCTGTGGTTTGGGGAGCAGTGGTTTGTTTACTTTGTTTGTATGTTTCACCTGTTTGGCTGGGGGAGTAACGGTACATGTTTCATATAGATATATATATATATATATATATATATAACGACGTGGATGTATGGATGTCTGCATATATATATATATATATGTGGATATTTATATATGTATATGTATGTCTATATATGTATACATATGTAATACAGAGAGGGAGAGGTATATATCTATTTAGTTTTATATATATATATATATATATATAGATATATATATATATATATATATACATACACATACATGTACATATTTAGCTACATGTCCTGTAATGTTGACTGGTATTGCTGGATGCTATGTTTGTGGAAACATCAGGGTTATGTATATCTGCAGTGGCTTAGTGGCTAATCACATTGCCTATGGTATGCAGGCTCCTGGGTTTGAGCTTTGCAGGGACTGTTTAGTTTGTTGCTGGCCAGAACTGGGCCCGTTCGATACGGAGTGGTTGAAGCACTTTTACGCAGTTGTCAGTGGGTTTGCATGACGGTAAGCACTGCTAACTACCGGTGACATCCGCTTACACATGGTTAGCCTCACTATTGCTTACTCTGTATATGCACTGCTTCCCGTCGTGCAAGCAGACTTGCATCTGCTTAGTCATGCTTATTTATCCTTACTACTGCTCTTTTTTCAATGGTCATAGGTGGTATATTTGGCAAGTGTATGGGGTTATCGTTCATTACACTGCTTACTACTCCAGTTCACACATATATGTTATTTATTAGGTTATACAACTAAATATATTGATCATAACAGTGCTTTGACATGGGAATGGAATGTACTGCGGTGGGACTCGAACCGGGATTGACTGTTTGTAAGGCGAATGCTGTGCCCACTACAATATTGCTATACTGCTTCCTTTGCACATATCCTGCTTTTTATCCTCCGTTTGCTGTTTCAGCTACATTAACCATAGCTAAGCGATGGGCACACCCGCGCACCTACGGTTAGCTTTGATCGGTGTTTTAAAGCTATAGATGGGTTTCTTCTTTTATTTTATATGTCCTGTTGATGTACATGTGGGGGGGGGTCTGTTGGTGGGGATATGGTAACACCTGTGAGTGATCTCGCTCATTTCTTAACAGCTTCTGTTCGACATTGCAGGGGCGTGTTTATTCTGAGAGCCCTGCACTTGTACACGCTCCATGTAAGCCTAGGAGCTCAGCCAGCGTGCCTTCATTACTATGCATGGCGCGCTGCCATCCTGCTCATAAACAGACGCTTCCGTGCAGGACTAAACTAGTCCTGCATGGAAGTTTAGTAAATCCGGGGGATAATGTTGTTTGTGTATGTTTGTGTGTCCGAGTTCATCTTGTGTAGTGGCAGTGTTACGGGAAGGGTTTTATGAAAATAAGTTGTGGGGTTAGGGTTGAGGGGGAGGGGCAGTGGTAGGTTTATGGTTAGCGCCCTCTACTGAGATGGTGCATGGGGGACAGAGCTGTTTTAGCATGTTATATTAAAATATAATAATAATAATATAAGTAGAGATTCTGCTGCATTAGTGTGGCACATATCATCAGCATTTGATGAAAAATATGTATTTACCAGTTTCAGGGTAGATTTTAAAATATTGCTCTAAAATATAGACAAGGATGAATTTGCTACAAACCTTGGTACACAGTTTCTGTAATACGTTTTGCAGACAGAGTAAAAGTGTATTCAGAAGTGGTGATCGTGTGTTAGAGTTGCTTGTATTCACTTTCATTTTCTGCTCATATTATGCATGACCTTCAACTGTGTGGCATTGCTGCAGGAGTATTGGTTTGATGTGATGTTTTTTATCAAATATCTTCATCCAGCATCCATTTCTTTTTAAAGGAAAATAAATCTTTCTTTTGCCTATTTTTGTTTACTAACAGGCTTTTAGATGTAGCTGACCATTAAAACAGAACACAAGCAAATCTTGGAAGTATCTGATTTCATGTGCTTACATCAAAAGTAAGAGTACTCTGGTATTCTACCACTACAGTGTATGATTCCCTGTCATTTACTTGCTTTTACTGGTACGTTTTCTTTTATGCCATTTTGTTGTCCACCTCACTGTGGATGAAACGGATTACATGTGCGGTCAGTTTCCTCAACATATGCCAGTAGTTAGAACACTGAGACATACTTAGGACTCATTTGATGCTAGCTACTAAGGTGTACCGCAAAAAGCATATACTAATTAGTTTCAGTAGAAGTCAGCATTCATCACGCTTTCCAGCTTATAGTAGTGAATTCAGTAAACTGCTGACACACAGGTTTTATTTTCCAGTATAAGCAGACCTGATGATTTATACTGCTGTGGA